>NC_061510.1:201865677-202221704 GCF_022539505.1 Lolium rigidum | reverse complement strand
GATGCCTTGGGCATCCCCAAGCTTAGACGCTTGAGTCTTCTTAGAAATACGCAGGGGTGAACCACCGGGGCATCCCCAAGCTTAGAGCTTTCACTCTCCTTTGATCATAGTGCATCATCCTCTCTCTTGATCCTTGAAAACTTCCTCCACACCAAACTCGAAACAACTCATTAGAGGGTTAGTGCACAATAAAAATTCACATGTTCAAGAGGTGACACAATCATTCTTAACACTTCCGGACATTGCATAAAGCTACCTGACATTAATGGATCAAAGAAATTCATCCAACATAGCAAAAGAGGCAATGCAAGTAATAAAAGGCAGAATCTGTCAAAACAGAACAGGCCAGAAGATGGATTTTATTAGGCCACCAGACTTGCTCAAACGAAATGCTCAAATTGAATGAAAGTTGCGTACATAACTGGGGATCATGCCTATGAACTGGCTGTACACTTTTCTGAGCTACCTACACGGAGGTAGACCCAGATTCGTGACAGCAAAGTTAGGAATCTGAAATCGCACAAAATCCAAATCTAGTACTTACTTATTATCAAAGACTTTACTTGGCACAACAAAACATAAAACTAAGACAAGGAGAGGTTGCTACAGTAGATTGGTGGCGTTCTTATGCAAGAGGGGAACCCGTTGCATACTATAGTGAGAAGTTGGATGGCGCACGCCTCAACTATCCTATTTATGACAAGGAGCTCTATGCTTTGGTTCGTGTTCTTGAAATTTGGCAACACTATCTTTGGCCAAAAGAGTTTATCATTCATTCCGACCATGAGTCTTTGAAGTATTTGAAAAGCCAACACAATTTGAACAAACGACATGCAAAATGGGTTGAGTTCATTGAGTCCTTCCCGCATGTAATCAAATACAAGAAGGGCAAGGACAATGTAGTGGCGGATGCTCTTTCCCGCAAAAACACCCTTTTGCTTACTCGCTTGGATTTTCATGTCTTGGGACTTGAAGAGATCAAGAACTCTATCCTTCCGATTCTTTCTTTGCACCGATATTTGAGAAGTGTTCCGTTGAATGAGGATTTGATGATTTCTATTTGCATGATGGCTACTTGTTTAAAGCTAACAAGATTTGCATACCCGAGTCTTCTCTTCGAAAGTTGCTTTTGCAAGAGTCACATGGAGGTGGCTGATGTCTACTTTCCCCCTCCTTTCCTGTAGACAGTGTTGGGCCTCCAAGAGCAGAGGTTTGTAGAACAGCAGCAAGTTTCCCTTAAGTGGATACCCAAGGTTTATCGAACTCAGGGAGGAAGAGGTCAAAGATATCCCTCTCATGCAACCACTGCAACCACAAAGCAAGAAGTCTCTTGTGTCCCCAACACACCAAATAGGTGCACTAGTTCGGCGAAGAGATAGTGAAATACAGGTGGTATGAATAAGTATGAGCAGTAGCAACGGTGCCGTGAAAATAGCTTGCCGGCGTGTAGTTGATGGTGGTAGTATTGCAGCGAGTAGTAACACAGTAAAACGAGTAAACAAGCAGCGATAGCAGTATTTAGGAGCAAGGCCTAGGGATTACACTTTCACTAGTGGACACTCTCAACATTGATCACATAACAGAATAGATAAATGCATACTCTACACTTTTGTTGGATGATGAACACATTGCTTAGGATTACACGAACCCTCAATGCCGGAGTTAACAAGCTCCACAATAATGCTCATGTTTAAGTAACCTTTAGTGTAAGATAGATCAACGCTACTAAACCAAGTACTAGCATAGCATGCACACTGTTACCTTCATGCATATGTAGGAGGAATAGATCACATCAATATTATCATAGCAATAGTTAACTCCATAATCTACAAGAGATCATGATCATAGCCTACGACAAGAACCACACGGTGCACACACTAGTCACCTTTACACACGTGCAGGAGGAATAGGACTACTTTAATAACATCACTAGAGTAGCACATAGATGAATTGTGATACAAAACTCATATGGATCTCAATCATGTAAAGCAGCTCATGAGATCATTGTATTGAAGTACATGGAGAGAGATTAACCACATAGCTACCGGTACAGCCCCGAGCCTCGATGGAGAACTACTCCCCCCTCATGGGAGCAGCAGCGGTGATGAAGATGGCGGTGGAGATGGCAGCGGTGTCGATGGAGAAGCCTTCCGGGGGCACTTCCCCGCTCCGGCAGGGTGCCGGAACAGAGACTCCTGTCCCCCAGATCTTGGCTTCGCGATGGCGGCGGCTCTGGAAGGTTTTCCGTATCGTGGTTTTTTCGCCAATCGTGTCGAGGTTTTTAGGTCAGGGGCTTTATATAGGCGGAGAGGCGGCGCAGGAGGGCTTCTGGGGGGCCCACACCCTAGGGGGGCGCGGCCCCCCCCCCTGGCCGCGCCGGGGTATGGTCTGGTGGCCCTGCCCCCCTTCTCTGGCGGTTCTCGTGTGTTCTGGATGCTTCCGATGAAAATAGGAACTTTGGCGTTGATTTCGTCCGATTCCGAGAATATTTCGTTACTAGGATTTCTGAAACCAAAAACAGCAGAAAACGAGAACCGGCACTTCGGCATCTTGTTAATAGGTTAGTTCCAGAAAATACACGAATATGACATAAAGTGTGCATAAAACATGTAGATAACATCAATAATGTGGCATGGAACATAAGAAATTATCGATACGTCGGAGACGTATCAGCATCCCCAAGCTTAGTTCCGCTCGTCCCGAGCGGGTAAAACGATAACACGGATAATTTCCGGAGTGACATGCCATCATAAACTTGATCATACTATTTGTAAAGCATATGTAGTGAATGCAGCGATCAAAACAATGTATATGACATGAGTAAACAACTGAATCATATAGCAAAGACTTTTCATGAATAGCACTTCAAGGCAAGCATCAATGAGTCTTGCATAAGAGTTAACTCATAAAGCAATAATTCAAAGTACAGGCATTGAAGCAACACAAAAGAAGATTAAGTTTCAGCGGTTGCTTTCAACTTGTAACATGTATATCTCACGGATAGTTGTCAATGCAGAGCAATATAACAAATGCAATAAGCAAGTATGTAAGAATCAATGCACAGTTCACACAAATGTTTGCTTCTTAAGGTGGAGAGAGATAGGTGAACTGACTCAACAATAAAAGTAAAAGAATGGTCCTTCAAAGAGGAAAGCATCGATTGCTATATTTGTGCTAGAGCTTTGATTTTGAAAACATAAAGAGAGCATAAAAATAAAGTTTTGAGAGGTGTATGTTGTTGTCAACGAATGGTAGCGGGTACTCTAACCCCCTTGCCAGACAAACCTTCAAAGAGCGGCTCCCATTTTATTTTATTTTTGGATGACACTCCTTCCAACCTTTCTTTCACAAACCATGGCTAACCGAATCCTCGGGTGCCCGCCAACAATCTCATACCATGAAGGAGTGCCTTTTTATTTTAGTTTTATTATGATGACACTCCTCCCAACCTTTGCTTACACAAGCCATGGCTAACCGAATCCTTCGGGTGCCGTCCAACAATCACATACCATGGAGGAGTGTCTATTTTTGTTAATTTATTTTGGGACTGGGAATCCCACTGCCAGCTCTTTTTGCAAAATTATTGGATAAGCGGATGAAGCCGCTAGTCCATTGGTGAAAGTTGCCCAACAAGATTGAAAGATAAACACCACATACTTCCTCATGAGCTATAAAACATTGACACAAATCAGAGGTGATAAATTTTGAATTGTTTAAAGGTAGCACTCAAGCAATTTACTTTGGAATGGCGGGAAAATACCATGTAGTAGGTAGGTATGGTGGACACAAATGGCATAGTGGTTGGCTCAAGTATTTTGGATGCATGAGAAGTATTCCCTCTCGATACAAGGTTTAGGCTAGCAAGGCTTATTTGAAACAAACACAAGGATGAACCGGTACAGTAAAACTCACATAAAAGGCATATTGAAAACATTATAAGACTCTACACCGTCTTCCTTGTTGTTCAAACTCAATACTAGAAATTATCTAGACCTTAGAGAAACCAATTATGCAAACCAAATTTTAGCATGCTCTATGTATTCTTCATTAATAGGTGCAAAGCATATGATGCAAGAGCTTAAACATGAGCACAACAATTGCCAAGTATCACATTACCCAAGACATTAATAGCAATTACTACATGTAGCATTTTCCAATTCCAACCATATAACAATTTAACGAAGAGGAAACTTCGCCATGAATATTATGAGCTAAGAACACATGTGTTCATATGAACCAGCGGAGCGTGTCTCTCTCCCACACAAGCATGATGTAATCCAATTTATTCAAACACAAACAAAAATAGAAACAAACAAACAGACGCTCCAAGTAAAGTACATAAGATGTGACTGAATAAAAATATAGTTTCAAGAGAAGGAACCTGATAATTTTATCGATGAAGAAGGGGATGCCTTGGGCATCCCCAAGCTTAGACGCTTGAGTCTTCTTGATATATGCAGGGGTGAACCACCGGGGCATCCCCAAGCTTAGAGCTTTTACTCTTCTTGATCATAGTATATCATCCTCCTCTCTTGACCCTTGAAAACTTCCTCCACACCAAACTCGAAACAACTCATTAGAGGGTTAGTGGACAATAAAAATTAACATGTTCAGAGGTGACACAATCATTCTTAACACTTCTGGACATTGCTCAAAGCTACTGGAAGGTAATGGAACAAAGAAATCCACCCAACACAGCGAAAGAAGCAATGCGAAATAAAAGGCAGAATCTGTCAAAACAGAACAGTCCGTAAAGACGAATTTTAAAAGGGCACCAGACTTGCTCAAATGAACATGCCCAAATTGAATGAAAGTTGCGTACATATCTGAGGATCACTCACGTAAATTGGCATAATTTTCTGAGTTACCTACAGAGAATTAGACCCAGATTCGTGACAGCAAAGAAATCTGGAACTGCGCAGTAATCCAAATCTAGTATTTACTTTACTATCAAAGACTTTACTTGGCACAACAAAACATAAAACTAAGATAAGGAGAGGTTGCTACAGTAGTAAACAACTTCCAAGACTCAAATATAAAACAAAGTACTGTAGCAAAATAACACATGGGTTATCTCCCAAGAAGTTCTTTTCTTTATAGCCATTAAGATGGGCTCAGCAGTTTTAATGATGCACTCGCAAGAGATAGTATGTGAAGCAAAAGAGAGCATCAAGAGGCAAATTCAAAACACATTTAAGTCTAACATGCTTCCTATGCATAGGAATCTTGTAAATAAACAAGTTCATGAAGAGCAAAGTAACAAGCATAGGAAGATAAAACAAGTGTAGCATCAAAAATTTCAGCACATAGAGAGGCATTTTAGTAACATGAAAATTTCTACAACCATATTTTCCTCTCTCATAATAACTTTCAGTAGCAACATGAGCAAACTCAACAATATAACTATCACATAAAGCATTCTTAACATGAGTCTCATGCATAAAATTATTACTCTCCACATAAGCATAATCAATTTTATTAGTAGTAGTGGGAGCAAATTCAACAAAGTAGCTATCATTATTATTCTCATCAAGTGTAGGAGGCATAGTATAATCACAACAAAATTTACTCTCCATAGTAGGTTGTACCAAAAGACCACTATTATAATCATCATAAATAGGAGGCAAAGTATCAAAGAAAATTTTCTCCTCAATGCTTGGGGGACTAAAAAGATCATGAAAACCAGCTTCCCCAAGCTTAGAACTTTCTTCATTATTATCAACAATGGTGTTCAAAGCGTTCATACCAATATTACTACCAGCATGCAAATAAGATTTCATAGGTTTTTTAATTTTCGCATCAAACAATCCATGTTTTAAATCAGGAAATAGAATAAGAAGCTCATTGTTGTCCATTATGCCAAACTAGTGTAAACAAGAAACAAAAAGATGCAATTGCAGGATCTAAAGGAAATAGCTTTGAGCACAAACACAATGGCGCCAGAAAAGTACTGTTACCTGGAACCGGAGTATGAGTGCCTTTTTACCTTTCCTCCCCGGCAACGGCGCCAGAAAAGTGCTTGATGTCTACTTTCCCCCTCCTTTCCTGTAGACAGTGTTGGGCCTCCAAGAGCAGAGGTTTGTAGAACAGCAGCAAGTTTCCCTTAAGTGGATACCCAAGGTTTATCGAACTCAGGGAGGAAGAGGTCAAAGATATCCCTCTCATGCAACCCCGCAACCACAAAGCAAGAAGTCTCTTGTGTCCCCAACACACCAAATAGGTGCACTAGTTCGGCGAAGAGATAGTGAAATACAGGTGGTATGAATAAGTATGAGCAGTAGCAACGGTGCCGAGAAAATAGCTTGTCTGGCGTGTAGTTGATGGTGGTAGTATTGCAGCGAGTAGTAACATAGTAAAACAGGTAAACAAGCAGCGATAGCGATATTTAGGAGCAAGGCCTAGGGATTACACTTTCACTAGTGGACACTCTCAACATTGATCACATAACGAGAATAGATAAATGCATACTCTACACTTTTGTTGGATGATGAACACATTGCGTAGGATTACACGAACCCTCAATGCCGGAGTTAACAAGCTCCACAATAATGCTCATGTTTAAGTAACCTTTAGTGTAAGATAGATCAACGCTACTAAACCAAGTACTAGCATAGCATGCACACTGTTACCTTCATGCATATGTAGGAGGAATAGATCACATCAATATTATCATAGCAATAGTTAACTCCATAATCTACAAGAGATCATGATCATAGCCTACGACAAGAACCACACGGTGCACACACTAGTCACCTTTACACACGTGCGGGAGGAATAGGACTACTTTAATAACATCACTAGAGTAGCACATAGATGAATTGTGATACAAAACTCATATGGATCTCAATCATGTAAAGCAGCTCATGAGATCATTGTATTGAAGTACATGGAGAGAGATTAACCACATAGCTACCGGTACAGCCCCGAGCCTCGATGGAGAACTACTCCCCCCTCATGGGAGCAGCAGCGGTGATGAAGATGGCGGTGGAGATGGCAGCGGTGTCGATGGAGAAGCCTTCCGGGGCACTTCCCCGCTCCGGCAGGGTGCCGGAACAGAGACTCCTGTCCCCCAGATCTTGGCTTCGCGATGGCGGCGGCTCTGGAAGGTTTTCCGTATCGTGGTTTTTTCGCCAATCGTGTCGAGGTTTTTAGGTCAGGGGCTTTATATAGGCGGAGAGGCGGCACGGGAGGGCTTACGGGGGCCCACACCCTAGGGGGCGCGGCCCCCCGGCCGCGCCGGGGTATGGTCCGGTGGCCCTGCCCCCTTCTCCGGCGGTTCTCGTGTGTTCCGGATGCTTCCGATGAAAATAGGAACTTTGGCGTTGATTTCGTCCGATTCCGAGAATATTTCGTTACTAGGATTTCCGAAACCAAAAACAGCGAGAAAACGAGAACCGGCACTTCGGCATCTTGTTAATAGGTTAGTTCCAGAAAATGCACGAATATGACATAAAGTGTGCATAAAACATGTAGATAACATCAATAATGTGGCATGGAACATAAGAAATTATCGATACGTCGGAGACGTATCAGTGGCCTCATGGGACACTTTGGACGTGACAAGACACTCTAGATGCTATCCACTCATTACTATTGGCCAAAGATGAAGCGGGATGTGGAGCGCCTATGCAACCGTTGCACTACATGCCTTCAAGCTAAGTCCACCACCAACCCTTATGGTCTTTACACACCATTACCTATTCCATATGCACCATGGTCCGATATAAGCATGGATTTTGTACTAGGATTTCCTCACACCAAACATGGTCATGATTCGATCTTTGTGGTAGTGGATAGGTTCTCTAAGATGGCTCATTTCATACCTTGCCATAAGACCGATGATGCTTCACACATTGCTTCATTGTTTTTCAGGGAAATTGTTCGCCTACACGGAATACCGGCAAGCATTGTGTCGGATCGAGATGTCAAGTTCATGAGCTATCTATGGAAGTCGCTCATGGCAAAGTTTGGAGTGAAGCTCTTGTTCTCATCATCCTCGCACCCGCAAACGGACGGACAAACAGAAGTGGTCAATCGAAGCCTCTCAACGCTTCTCCGCACACTAGTGAAGAAAAACTTGAAGTCGTGGGAAGAGTGTCTACCTCACGCGGATTTCGCCTACAATCGAGCCAAGCACTCCACGACATCAAGGAGTCCGTTCATGATCATCTATGGTTTCGAACCGCCAACGGCACTCGACATTCTTCCACTACCTCTTCATGAGAGAACGAACATGGACTTCGACAAGCGAGCCGCCACCATGAATAAACTACATGAAGACACAAGAGCAACCATTCAAGAACATGTCCTCCGCCAAGCTACCCGACTCAATGCCAAGAAGAAGGAAATAATATTTGAAGAAGGCGACCTCGTTTGGATCCACCTCCGGAAGGAAAGATTCCCTCATGAACGCAACTCAAAGCTCAAACCAAGAGGAGATGGCCCCTTCAAGGTCCTCAAACGCATCAACAACAACGCCTACGTCATCGACATCCCTACCTCCAAGTACTTGGTGAGCAACACGTTCAACGTCTCGGACTTATCACCCTACCACGGAGATGAGGAGGAGCACGAGTCGAGGATGACTCTTTCCCAAGGGGGGGAGATGATGTAGCCCCGCTCACCGACGACACTACACCAAGACCAACAAGTCCCCCAAGTGGACCAATGACGCGGGCTCGAGTCAAAGCCCTACATGATGAGGTGAAATCGCTCCTCTCGACACTAACCTTGAACTCCTCATTGGATGGAATGCTACCTCATGCCGATATGCTTTGTGTCATTAGGTACGAAGGGCATCGAGACACCGGAGAGGAGGACACACCAAGGTCAAGAGAAGGAGAGGAGCAGCTGGACGTGCAGATGGGAATGGAGCCGGACTCGACATCATCCAAAGACCGCGGAGGAAGGGAGGGAGCCAACCGGCCCAGGACCCGGTCGACCGGCCCCACAACCGGACCACCCGGTCCCAGGCCCGGTCAACCGGGCGACACGCCGGACGCACCTCGGCGTCAACCGGGCGTCGCACCGGGGCCAACCGGACGGACATCTGCGACGTTTCCGGTTGGCGCCCGATCCCCGGCCCGGTTTAGACCGGACCCGCCGGTCCCAAGTCCGGTCTGACCGGCCCCTGGACCGGATCCGTCGAAATGCCTCCACCAAAACTGCCTAAGTCGTTCACTTATGTACCTTTTCGCCCTGTGGGCCATGTAGACCTATATAAGCACCCTGGACGCCCCCTTTCATTCCTTAGACATAATCTGAGCTTAAACACTCCTTTGAGCTTTGTCTCCCTAGGGTTAGCATCCCTTTGTAATCAAGGCACTCTTGTTGTGGATCTGGATATTTGTGAGTGAGATTCTAGTGCAACCCACTCTCTCTCCCTCACCAATCTCCGTCTCCAACACCAATCTCTCACTGGGAATTCAACCCCGCGTCTCTTCCGGGTGATTCTATTGGCGTGGTCCATCGAGCCACGAGGGTAAGTATCGGTTGTATCGGGTTGGTGTGCGTGTGTGAGTTCCTCGTGTTCTTCGTGTTCGTCGTGTTCTTCGCGTTCTTCGCGCTCTCCCTCTCTATCCCCTTTGTATTTCGGGTCAATCGCAAGATCGGGCCACAAACGGGATCTTAAACCTCAACATTATGTCTGGGCGCCTCAACCGTCGCCACAGCCGCAGCCTTGGGCGCCTCCACCGCCGCCACAGCCGCAGCCCTGGGTGCCTCCACCGCCGCCACAGCCGCAGCCTCCTCAACCTCGAGCACCGGCTGCGCGCCCGGTGTACGCTCCCCCGGATGGCTACTGGCCGTGGGTCATACCGAAGCTCATCGTGCTCGACAGCGACGAGGAGCAGCAGTTGGAGTTTAGGGTTTTTTTTAATGTTTTAAGTATGTAAATTATGTTTCATGTTAAAAAAATGATTCATCCTAAAAAATGCGTCGTGCCACTGGAGCCACCCCGACGCAAACGGACGCGCGCGGACGCTAAAATGCGTCGCGCCGCTGGAGATGCCCTTACTCGCATACTGTACTCGCACGTGTGTGGGATTGTACCTGTACTTACCTGCGACTGTATCTGCTCGTATGCGCGTTTGTACCTGCTCGTGTGCGTGACTGTACTTGTACTCGCTCGTGTGTTCAACTGTAATCGTGTGTTGTGCGTGACTGTACCTGCTCGTGTGCACGACTGTACCTGCTCGTGTGCGTGAATGTACTTGTACTCGCCTGTGTGTTTAACTGTACTCGTGTGTTGTGCGTGATTGTACCTGCTCGTGTGCACGACTGTACCTGCTCGTGTGCGTGACTGTACTTGTACTCGCATGTGTGTTCAACTGTACTCGTGTGTTGTGCGTGAATGTACCTGCTGTGCACGACTGTACCTGCTCGTGTTCGCGACAAATGTACTCGTGTGTTGTATACAACTGTACTCGTTATTGTATATAATTGTATAATTATGTGTTATACGTAAGTGTACTTGTATATAACTTCACGTGTCAAAACTAAGCTAGATGCAGCTACCTAATCGCATGTGCTAGCTTTGTGCAGGGCAGGAAGTACTCATAGGTACTTCCAGACAAATACATGCGCGCGCGAGGCAGGACATGGTGCGAGTATGCGGGCGTACGGTGGCAAAGTGTGTGTGCGGGAGAAGCCAGCGCCAGCACCGGAGTATGCACCGAGCGATATCTGGTTCAGAGCAAGTATAATAAGTTCTAATCAGCTGGCTATAAAGATTAAAATAATATAATATTGCCTCGTTGGAGGAGAGAGAAGAGGAGAGAGAAGAGGAGTGGACTATTATGCAAGAGCCAGCTCTATCACGTGCTCCTAAGCACTATGTGAGAGTGAATGGTGGGCCATACACTAGTAAAGTAGTACAATTTTATAGCTCACTATTGTACTTGTTGGCTCTAAGATAACTATAGATGCATGACACTTGACTTATAGCCAACAGTTGACTTTATTATTGAACTTGGGAGACGCCGTACACGCGCGGGACAGTGTCACACGTCGTACGTACGTACGCTGAAGCGCGGAACCGAACCTTCTTAAAGGTTGGTCTTTTTTTAGCTGTACCCGATTACAAAACATCAACATGAAAGAACACAGAGCTGAAAACCAAAATCAACGGGTTCATCATGACCCACGAGTTCAAACCAAGAACAGTCGCATGCATAAAAATGTTCATATTACAAGGTTAAACCCCAAATAAACTCGTGCTTGTACAAGCTACTAAATACTTCACCTTTATCCATTCATGTACTTCAATAGCAGAATGCCACCAGCATCAGGTCGGCCTTAATTGATGGGACTTATTTGATTTAGCACACCAGTTAACTTGCAGCTGTATTACTCGTTATCCTTTCCCAAGTAACAACAGCAAACTCGTACACATTGTCATATAGCTTGTCGACGAGTGGGAAATAAGCATTCCTCCACGAAACAACCCAGAGTCCGGCAACGAAGCCGGCCGTTAGGGCATCTCCAGCGGGCCGACGCATATTTATATTTGTTTCCGTTAGGTACGGATACAAAAAACGTCCGCATGTTCGCATGCGTCTGCCTCTTCTCCAGCGGCAGAGACGCATTTATTTGACCGCATGCGTGATTAGAGAGGAGAGAGAGAGAAAGATTCTGTTTGTGTGGCTAGAAATGAACGCATGCGTGATTAAAGGAGGAGAGAGGGATGCATGCAGCCCAACCGGATACAAACGGACGCGCGGACGTGTCCGCAGAGACGCATTCCTGGCGCATATTTGGTCCACGTTTGCGTCAGGACGGACACTGCGAACGTTTTCCGTCGCTCCGCTGGAGAGCCTTTTTTGTCCGCGCAGACGCAAACGGACGAAAAACGTTGCGTCGCCCCGCTGGAGATGCCCTTAGCCCCAAAGTAGAAGAACAAGACTGTATTATAACCATTTTCACTTCCCTGCTGCTGATTAGGATGCTCTGGCGCATCGTTGCCTGGGCAACTCTTTTCAAGAGGAGGCCCGCAAAGACCGATATTGCCACTGTACACGGACGGGTTCTCGTTGTAGATGGTGTCAAGTTGACGTCCTGTCGGAATTGTTCCTTCAAGATTGTTGTATGACAAGTCAAAGGAGCTTAGATACGTCAAATCTGACAAGGTCGTTGGGATTTCACCGGAAAGGTTGTTCCTTGAGAGGTCGACCGATTCCGTGAAATAGAAGATGGCAGTTCTCTTTTTCAACTAACCCAACCCGCCTTTCACCGCATCGGGCGAGGACCCAAGGCCCCTTTACCTGGCTAAGGTACAATAGCAGTTTCTTAGCGGGAATGAAGCAAGAGAGAGAAATAACTTTGTTGGTAGTAGAGCTGGTTCTCTAATTCAACCTGAAAGAAACCTAGAGTGATTTCATATCCCCAATCTTCACTGGAATTTTTCCGGTCAGGTGATTCCATGATAAATTCAGATTCAACAATCCATTAAGAGGTCGTTTGGAAGCTAGGCTTTCATTTCGTTTGTAGCATTTTGAAATGAATACATGTATTCATTTCATTTACATTGTAATTTCAGAAATGGACACTTGTTTGGTTGTCACAGGAATTGCAAATGATAGCAGAATTCAATATTGAATTTGTAAATGGCTTCCATAGAGAAACGCAAATGATAGGTTTCAGCTTGGAATTGTGTTTACCCATGGTATCATTTTGCTGGATTTCCTAAATGAAATGACAGCCCAATTCTGTGGCAACCAAACAGCCCACCTACGAAATTCCAAAATGAATTCCAGGATTCCAGGCCCAAATGATGGATACCAAACGACTTCTAAGGGAAGATATATCATCTGGAATTCCACCTGTTAAGTGGTTGAGAGACGAGTCAACACCGACCATCTCATTAGCTGCAAATGTGCCATACTTAAGCTCTTGCTGCTTCATCACCACACACAAAATTTCCGTGTTCGTATCCCCATCAAAATAGTACCACTGAGGATCCAGTCTCGGTGGATGTTCTATGGTCATTGCTGTTAGATTTGACAAGGATGACGGAATTGATCCTGATATATTGTTGCTCGCTCAACTGAAGTGTTGAAGTAGTACAAGTTTTGTGATGTTGACTGGTATATCCCCCATAAACATGTTATGGTTAAGCTGCAGAAATCGCCCAAATAGTTTATGGAGAGATAAAGGTTCTCAAGTTTTATGAGGTTTAGGTGTGTGAGCGTCTGGTTTGCATTTGGAAGTGAGCAGTTGATAAGAATAAGGGCCTTTAGAGTTGGAATTGTGTTTGCCACAAGGAACACATCAACGGCGCTGAGATTTATGTCACTCAAATCAACATATTCCAGGAAATGCAGATGACTTAACCATGAGATATCCGCTGTGTGTATATTTTCCATGAAACTGAGGCGAAGGTGTCGCAAGTTTGAAAGGTTTCCGAGCTGAGGCGGCAGTATACCGGGCAAGAGCGTGCCGGAGAGGTCGAGGTAGTCCAACTTTGAAAGGTTGGCAAGCTAAGCAGGCACTCTACCAGAAAAGTGTGTGTACGAGACATCGAGATGTGTTAGACTGTATATTTGTATAACTGTATTTGTACCTGTATTGTACCTCTTGGTACTCCTATATAAAGTGATAGGCCACGCACCAGATGCGTTGAGCCAGTTTCCACCAAATCATTGTTTAACATGGTATCAGACTAGGTTTCGAAACCCTAGCCGCCGCCCCTTCTCTTGGCCGCCGCCGCTGCTGCCCATCTTGGTTGCCGCGCCGCCGCCACGATCCTCATCGCCATGAGCTCCTCTGGTGATTCCTCCACCTCTTCCGCTGCTCTGCCTGCCTCTGCGGTTCCCACTGCGCCGCCGCCCTTCATCCCGCCTCAACTTGCGGCCATCCTCGCCGCCAGCCACAACGCGAGCCAGATGGCTGCGTCCACTTCGTCGCGCCCCCTCTACCTTGGCTCGTCGCAGTTTGCCTCGGGCTTCTTCCCCACGCCGCCGCCCTACGCGCCGACTCCGATCGCGCCGCCGCAGCTTCCGTCGGCGCCCCCGGCTTCGCTCGACAATGCCCTGGCTGCGCCCGCTGCGGCGCCCCCGGCCTCGCGCGACACTGTCCTGGCTGCGCTCGATGCGATGGCCTCGCCCGTCGTCACCACCACGGCGCATCCCGCCGTACCCGCGGCTTCCCTGGCTGCTGATGGCCCGGGCGCTGGTCCTTACCAGCTCACGCACCTCATCACGGTGCGTCTCACATAGGACAACTACCTGTTCTGGCGGGCGCAAATTCTGCCGCTCCTTCGCAGCCGTCATCTCGAAGGCTTCGTCGATGGGAGTCACCCGTGCCCGCCTCGCCTCGTCCCCGCGGTCACCGCCACCGGCGCCCAGGTCTCCGCCGAGAACCCTGCGTACCGCATCTGGGTCGCACAGGACCAGGCCATCCTCTCGGCGCTCCAGTCCTCCTTGACGGAGGGCGTCGCCGGTCTGGTGGTGTTTGCCGCCACGTCCTTCGACGTCTGGGGCACGCTGGCGGACAGCTTCTCCGCCCACTCCTCCGCTCGTGCCTCCGCGCTTCGTCAACAACTTCATGAGTGCAAAAAGCTTGACTCCTCCGCGCATGTCTACATCAACAAGATCAAGACCTTGGCTGACACCTTGTCCGCTATTGGGCAGCCGCTCCGCGACACGGAGTTCACGGACTTCGTCCTTCATGGTCTTGACCAGGACTATGACAATCTGGTCGAGGCGGTGCGGGGTCGTGAGACTATGTCCCCTCGGGACCTCTACTCGCGCCTCCTCTCCACTGAGCAGCGTGTCAACGCCCGTCATGCCGAGCTACATGCGGCTGATCCGCATGCCCACGCTGCCTACCGTGGGGCCCCTGGTGGTGGCTATCGTCCTCCTCGCCCTCCTGCCGGCCCGCCGGCTCCGCCGCCTATGGGAGGTGGTGGCCGTCCACCCTCTCCATCGCCACCGCCCCGCAACGACCGTCGTGGCCGCCCTAATGTTGACTGCCAGCTCTGTGGCATCCATGGCCACTACGCCTCTCGCTGCCACCGTCGTTTCAAACGCGACTTTCTCGGCATCGGCAACGACGGACGCGGCAATGAGAAGCAAGCTGCCATCGCCGAGCAGAGCTCCACGGGCTACCCTGGCGCTGCCTCTCACGGTGGAGGCGGGTACACCCCGTCCTACCCGATCGACCCCGCTTGGTACTTCGACACAGGGGCCACCGATCACATGACCAACGAGGCTGGCCGACTCCATGCGCAGGAGCCCTACCGCGGCCGTGACCAGGTCCGCACCGCTGATGGTTCAGGTATGCCCATTACTCATGTTGGTTAGGCCTCTCTTCTGTCTAGTTCCTCCTGTAGGCTTCATCTTCGTAATGTCCTTCGTGTTCCACATGTCACTAGACCCTTATTATCTGTTCGTAAGTTTACTTATGACAATGATGTGTTTTGTGAATTTCACCCCTTTCATCTGTTCGTTAAGGATCGGGCCACACGGGAGGTTCTGCTTAGAGGTCGCATCCACCAGGGCCTGTACGCGTTGGAGGCGCCATCCCTTCCGGAGGTCTTCAGCACTGTTCGCACATCGGTGTCTCATTGGCATGCTCGGCTTGGTCATCCTGCGTCTCCCATTGTTAGCCATGTTTTGCATCGACATGCGCTCCCTATGTCGTCTCGTAATAAAACTTTAGCAGTTTGTGATGCCTGTCAACAGGGCAAAAGTCATCAGTTACCATTTGTGTCTTCATCTCGAGTTGTTACTACACCATTAGAGCTTGTTTTTTCTGATGTTTGGGGCCCTGCCCAAACCTCAGTCAGTGGTCATAAATACTATGTCAGTTTCATTGATGCCTATAGTCGCTTTACATGGCTTTACCTGCTGAAAACAAAAGCTGATGTGTTTAATGTGTTTATTCAGTTCCAATTGCATGTTGAGAGACTCCTAAAGCATAAAATAATTCATGTTCAGTCGGATTGGGGGGGGGGGGGTGAATATCGCAACCTTAATTCCTTCTTTACTAAACTTGGGATATCTCATCGTGTTTCATGCCCACATACACATCAGCAGAATGGTGCTGTTGAGCGCAAGCACCGTCACATAGTAGAAACTGGTCTTACACTTCTTGCTCATGCCTCTGTGCCCTTTCGGTTTTGGAGTGATGCATTCACCACTGCTTGCTTCTTGATCAATAGGCTTCCAACTAGAGTACTAAATATGAAGACACCACTTGAACTGTTATTTCATGAGTTTCCAGACTACACTTTCCTTAAAGTGTTTGGCTGTGCATGTTGGCCACACCTTCGTCCCTACAACAGTCGCAAACTTGAGTTTCGCTCCAAAAAATGTGTCTTCCTTGGGTATAGTGCTCTTCACAAAGGCTACAAGTGCCTTCATGTTCCCACAAATAGAGTCTACATTTCCCGCGATGTTGTATTCGACGAGAATCTGTTTCCCTTTTCGACTATGCCATCCTCTACCTCGCTGTCCTCCTCATCTCCCACCTCTATTATTTCGCCTGACCAACTTGAGGATGTTGCATATTCGCCTGTATTATTGCCTAATCACGGTGCAGGTACTGGACGCGGTGCTCGTCTTGAGCTTCTTCACGCCCCTGCGCCACCGGCATCTGCTCCTGCCGACTGCGACGTCGATCGCTGCATGCCCCATGCAGCGGGCACGCGCCCCGAGGGATCCTCCTCGGCCTCCCCTGGTCCAGTTGGCTCGTCGCCCGCGTGGCCGACTGACCCTGGGCCGTCATCGCCTTCCGCGTCGCCTGAGCGGTCGTCACCGCCCGCGTCGCCTGCGCGGCCTTCACCGCTCGTGTCGCCTGAGCGGTCGACACCGCCCGCGTCGCCCTCGCCGTCCTCACCTGGGTCGGCCTCGCCTGGGTCGGTCCCTGGCTCTGCTTCGCCACCGTCTACCTCGACGGAACCAGGGAGCCCGCCTCCTGCACCATCACCTGCCTCTCTCGCCGAGGCACGTACTGCTCCACCTCCAGCCCCGGCCATCGATCGCCCGCATACACGCAGTCGCAGCGGCATTCATCGGCCCAAGGAACGCACGGATGGTACTGTGGCTTGGATTGCTGCATCTGTTGCTCATGCGCAGTCTGATCCAACTGCGGAACCGCGACATTATCAGGCTGCATTGGGTATTCCTCACTGGCGTGCTGCCATGGACCTTGAGATTAAGGCTCTCCGTGACAATGGTACTTGGCAGCTGGTCTCTCCTCGCTCCGGTCTCAACGTCATTGATTCCAAATGGGTCTTCAAGGTCAAACGGCATGCAGATGGCTCTATTGAGCGGTACAAGGCCAGACTCGTTGCTAAGGGTTTCAAACAACGGTACGGCCTTGACTACGAGGATACCTTCAGTCCTGTTGTTAAGCCGACCACTATTCGGCTGCTGCTGTCCCTTGTTGTCACTCGTGGCTGGTCCCTTCGCCAGCTTGATGTTCAGAATGCATTTCTGCATGGTGTTCTTGAGGAGGAGGTCTATATGCGCCAGCCTCCTGGGTTTGTTGATCCTGACCGTCCTCAGCATCTCTGTCGCTTGGTGAAAGCACTGTATGGGCTTAAGCAGGCTCCCCGTGCTTGGTATCCTCGTCTGGGTTCTGCACTTCGTGCTCATGGTTTTGTGCCCTCTACTGCTGATACGTCACTGTTTATTCTTCAGAGACCGGAAGTTACTATGTATATTCTGGTCTATGTTGATGATATCATCCTTGTCAGCTCCTCTGTTGCGGCGACTAATCGTTTGGTTCTGGCTCTCAGTTCTGATTTTGCTGTCAAGGACCTGGGCAAACTTCACTATTTTCTTGGCTTGGAGGTCACTTATCCTCAGGATGGTCTTGCTCTGTCTCAGCAGAAGTACTCTCAGGATCTCTTGCGCCGTGCGGGCATGTTGGAGTGCAAGGCTGCTACTACTCCCATGTCTTCCACTGAGACTATTTCTGCTACTGATGGGACCCTTCTGTCTGCTGATGGTGCTACTGACTACAGAAGTCTTGTTGGTGCTCTTCAGTATCTTACCATCACCCGTCCTGATATTTCTTATGCAGTTAACCGTGTCTGCCAGTATCTCCATGCTCCTCGCGAGCCTCACCTGACAGCTGTCAAGCGTATTCTGCGTTACGTACGCTCTACTGCTACCTATGGTCTTCATCTGCGGCCGGCCCCCTCTGGTGTACTCTCGGCATTCAGTGATGCGGATTGGGCTGGTAACTCTGATGACAGACGATCCACGGGGGGATATGCTGTGTTCTTTGGTCCAAATCTGATCGCCTGGAGTGCTCGCAAACAGGCCACTGTCTCTCGGAGTAGCACTGAAGCTGAGTACAAGGCCGTTGCTGATGCTACTGCTGAGCTTATTTGGGTACAAGCTCTTCTTCGTGAGTTGAAGATCTCTCACAGACAGCCTCCTGTCCTTTGGTGTGATAACATCGGCGCTACATACCTTTCATCGAATCCGGTATTTCATGCCCGAACGAAGCACATCGAAGTTGATTATCATTTTGTGAGAGAACGTGTTGCAAAGAGGTTTCTGCAGATCAAGTTCATCTCCTCCAAAGATCAACTTGCTGATATCTTCACTAAACCTCTGTCTCTCCCTTTGCTCATAGGTTGTAGACGCAATCTTAACTTACTGAGTACCTCAGGCCACAGTTAAGATTGAGGGAGGGTGTTAGACTGTATATTTGTATAACTGTATTTGTACCTGTATTGTACCTCTTGGTACTCCTATATAAAGTGATAGGCCACGCACCAGATGCGTTGAGCCAGTTTCCACCAAATCATTGTTTAACAAGATGTCTCAAGTTGTGTAAAGAACACAAGAATTCAGGGAAAATACGACCATTAGGTCCATGCATCAGGGATGTCGAACTGAGATCGAGGTACTCGAGATGCTGGAGAGAAAGCAAGGAAGGACTTATCTGGCCGACCAAATCCGTTTCACGAAGGTCGAGCTCGGTCACATGGCCGGTTTTGTTGCTGCAGGTGACGCCTGTCCAGCGGCAGCAGTCATGGCGCCGTTTTTGCCACGAGGCGAGGAAGCCGTAGGTGTCGTTGATGATGCCTTGCTTGAAGGCCAGCAACGCGTCCCTCTCGTGCGGCCAGCAGCTCGCATGGGAGGAGACGAAGAAGCCGCAGGATACGGCGGCAACGGCAAGGAGCAAGACGAGCCTGGCGATTGAGCGATGCATAGTGGACGTGCACCGCTGTAGCTACAGGATTCAGGGTTCAGTGTCTGTCTGTTCCAAACGGGCGCGCGGTTCTTTCTCTATCTCGGGCAGCGTGACCGACTGTTCCGAGGGTGGAGTCGTCGTTCGAGAATCGAGAGAGATGCCCACTGCGTGGAGGCCGTGAGTCGTCTTGTCACATCTATTGTCTCATTGTCTGTGGTGACTCACACGTTAAGAGTACCTGATTACGAAGGACGCAGCTGGCTACAAATGGTGATCACACATGCATCCATCATACAGGAGAGAAATCTCATCTTCACTCACATTTATTGAGGTAGGGAAAGGAAAGGTAACACCCAAAGCATCAAATGGACACGAATACATCTTAGTGGCTATTTCTTACTACCCCAAATGGGTTGAAAGCGGCATCTTATCGAACACTGACATCGGAAAAAAGTGGCCTACTTGAAAGAAAAGAGAATCCGCCTTTCTTTTCAAAAGAAACTACTGGAATGAAATCAGCTCCGGGATCATACAGTAGAGAAATCTCATCTTCACTCACATTTTTGTTTCATGAAAAGTCTATTCTTGCTTCTAAACTGTTTGTTATGTTTAGTTTGTAGGGAAAAACTATACTACCAAATTAAAGTTTATTGTGGTCTAATAACAACTTAGGTGAAGCAGGATCTTAACCTACCCAAAAAGCCGAATGATAAAAGCAGGCATACTGATTACATCTTATATTTACATCATTTTTTTACAGTAATCTGATTGAGGAACAATAGTACTATTATAAAATGAAGGAAGAGTTGTAAAAACAATTGCAGTTAAAACTTAACAATATTTTCACATAGTTTACCTGAAAATATTCTTAAAAAATATGTTTGTATTTTTGGATTTTTCAGATAACATGTCTTCAATTTTCTAACACCTCCCATAACGCCATTATGCGCCGGCATGGACTCTGTCACGGCGCTGGCGCATAGCTATATGCCCGCTTGTTAGTTGTTGCAGTAAGTTGATCCGCCATGATCTATTGCAAATATAATGTGAGGTATATCGTTTCTCCACAGGGATTAGACTGCTGAAGCTTACAATTTCGAGCTTACAATTTCAAACAGCTTGATCAAATGGATATTTAGGGTTTCTGAATCTTCAAACCAAGGGTTATCAACTATTTAGGCATATTTTTGGTGTTTTCAACATTTAATATGGAACGCACGTTTTGGATCACGATTCTTGACAAACAAAAACAGCTGCAAAAGGACTCTAACAAGAACACAAGCAAGTGGAGGCTAAGGACAGATCAACAACAAACAACGCATAAACAACACATACACTGGAACATGCATCTTTATCCTTGACGTACATGGCGCTCTTAAGCCACATGACCGTTAGCGTCTGCGGGGGCGACCGCGGTGGCGATCCACGCCACCGGACGGCCGAGGGGACTCAACCATGGCCGGCTGGCGTCTGTGTAGGACATCGTGGCGGCGATCCAACTCGGGTGGACGCAGTAGAGTCTCCACCCCGATCGTCTTCGTCGGAGAAGGTCCTGAGCGGGCGTTTCTGGGCGCTAGCCTTTGAGGATAATCTCTCGAGCTCGGAGGAAGAAAAGGAGGAAGGAGTTTCGGTGCGGACGTGGGACTACATTTGTCGATCGCCTACGGCGGATGTCAATAAGGACTTGATCGAGTCTACGTCTGGGCTGCTCCGGCGAGCTCAGAAACGACGTGATCGACAACAACGACAACGTCTCGCAGCTCGGGAGTTCTCTTCTGCTGCCCGCAAGGTACGAGCTCCTTTTCTTTCGCCGGCCGGGATGATGTAGCCCCGCTCACCGACGACACTACACCAAGACCAACAAGTCCCCCAAGTGGACCAATGACGCGGGCTCGAGTCAAAGCGCTACATGATAAGGTGAATTCGCTCCTCACTACCCTCGATCTCGATACCCCCTTGGATGGATTGCTACCTCATTCCGACACCCTTTGTGTTATTAGGTACGAGGTGCGTCAAGACCCCGGAGAGGAGGACACGCCATGGTCAAGAGGAGGAGAGGAGCAGCTGGACGTGAAGATAGGCATGGAGCTGGACCCGACGTCATCCGAAGCGCGCGAAGGGAGGAAGGGAGCCAACCGGCCTAGGACCCGGCCGACCGGATCCCTGACCGGGCCACCCGGTCCCAGGTCCGGCCGACCGGATCCCAGCTCGGTGCCAACCGGGCACAGTACTGAGACGCGGGAAACCCTTCCGGTCACCGCCCGGCCCAGGACCCGGTCTGGACCGGACGCGCCGGCCCTAGGTCCGGTTGGACCGGCCCTGTGACCGGATCTTTCGACTTGACTCGACCACATTGGCCCGAACCGGTTACTTTTGTACCTTTTCGACCTGTGTCGCCTTGTAGACCTATTTAAGTACCTTGGACGCCCCATTTACTCTTTAGACATAATCTGAGCTTAAAACTACTTTTGAGCTTTGTCTCCCTAGGGTTAGATTCCCTTTGTAATCAAGGCTACTCTTGTTGAGGATTTGGATATTTGTGAGTGAGATTCAAGTGTGCTCCACTCTCTCTCCCTCACCGGTCTCCGTCTCCAACCCCGATCTCTCATCCGGAATTCTACCTCGCGTCTCTTCCGGTTGATTCTATTGGCGTGGTCCATCGAGCCACGAGAGTAAGAATTCGATTGTATCGGGTTGGTGTGTGTGTGCTTGTTCTTCGTGTTCTTCGCGTTCTTCATCCTCTCCCTCTTTTCCCCTCTTGGATTTGGGTCAATCGCGAGATCGGGCCACAACCTAGGTCTTAGACCTCATCATATGGTATCAGCAGCTTTTGGTTACCGCGATTTTGACCCCCCCACCCACCCAATTTCGTCTCTAAAAACTTTTCCAAAAAATCCCCAAAAATAGCCCTAAGTTGCCTTTGGATGGATCTGCGATTTTGTTGAATTTTGAGTCGTTTTGTTCCGTGGATTTGGTGTTTTTAGTGTTGATCTACTATTTCCCCCACCTTTTAGCCTCCAATTCCTTCGTTTCCCTTCGATTTGATCTTTTGGTTTTGGTTTGGGAAAGAACAGGAGAGAGAAACACGACAACCGGTTGAGAAAACCGGTTGACCGGCCCCCAGACCGGACTGACCGGCCCAGAAACCGGTTGACCGGCCCAGAAACCGGTTGACCGGCCCCCAGACCGGACCGAACGGCCTAGAAACCGGTCCGACCGGATCCCTGACCGGGCGCCATTCCGTTCCCGGCCCGACTTCGCATTTCGACTAACACCACCACCACCACCACCATCGCAGGTATAACTTGCACTTTTCCCTTGTAGCCCTCTTCTTTTTGCGATCTATCCCACCGAGCGAAGCTTTTCGAGCATTGCGAAACATTGCACGAGGTCCCGACCGTGAGGGTGTGCGTTGTGTTGAGTAAAGCTCTTAAGCAAAACTCGGGGTGGAAAGCAAAAGTGTAAGAGCATAGTGTGCTAGCGAAAAAACGAAGAAAAAGAAACGTGCAAGTGCCACCGATACAAAAGGAGTTGATAAGCTTTTAAGCAAGCGTGAGAGATAGAGAAGAGAGACCTCGTGCGAATCTTGGTGTTTCACTGTTTCATCTCTATGCAACCATAGCTATCGCCTCTCCTTGAGTTATTGTGACATCGAGCATCAACTTCGCTAATTGCTTTTTCCCACTTTTCCGCTCACTTTTTGGTTGCACTAACCCCGTTAATCCCGTGTGTGCGTTCCACAACTTTTCCGTGTTTATAGTGATCTTCACTTTGATACTTGATTTTTGGACCTCACCCACTTTTAACAACATACCTAATTTTGGATTTCATCTTTTGGCTTTCCACCATTCTCACCTACCACTAGATTTGCTAGCCTTTGCGTGTGGCTTTGTGTGTGTACCTGATACATTTGGTTTTGCTCTCGGTTCGGTTGATCGCCTCAATTCAATCACACCAAGGTAAAAGTGCGAGGTAGTCTTCTTCCACTAACATACACAACATAGTTCTTGTCTTTCTATCATGGATAGGAACAGAGACGAAGCAAGGGAAGGGGGAAGTCCTCCGCAACACCGAGAGGTTGGCTACCCAACACAATCTATGGGCACAACGCCAAGAGTTCAAGGAGCAACTCACTTTGTTTGAGACTCGCATCGACGAGCAATATGACAAAGTGGCACACAACTTCTCCGTTGTGAACCAAGATATCTCTCTACTTCGTGAAGCTACGGACAAATTCAATGATCAAGTGGCGGCAAATGATGCGAACATGGAGCGGCGCATGGATAGCCTCGAGCGCGCCATCACCAACTTGGGTCGTCATCGCTGACATCGCTCTACTTTATCATCATCAAGCTCGTCACAAGATTAATACTCTCATGATTGCCATACGTCCTCAAGCTCCAACTCAAGGAATGGAGACCATCATCGACCTCGTCGACCGCACGCTCGTCGTGAAGACTCTCGCTCCAACTCTAGGCGAGGAGAATTCCATCGCCATGCTCGTCTCCATGAACGTCCTCCACAACAATAACTCCTACACCAAGATCGTCATCAAGTGGATCGCCATGCCCACCATGGGCGTGATGGCCAACCCCAAGACAACTTCGTCCACAACATGGAGCCGGAGCCACATGTTGATGCTCAAGACCAAGGTCATCAAGATCAACCTCGGCGTTATTTCCGCAATCATCCTCGCCATAACCAACATGGAAGAGGAGACCCGCAACATGCTCAAGATGAGATGGTCATCAATGGACGTCGTCAACAACCTCAACAACCTCGTCAAGATTTTCAACAACATCATCACCGTGAACCAAGTGAAGCTAGTGTTCAATTTCAACACCAACCCAACGCTATGGTTGGTCGTGGAAGACCTCCTCTACCACCTCAAGCCGCAAGAGATGAAGGCATCCGGCCTCGCCGAAGGAATTTGGAAGATGAAGAGAACATGTTTGGAAAGCTCAAGTTCAACATGCCCAAGTTCAAAGGTGAAGACGATGCCGAGGCCTACCTCTCATGGGAACTCAAGGTTGATAAGATCTTCCGCATCCACAACTACTCCGGTGCCAAGAAAGTGGCCATGGCGTCTATTGAGTTTGAGGATTATGCCTACACTTGGTGGGAGCAAGTACTCACTCTAAGGGAAGAAAAGGGTGAACCCCCAATTGAGACTTGGGAAGAGATGAAGGAAGAGATGCAAGCTCGCTTTGTACCAACACACTACATGACCGACCTCTTCAACAAACTACAAAAATTGAAACAAGGCACCAAGACCGTTGAGGAGTTCTTCAAGGAGATGGAGTTAACTATGATGCGAGCCAACATCCAAGAATCCGAGAACCAAACCGTCGCTCGTTTCGTCAATGGCCTCAACTACCCCATCAAGAGAATTGTGGAGTTCCAACAATATTCCAACATGGTTGAGTTGGTTCACCCAGCTTCCAAGGCCGAGCGCCAAGTGAATGAGAACATCAAGTACTCCAAGTCTAAGTCATACTTCGCCTCCAAGCTCGCTACAACAACTCCTACAACATGTGTCAAGCCCGATGTGTCCTCTACACCATCCAAGCAACCGACTATCCAAAGTCGCATGAAGCAAACGGTGTCCTCCACCGCCTCCTCAAAGGCCTCTACGGGACCCTCTAATGTCACTTGCCTCAAGTGTGGTGCACAAGACCACAAGTCCTTTGAGTGCAAGAATACCAAGGTCATGATCACTATGGAGAATGGTGACATAGAAACACTAAGTGAAGGTGAATATGAAGCTCTTGTACAAGCCGCTGTCGCCAATGAAGAAGATTATGATGAAGAAAGTGGAGAAGACCCTCTCTTATGTGTGCATGACCCAAGCCCTTCACTTGTCGTCACAAGGGTGCTAACAACTCAACCTCAAGCTATGGAAGACCAAAGGTGCAACATCTTCCAAACCCGTGCCGGTATTGGTGGCAAGTCGATAAAGGTCATCATCGATGGAGGAAGTTGCCATAACCTTGCAAGCACCAAATTGTGTGAGAAGCTCAATCTCACACTTCGCAAACACCCTCATCCTTACCATGTCCAATGGTTGAGCGACAAGGGCAATGTCAAGATACAATATACCGTCACCGTCAACTTCAAGATTGGACCCTATGAAGACACTATTGAGTGTGACGTGGTGCCCATGACGGTATGCCACATGTTGCTTGGCCGCCCATGGAAATTTGACAAGTCCATCCCAGAGATTGCAGAATGTTTGAGGTGAATTGTACCTGTGGAGAATTTCCAATGGGAAATCTATAATTTTCAAAACAATGTGTTTAGGGTAAAATTTCCAAACAAGTCTGAGGCTCATAGGATGAAAGATTTCCGCACCTACCCAGTTCCAGAGGATTGGTCAGCTCTAGAGGACCCTCTGTATATGTTGCCTGAGGTATGGCTGAGAGTGAAAGGGATACCAGCTGATGTGAGAACTATTTTTTCTCCTTATGGGCGGTGGGTACTCTTTTTGGCAAGAAAAAGGAAGTGTACATGGTTCATACTAGAAAGCACAAGGAGTTGAGGCTGCGGATTGGTTGCATTGACCATACCCCCATCCTAGAGGATTATGATGTTTTTATCCAGAGGGATTTTTTTAAGCTCAGGTTTGAGGTGGAACAAGTGACAGTCACTCAAATTGATGTTGATGCCATGGAAAACAATGGTGATAATAATGATGGAGGGGGCAATAATGGAACAAATGGTGATAATGTAGATGGTGCAAAAGATATGGATATTGTGAGGACAATGAACATTGACCGGCAGGGTAATGCTAATAATCAGCAGGGGTCGGTGAAGAATGTCAATAACACAAAGGATGTTGTTGCCAACCAAGTTCAACATCTAATTGATGTTCCAATAGTGTTGGGTTCTCTTAATAAGGCTTTGTTGAACAAAGGTACTCAATCTATTTTTTCCGAACCTGCACATATATTACAACATTGTTCATCATCTTCTTTTTATTTGGGTGAAAATTGCTTTTTTCTGATTCTGATTCTATACCGCATGTGAAATCTGGAAAAACTAGTGCTGGCACGCTTTTCCAGAAAGATTTTGCATCGGGATCGGTGCTGATCTAGTCAGATGCGCCGGGATCTGTGCTGGCAGGCGCTGCAGCCTCCGAACTACCATTGGGCAGTGCTGCTGGGCGTGGCTCGTCGCCATTCATGCACGCGGTGCGGATAGCCGAACCACCTCGGGAGGCCACGCTGCCGGACAGGAGGGGACGACCGCTGTCCCTGATAACCCACAAGTATAGGGGATCGCGGCAGTCTTCGCGGGAAGTAAAACCCAAATTTATTGATTCGACACAAGGGGAGGTAAAGAATACTTATAAGCCTTAACAACTGAGTTGTCAATTCAGCTGCACCTGGAAAAGCACTAGTAACAGGGGTGATGTGAAAGGAGCAGTAATATGAGAGCAATAGTAACAGTAACACATCAGCAGTAGCGGTAACACAGGAGCAATGGCACCGGAAAATAGTTGATACAACTTCCAATGACATATAGAACGAGTATATGATGATGAAAGATGGACCGGGGTTCCCAGCGATCTACACTAGTGGTAACTCTCCAATAACAAGTGACAAGTGTTGGGTGAACAAATTACAGTTGGGCAATTGATAGGATTCAAAGCATTAAGATAGAACATCAAGATTATTAATCATGTAGGCATGTTTTCCATATATAGTCGTACGTGCTCGCAATGAGAAACTTGCACAACATCTTTTGTCCTACCAGCCGGTGGCAGCCGGGCCTCTAGGGAATCTCATTGGATATTAAGGTACTCCTTTTAATAGAGTACCGGAGCAAAGCATTAACACTCCGTGAAAACATGTGATCCTCACATCACCGCCATCCCCTCCGGTTGTCCCGATTTCGTCACTTCGGGGCCTTTGGTTCCGGACGGTGACATGTGCATACAACTTGTAGATACAATCTAAGCAATACATATAGAGCTTAAATCTAAGATCATGCCACTCGGGCCCTAGTGACAAGCATTAAGCATAACAAGATTGCAGCAACAATAACTTCACAAACTTTATAGATAGACTAATCATAATGTATCATCCATCGGATCCCAACAAACACAACACCGATGTCGTCGTGGTGAACGAGCAGATGCCATGGGATGGCTTAAGTTGGGGCGAATGGGCGCTAGAGGATTCGGGGGAGGGTTTGCGATTAGATGGGACGAACTTCCGGATGCTTTCCTCAAGAACACAACCGAAGGCAGGTATGCAAGAAGAAAGACAAGAGGAAGAACTCTGCTCTAGATCGCTTGCTTCATTGATCTCAACATGGTTACAGGTTTCTGGGCGTACATGAGCGTCTAGGGATCGACCATCCAACCTCCCGGATACGGGGGTGCCCCCTCTCCTTATATAGGGGAGAGGGTGGCTTACAGAGCAAGAAACCCTAATGGCATCTTTGACTGGACAAACTACTTTACAAAGCTACTTTAATCATGGATGACGCCGGGGTCTTCTTTAATCAGGGACGCTGACGTCCTCCGGCTTCTTTCAGCGTCACCCCTCTCTTTGGCGCCAGGGCTCCGATTAAAGTCACTTTTCTTTGCTCATCCTTGTCTTCTAGCTCTGAAGAGAATCTTTGACCGGTCTTGCCGACCTGCCCTCCTTCCGGTATCTTCTTCATCCGGTTCCGGTATACCCCTCTGGGGATACCGGCCTGCCTTTACTTAGCCAAGCTCTTATCTTTGTGCTCCGGTAAGAATATTAACCGGTATCTTGATGGCCCAAACCATCCGGTTTGGCATGCCTTTGGCATACCGGGGGTCATCCCCCCAACATTAGTCCCCGAAGCTGGTATAGTCTGACGGATTTTATCCTACAGACCATGCCAGGTTCTCATATCATAGGATACCGGTTTAATCATTCCGGCGTTTAACTTGGATCCGGCATCTTTGCTCGGACTTACGTTTTCTCTCTTTACGTGGTATCTCCCGGCATCTTTTTGTCCGGTATCTTTAGCATTTACTCTTTCCTCGGCGAAGTCGAGAATTTCTCGGGCCCCGCGCCTGTCAGTGACATGCACACTGTTAACTGTCGCGCCAGTGTCAGGGGTCACTTCCCTTCGACTTCTGCGCGTGTATTAAATGCTCCACAACGGATCCCAGTTACTGTTCCGGATCCTTGTGCACCTTCCTGTGGCTTTTCGTTTCCTTGCGTGTATCACCGCGCCAAGTGGCGGCCCGTGGTGCGAACCGTGGCGACCCGCGGAGTGAACCGCTGCGGCCCGACGGTTTTCGGCCCACCTTCTCTCTTCCTTTATAAGGCAGAACCGCCCCCTCTTCTTCCTCTTCTCGCATTCTCCGTTCTTCGCGCACAGTGCCTCTTGCTCTCTGCGCCTCCGCCGCTCTTCGTCCGCCGTTGTTCGCTCGAGCTCCGCCGCCCGGCGAACTCGCGCCGCTTCTTCGCCGGACTTCATCGTGCGGAGATTCTTCGCAGTGCTCCTGTTGCAACCGCTACATTCGCGCTTCCTCGAGCTCTTCTCCGCTCCGCCATCGACGGAACTCCTCGGCGACCGCAGGCCCACTACTTCACCGGTGAACCTCTTCCGCATTGACTGCGCCGCCTCAGGTTAGGTCTAATATGAGTTTGCTTCCCTTTTGCTCGTTTTCTAGATCTTGGGTCGATAGCGTATTTATTTCCCCTTTTCTTTTGATTTTTCTCTTACTCGTAGATCTTCGCGTGGGGGCAAACTGTGGGATTCCTGTTTTTCTGCACCTAACCTTATGTCTAGCGAGGAGTCTTCCTCTGCCTCCTCCTCTGCTTGTTCTTCCGGTAGCCGGCATAGCCAATCCTCTGATAGATCAACCGCCGATCCTGTTCCGATGGATACCGACTCCGGTAGCCACCAAGAATCCGGTAGCTCTAGCCAAGCTTCCGGTGTAGATCCTTCCGGTGTGACGCGTGGAGCCTGGATGGGCTCCAATGTTACCCAGTATGAGATTGACTGGCTATACCGGTCCCGTAGGATTCCGGAGGGAGTGACCTGCCGGCTTCCTGGCGACGAGATTGAACCGGTGCTTCAGCCCGGTGAACATGTTGTTTTTCGTGCTCACTTTGAGCGCGGCTTCGGCCTTCCTGTTTCCGAGTTTTTCCGGAAGTTCCTAGATTTCTACGAACTTCAACCTCACCATCTCCCTGGCAACGCCATTTTCTATCTTTCCTGCTTTGCCACCTTCATGGAGGCTTACATCGGCATTTGTCCCATTCGCGAGACGTTTGCCCGCTTCTTTGCTCTATGGATCAATTCCGTTCAGGGCAAGGAAATCCCTAAGCCCAAACCCCCATTCAATGCGGGTCTTGCATCATCGGCTCCCGCCAAGGGAGCCCTTTCTTCAAATTTTCCGGTCTCGAGTCATGCCGGCTATCGCAAGGGACCTTCTTCTACATGAAGAACAACGGCGACGCAAATCTCATCGATCTGCCGCCTTTCACCCCGGCGCCGCCCAGCAGAGCCAACTGGAGCTACAACCCGAAGTCGGATCATATCGAAACCAACCGGGTGGTACGCTACATGGCGAACCTGATGAAGGAGACCAACATCTGCTCCGATGATATTATCCGCACCTTCATCTCGCGCCGGGTGCTTCCTCTCAAGCGCTGGCAGCATAGGATGAGCGAGATGTATGGTCCTGGTGATCCCACCAAGATTACCGGCCTTCCTCTCAGCAAGAAGGACGTCGTCCGCAAGGCTAAGCAGATCTGCCAGACTGCCATGCTGGATGATTGGGAATGGGGCCTCCTGCCTCTCAGTACTACTAACCCTCCGACCCAAGAAGTAAGAGATTACGCAACTCGGGTTGGCCTACCGGTAACTCTTTGCTGTTGTTAACCTTCTTTTTACTTGTTTCAGGCCAAGGACCGCTTCCCCACTATTCACGCAGAGCGACGTGGCCCCTGCGTGAAGCGTGCCCTAGATTCTGTTGACCCGGATCCTTACATCCGTTGGCAGGACCTGAAGATGGGCAAGACCAAAGCTTCGCGCCTCGGCCCGTCCGTGCCGGAACCAACCGGTTCCTCGGACGACCTGACCGTGCTCGAGGTACTTTTCTTTTTCGATTTCTTATACTTTTTTCATTATTGCTCCTTAGTAGATGTTCTCTTAGCTATCTCGAACCTGCAGATCCACGAGCACGCGCCGCCCCTGCGAGCCGAGGCCGGTCACGAGTTCGTGGACAAGCTCATGGCCCAGGGCCAGAAGAACAAGGTGCCGGCATCCGACGCCGGTTCCGGCCGAGCCCCCCCCCGAAGCGCTTCCGGACAGAGCCTTTGGGGCAGAAGGAAGTAGGTATGAGGCGCTACAAGCGCAAACAGATGCCGACCTCCTCTGGGTAAGCTCCCGTTTTCTTGCTTGTTTCTTTTTACCAAGTTCTTTTACCGGTTGCTTTTTTCCAACTCTTTTCTTTTTCTTTCGCTCAGCCATGCGCTCAAGCTTGGCCCAAGGCCTGAGGGCTCTGAAGGTACCGTGAGGACCTCAACCCCTCCTCCTCACTCAAGCCCGGCACCATCTGGTGCCGGCAACATCTCTGTCTCCCCTCTGGGGGGCACTTCAAGTTCGGGGCGCGCGGCCCCTACACTGCCAGAACACCGCGCGGAGGAGGACTTTATCTCCCCTCCAGAAAACCAAGACACCGGCGCCAGCAACATCGGCGCCGAGGAAGAAGCTGCCGGGCGGGCGGAACCTCTGGTTCCTCCCGTCCTTGAAAAGAAGAAGAAGACTTCCGCGCCGGAAAGTTCCAACTTGGGTGACGCGCCTAGCGCTCCCCCTTCTCCAAGAACTGCTCCAACGCCACCACCGGATGTTCCTCGCACCGATCCAGCCGGCGCCACTCCAACTCCGCCGCCGCCCAAGACCTCAAAGCTCATCAAGGGAAAGGCGACGGCCTCCAGCGCCCCCTCCGGCGGTCCGCAGCCCTTGGTGCTGCACGTTTCCCGCGCCGCCAGCACTGCCAGCGAGAAGGCCACCGGCCTGCTTGGCCGGATCACTGAATTCTAGCGCGAAGGCCGGGAGCTGGGGCATCTGCTGCCCTACGCTCAGAAGTGGAACGCCGCAGACATGACCCCGGCGACCCGCGGTATGGGCAAGGACAGGCTGCCGGCGCCTGACCCTGTTGGGGACCGGTCCTCCGAGGAGCACTTCATGCGGCTTCGCCGAGCCGTCAAGGAGCTGGATAGCGCGTGGTATGATGCCACGAACAACTTGATGGTAAGTTCCACCAACTCTTTTCAACTTTTACCGGTTTCTCTGCTTCCGGATCTTTTCTGTCTTTTCTTTAATTTCATGCCGGTTTCTCTCTTTTTTGCTAAATCTTGTCTATCTTCCCAGTCCCCGAGTTTTGTGTTGAGAGCGTAGCTCTTAGCACGAAACTTAACTTAAAAACACGCGAAACCGGCATAGCCAGTCCCCGAGTTTCGGGTTAAGATCTTTGTTCTTAGCGCAAAACTTAGCTTAGAAACGCGCGAAACCGGCATAGCCAGTCCCCGAGTTTCGGGTTAAGATCTTTGTTCTTAGCGCGAAACTTAGCTTAGAAACGCGCGAAACTTTAACTAATCTCTTTTTCTTAAATAGCTCACGGCTGACGCTCGGAAGGTCCTCTTTGAGGAGCTTCTATGGGAGCACCGGGATCTTGCTGAGGCACATGACAAGTGCCAAGGTAAACTTTTTGTACCTCCGGCATCTTCTTACCGGAAAACTTTCTTTCTCTTAACACTCATGATTTTTGTTTAACAGTCATCCCGGAAGCTTCTATTGAGGCCCTCAAGACGCAGCTCGCCACCGCCCAACGTACGACTTCCTGTTTTCCGGTTTGCTTGCTCCTTCTTCATTTTACCGGTGCCACTTTTACTAACATTTTCTTTCCGGGTTCCAGAGGAAAAGGACCAGCTTATCCGGCAGCACCAGGAGGAGCTGAGCGCCCAGAGGACCAGCTACCAGGAGCTCAAGGGTCAGCTCATCCAGCTAGGTCTTGACCATGCCAAGGCGCTGAAGGCTGCCGAAGCCGATGCGGCGGCCAAGCTGCACGAGGCGCTGGAGGATGCCGGCAATGCCAATGTGGTGTTGCAGGCTGAGCTGGAGGAGCTTGCCAAGGCGCGGAAAGCTGCTGAGGACAAGGCTGCGCGGCTGGAGGCGGAGCAGAAGGAGTATGACCGGCTAGTCATGCAAACTGATGCACACGCCTTCCGTAAGTTTCTTCCTTTTTCCTTTTCCGGTTTCTGCTTATAAGCTTTTTTCCGGTTGCATTTTCTTAGCCTCTTTCTTTCTTCGTGTAGGTCTCTTCCCGGACTCCCAGGCGTTTGCCATGAAGAGGGTTGAAGAGCATCGCGTTGGCCAGGCCCACGAGAATCTTGGCGCGCCATGGGTCCCCTATGACCATCTGGTTGCGCTGAATGCGCGGGTCTCCCATATGCGCGCATTGATCGGAGTCTTTCCGACATTCCTGATGTAGCTACCTAGCTCTTCAGGACTCTCTGGCTTGGAGAAGTGGTGCCAGACACCTTCTCCCTCATCAGCGACCGCCTCAAAGGTGCCGGCAGAAGGATCTGGGAGTGGTAGTGCTCTGTTGCCCGCGGTGGGGCAGACTCTGCGCTCCGCGTTGCCTGCTCCTGGTACCCGGAGCTGGACCTGGACGCCCTCACCAGAGTGCGCGAAGATGCCGAAACCGATCTGGACCCGGTCCTCACCGCTAAGCGGCAGGATCGTGCATACCACATCGCGGAGTACGCCTACGTGCGCACCTTCACCCCCCCTCCTCCAGATGTCAAAGATTATCTCAGCGACGAGGAGGAAGGCGAAGGCGAGGAGGAGGCCGGAGCTGATGACGAGCCTCTGGAAGATCCTGGCGCTAGCGACGCTCCCCCTGAAGCCCCTGTTGCTTGAATGCCTGATGTTACTTATTTGCCTGTGACATGTTCGTTGGTCCTGTTCGACTTAAAACACTGCTTGTTAAATTCTACCCCGGTATGCCGGGGTTCGTGATGTAAAACTCTAAGTTCCCTTTTTGTTTGTGGCACAACAGTTTATGCCGGTATGTTATACCGGTGGTTAATTATCTTATGTTTGCCTTAGCATATTTGCTTATCGTTTTGATTTTATCCTGCACTGCAAAGATTTCAAAAATTGTTTCCGCATCCAATTCGATGCACATTTGGCTCTTTTACCTTGGCTCTGCCTGCCTTCTCTGGGCGTTCTTTGGCGTATGAGCACGAGGTTCTTTTACCAAACAAGCACTTTCTTGAACTTAGAAATAACTTCGAAATTTTGCAAAAAACCGGTTTAACCGGGGTTAGTTAAGCTTTTCCGGATTGCTTGTTCCCACTCTCTCTTTTCGCAGTTCGCGTGCTTAATTGCTACCGATTTATCTTGCTTGCCATGAAGCCGGTTTGCGGACAGCAGCAGAGTCGAAGACTCCGGTAGGTTTAGCATGCTACTAAACCGGAAGGAAAAAATGTTCATTGAGCAACCGGTGAACTGAAAAAATAAACATATTGCATGCAACTTTAGGGGTAGTCCCCGAGATTCATTCGAGGTTCCGACATTTTTTATTCATAGCATATAAGGTACAAAAAGGAACTTCTTACTCCACAACTTCAAGAGTAGAAAGGACGCAACAGAGCTACATTCCATGGACGCTTGCTCTCCTCTCCGGACCTGTCTGCCTTTCCTTTTTTCCACTCCTGTGCATCGATCAAGTAATAAGCATCATTGTGAAGAGCCTTGCTCACCACGAAGGGACCTTCCCATGGGGGTGAAAGCTTATGCCGGCCTTCAGTGCGCTGCACCAGGCGTAGCACCAGATCTCCTTCCCGGAATACTCTCGGGTTAACCTTCCGGCTATGATAGCGTCTGAGGTCTTGCTGGTAAATGGCTGTTCTTGCCAATGCCAACTCTCTTGCTTCTTCTAGCAAGTCCACATCATTTTCTCTGGCCTCTTTAACCTCTTGCTCGGTATAGAGTTGTACCCTTGGTGAGTCATGGATGATGTCGGTTGGTATAACCGCTTCTGCTCCGTACACCATGAAGAATGGGGTGTATCCGGTGGACAGGTTTGGAGTTGTTCTTATACTCCATAGTACTGATGGTAGTTCATCGAGCCAACACCCCGGTGACTTTTCTACCGCTTCGATGAGTCTTGGCTTGATACCGGAAAGTACCAAAGCATTCGTTCTTTCCACTTGGCCATTGCCTTGTGGGTGTGCCACTGAGCACAAATCCAACCGGATGTTGTTGTCCTCACAAAACCTTTTGAACTCACCTTGAGCAAAGTTGGTTCCATTGTCTGTGATGATGCTATGCGGGTAACCATACCGCAAAATGACATCTTTTAAGAACTTCACCGCTGTGCGCCCATCACACTTTGCGATAGGTTTCACTTCTAGCCACTTGGTGAATTTATCCACCATAACCAAGATGTGAGTCATGCTGCTCCTTGCAGTTTTGAATGGGCCAACCATATCAAGGCACCAAACAGCAAATGGCCATGTTAGCGGTATTGCTTTTAAACCGGACGCTGGGGTATGATTTTGCTTGGCGTACATCTGGCACCCATTGCATTTTCTTACCAAATCCTCAGCGTTTTCCAAGGCAGTAGGCCAGTAGAACCCATGCCGGAATACTTTTGCTACCAGCGCCCTTGATGAAGCGTGGTGCCCACATTCTCCTTGGTGAATCTCCTCAAGCATTTCTTTTCCTTCTTCCGGTTCCACACACCTTTGAAGGACACCGGTAACACTTCTCTTGTACACCTCGCCATTGATGATGGTGTATGCTTTGGACCTCCTCTGGATCCTTCTGGATTCATTTTCGTCAACCGGCAAGGTGCCGTTGATTAGGAATTCCTCAATAGGTTTAACCCATGATGGTGCCTCTCGAACCAGAAACACCGGTGCATCTACCTCCATGTTATCCACCAGCATTGTCTCTTCCGGTACAACTGCGATAGTCCCCGAGTTTGCCGGTGCAGTCCCCTAGTTTACCGGAGCAGTCCCCGGGTTTACCGGAGCAGTCCCCGGGTTCCTTTCATCGATGTCCATGGGTACTATGTGTGACTCTGGTACGAAAATTGATTCTGACTCCGGGCTTGGTTTGATCGATGGTACCCTTAAGTGTTCCAAGGCTATTCCGGGAGGAATTTCTTGCCTAGACGAGCCCAGTTTGGACAAAGCATCCGCGGCTTCATTTTCCGCTCGCGGTACATGGTGAAACTCACAGCCCTCAAAGAAGCCGGCAATCTTTTGCACGTGAAACCGGTACGAGGCCATGTTTGCATCCTTCGCGTCCCAATCTCCGGAACATTGTTGTACCACGAGATCTGAATCTCCATAGCAAATGATCCGGTGCACACCGATTTCTTTTGCTACTTTAAGCCCATGAATCAGAGCCTCGTACTCAGCGACATTGTTTGATGCCCTGAAATGCACTTGCAAAACATACCGAAGATGATCTCCCTTGGGTGAAGTAAGCACCACACCGGCACCCAGACCCTCTTTAAGTTTGGATCCGTCAAAGTGCATCTTCCAGTACTCTATTCTTTGATCTGGCGGCTTGTATTGCATTTCCGCCCAATCCACCAGGAAATCAGCCAAAGCTTGTGACTTTATGGCGTCTCTTCTTTCGTACACCGGTACGTATGGTGATATCTGAATTGCCCACTTTGCAATCCTTCCGCTAGCATCCTTGTTGCACATGATATCGGAAATGGGTGCCTCGCTCACCACTTTCATGGGGTGCTCTTCAAAGTAGTGCTTGAGCTTGGTGGCGGCCATGTACACGCCATAAGTCATCTTTTGGAAGTGAGGGTAGTTTTGTTTTGAGAGGGAGAGCACCTCGCTCAGGTAGTATACCGGCCTCTGGACGGTTTTTCCTTCCTCTTCTCTTTCAACCACGACTACCACACTCACAACCCGGTTTGTTGCTGCTATATATAACAGCATAGGCTCTCTCTCTCTAAAGGTGAAGCCAATATAGGCGCTGTGGCCAACATTGTTTTTAGCTCTTTGAACGCCGCGTCTGCCTGAGGGGTCCAGACGAACGTATCAGATTTTTTCATGAGAGCATAGAGTGGCAGAGCTTTTTCTCCCAACCTGCTTCTGAACCGGCTTAGCGATGCCAAGCTACCGGTGAACTTTTGCACGTCCTTGAGATCACGCGGTATATTCATTCTTTCAATTGCCCGGATTTTTACCGGATTGACCTCAATGCCCCGGCTTGATACGAGAAAACCAAGCAACTTGCCGGCAGGTACACCGAAGGTACATTTTGCCGGATTGAGTTTCATCCGGAATCTTTTCAAGTTATCAAATGTTTGCCGGAGGTCATCGACTAAGGTTTCTTTTACCTTGGTTTTTACCACGACATCGTCCACATAGACATGCACGTTTTTTTCCGATTTAGTCAAACAAGCATTTTTGCATACAGCGCTGGTACGTTGCACCAGCGTTGCGCAAACCAAAAGGCATAGTGACATAGCAATAAGCCCCGTGCGGGGTGATAAACGCAGTTTTTATTTGATCTTCCTTTTTCAAGGGGATTTGGTGGAAACCGGAATAAGCATCCAAGAAAGACAACAGCTCACATCCTGCAGTGGAATCAATCACTTGATCGATCCGAGGTAAAGGGAAAGGGTCTTTCGGGCAAACTTTGTTCAAGTTGGTGTAGTCGATGCACATGCGCCACACCTTTGGAGCCTTTGCTTCCATGTTCTCTTCTTTCTTCTTCTCGACCAGCACCGGATTGGCTAGCCACTCAGTGTGCAGTACTTCCACGATGAAACCCGCAACCAGTAACTTTGTCACCTCTTCTCCAATGATCTTTCTCATGTCTTCAGCAAACCGGCGCAGCGGCTGCCTTACCGGCTTTGCATCTTTCCGTACATTCAATGAGTGCTCAGCCAGCTCCCTCGGAACACCTACCAAGTCATCCGTTGACCAGGCAAAGATATTCCGATTCTCACGGAGGAAGCTGACGAGCGCGCTTTCCTATGCCTCATTCATGCCGGCACCGATACGAACGGTGCGCTCAGGGTAAGCCGGGTCCAGCACAATGTCCTTTGTTTCTTTTGTCGGCTTGAATGCCGGTGTGCCCAGGTTTGCACTCATTGCCGCTAAACTCAGCTGTGAGGACTGAGCCAGCGCAACTGCAGTTTGCATCCTCCTTTTTTCTTCAGCGATCACCAGCGATTCTGCCAGGTTTGATCCGGCGGAAGCTGTTTCCAGTGAGACTTTGTAGTTTCCCACCACAGTTAAGGGTCCACGAGGTGCGGCATCTTCATCTTGAGATACGCCGTGTGAGTTGAGGCCATGAAAGCAGCCAACGCCGGTCTCCCCAGCAAAGCATGGTAAGTACTAAGTCCACCACCTCAAACTCAAGATTTTCGACCCGGCAATTGTCACGTCCTCCAAACGACACATCCACCCGGACTTTTCCAACCGGTGCGCAGGACAGGCCCGGAACGATTCCATGGAACGTCGTACGCGTTGGCTGAAGCATGTTTTCTGTTATGCCCAGCATGTTCATGGTGTGCCGGTACATGATGTTTATGCTGCTCCCATTGTCTATCAGCACCTTGCTGAACTTGACTCGAGCGTTTGGCCCTTCCATGATTGGGTCCAAGACAAGAGCATAGCCACCCGGGTTAGGCATGATCTTAGGGTGATCCTTGAACGACCACGAGATCTCTTGATCAGACCAAAGCATGTATTTTGGTACCGCCGGCATCACCGCGTTCACTTCCATAGAGCGGCGATGCAGGCTCTGTCTGTCGGTTGGCTCAGTTACGAACACAACGCAGCACATATCTGGGTCATGGTAAACATTCCGGCCCAAAGGTGCCGGTGGAGGTGGTTGGCCATTGCCTTCTCCCACCTGGTTAACTTGCTGGTACTGCTGCCGGTTTGGCTGTACCGGTAAGGCGTTTGCCCCGGTAAGCGGTGGTGGTGGTGGTAGCTGTTGTTGCCGCGGCATGTCTTGCGGTGGTTGTGCATCTTTTACTGTTCCCTTTTGCATCAAGTACTTGGTCCAGGTACAATCCTTCGTCAGATGGTTTGACGGGTGTGCCGGATTCGGTGTGTGCCACCGGCAAGGTTGGTCCATGGCAGCTTCCATGGTGTATTTCGCGGGTTCTTGCCAGTTCTTTTTCTGGCCCCAGGGTTTCTTTTCTACCCACTGTTTTTTAGGACCCGCCCATGGCTGCGATCCGGTTCTCTGTCTCTGACTGCCGCTGGCCTCAGAGTTTTCTTGTACAGCAGCAACTTGCTGCGGACCGTACCTTCGATCCGGGAAATCTTCCCTTCTTTTGTTGTTCCGGTTATCCCGGTGTTGCTCTTGGCGCTGCTGTTCCGGCTCAGGTTGCACTGTCGGCTGCGTTGGGTCTCCCAACGCATAGCTATCCGCCACACGTATCATCTCTGCCAACGTTGTCGGCATGTTCCGCTGCAGCTTTTGCCCCAACAGTGAACCTCTTCTGCATCCACTGCTGAACCAAGCAATGGCTTGTGCCTCTATCACCCCTTCACAGGAGTTCCTTGTAGTGTTCCACCGGGCCAGGTAGTCCCGGTCTGTTTCGTTCTGGCGCTGTATGCACATAGCGAGCTGCTGCGGCCTGTTTGGCCTTTGATAGGTGCTGCTGAAATTGCTCACGAAAGCTTCCTCAAAGTCCAACCAACCATTTATACTTCCCGCCGGCAAGTTGTTCAGCCAAATTCTTGCCGGCCCTACCAAGAATGATGGTATGATTCTCACAGCCCAACGCCGGTTTCCTCCTCCTGCTACGGTTCCTCCGCCGCCTGCGACGTATACCGCGGTCACGTAATCCGCGAGCCAGTCTTCCTGCTTCGTGGTGCCATCGTATGTTTTTGTGTCACGGGGCAACATAAAGTTGCGAACTGGTGGTTTTTCTTTCATGATCCTTGGGCCAAAACACTTTGGGCCCGGGGGACCTTCTTCCTCGATCATTTCTGACAAGTATACTCTATCCAGACGGTGCCTCGCATCCCGTTCCGGTAGGTATCTTTCTCCCAGACGTTCCCCCAATGGGTTCCGGTATGCCGCCGGTCTTGTGGAATCAGCTTCATCGTAACATTCCGGTACCGCGGCCCTTGCCTGCCGGTACCTTGGGGGATCTATTTCCTCCTCATCGTACGCCGCCCTTGCAGCTCGATAATTTTGCCCGGTCTCCTGTCTACCGGCATGATTGTTTCCGGCATAGCTTTCTTTGGCGTAGCCTCAGTTTGCCCCTTGGCCTTTTCTACCGGCATCATATTGCCCGGCTTGTTGCTTTCCAGCAAGAACCGGGTCATACACAGTCATCTGCTGCGCATTCATTTCTTTTTCTCTTCTTCTGTCCGGATGGGGGGACGAAGCCTGCCCATGGGACTTGCTACCGGCATTCCTTGTCGAACGCGCGGATTTTGAAGCCACAACCTTGTTCAGCTTATCAAGCTGCTCAGCGTTTTGCTGCTCGATGGTTTCAAGAAGTTCCCGGACACGCTCTTATTGTTTTGCCAGAGCGTCCCCGGAAAGCGATTCACACAGTTGCACAGCAGCTTTAGCAGCTTTTATTGTTTTATCCGGGCTACTGTACTTAGGTTTTTCTACTATGCTCACAGATGCAGAAGTGCTTTTGCCGGCAGCAATTTCTTTGCGCATATCCTGATCTAGATTGCGAGCCTTAAGCCGGTTTTCCGGTATCCTAGCAGCATGAGCGCTAACAGAAGCAAAGCCATGGGCAGCGTTATACTCACGTACGGTTAGGTTCAGCTCGCGCTGCGCCCTGACGACGTCCTTGCCGCTCTCGAGTATCTTCTGGCGCTGCGCCTCCAACTCCGCCTGAGCCGCTGCCGGGTCGATGTTCTGCGCGATGGGGGTGGCGAGGACGTTCATCGCCGCTTGGAGTGGCGTTTCCGGCGGTGCGGATGATGCTCCCGCAGCGCCTGCGCCGCGTTCCAGCGGTGGCTTGGCCGCACGGGTCGAAACCGCACGCCCAGCACCTTCTTCCGCAGCTTCTTTGCCGGCGTCGACCGCGCCTGCCATCATCACCTCCACGCTGCCAGGAGCGCAACCAGCATGTAGCCATCTTGGCGGATCCGGCGCCACCAGTACCGGCGAGAGGCACTAGCGCATAGGGACGGTGCCGAAGTAGACGCGGTGGCTGCCGAACTCGATGATGCGGCCGTTCTTGGGGAAGATGCCGCCGTTGGCGAAGCAGCCCGCGTTGTCGTTGATGAAGTCCATGGCGTAGATGCGCTGCACCAACGCGGAGACCGTACGCTGGCCGGCGATGTCGAGGATGCCCGCCCGAATGTGAACTCCAGCAAGCGCCACTTCATGCCCCACGGTGGGCGCCAACTGTCGTCATGGCGAACGAGCAGATGCCATGGGATGGCTTAAGTTGGGGCCGAATGGGTGCTAGAGGATTCGGGGGAGGGTTTGCGATTAGATGGGACGAACTTCCGGATGCTTTCCTCAAGAACACAACCGAAGGCAGGTATGCAAGAAGAAAGACAAGAGGAAGAACTCTGCTCTAGATCGCTTGCTTCATTGATCTCAACATGGTTACAGGTTTCTGGGCGTACATGAGCGTCTAGGGATCGACCATCCAACCTCCCGGATACGGGGGTGCCCCCTCTCCTTATATAGGGGAAAGGGTGGCTTACAGAGCAAGAAACCCTAATAGCATCTTTGACTGGACAAACTACTCTACAAAGCTACTTTAATCATGGATGACGCCGGGGTCTTCTTTAATCAGGGACGCTGACGTCCTCCGGCTTCTTTCAGCGTCACCCCTCTCTTTGGCGCCAGGGCTCCGATTAAAGTCACTTTGCTTAGCTCATCCTTGTCTTCTAGCTCCGAAGAGAATCTTTGACCGGTCTTGCCGACCTGCCCTCCTTCCGGTATCTTCTTCATCCGGTTCCGGTATACCCCTCTGGGGATACCGGCCTGCCTTTACTTAGCCAAGCTCTTATCTTTGTGCTCCGGTAAGAATATTAACCGGTATCTTGATGGCCCAAACCATCCGGTTTGGCATGCCTTTGGCATACCGGGGGTCATCCCCCCAACAACCGATTACATCAGATGGATCTCAATCATGTAAGGCAGCTCATGAGATCATTGTATTGAAGTACATGGAGGAGAGAATACCAACTAGCTACTGCTAGAACTCGTAGTCCATTGGGGAACTACTCACGGAGCATGATGGAGGTGGTGGCGTCGATGGAGATGGCTTCCGGGGGCATTTCCCCGTCCCGGCAGGGTGCCGGAACAGAGACTTTTGTCCCCCGAATTGGAGTTTCGCGATGGCGGCGGCACCCCTGGAGTCTTTCCAAAAGGTATCGAGGATTTAGGTCGCAAGGGGTTAAATAGGGGAAGAGGCGGCGCAAGGGGGCGCCTGGGCCCCCCTCACACTAGGCCGCCGCGGCCAGGCCTGGGGCCGCGCCGCCATGTTGTGTGGTGGCCCCCTGGCCCCTCTCCGACTCTCCTTCGGTGTTCTAGATGCTTCCGGGAAAATAAGATGTTTGGCGTTGATTTCGTCCAATTCCGAGAATACTGCCCGAACAGCCTTTCTGGAACCAAAAACAGCAGAAAACAGGAACTGGCACTATGGCATCTTGTTAATAGGTTAGTTCCGGAAAACGCATAAAAACATTATAAAGTGCGAGCAAAACATGTAAGTATTGTCATAAAACAAGCATGGAACATCAGAAATTATGGATACGTTGGAGACGTATCAGTCCCCTAGCGCACAGTCAGCTCGGGCTGCACCATTGGGTGCTGACGCTGCTGCTGTCCACCATGCGGTGGACCCCAAGGAGTGGGGATCGGCAGCTGTGCAGAACGCTGCACGTGGCGGCTCACCTCTGGGGGGGGGCAGAGAACACGCAGGGCGTGCTGACGCCTTGTGCTCCGCGCTCGCAGGCCACTACTCACCTGCCCCTGTCAAAATCTGCAATGGATGCAGTTGCTGTGGGGGCCGAACCAGCAGGTGGCGCACCGGGGTTGGAGGATGCGGCCACCAGTGTGGATCTCGAGCTGCTGTCATCTGCCATGCATGCTGCTACTGCTCACCGCTCACCTGATGCTGAGTCTACCTGCCCACTTGAGCTGACGACTGGGGGACCCAACAATGCTAATGCAGACCAGCAGGGAAAGCTGCCGCATGGATCAAATGTGGCTATTGGCTCAGGATCGTCTGCACATTGTTTCAAAATGGACAACGGTGTTGCATCAAGGAATAAAACAGGTATTAGTATTGTTGTTGATATTGAAAATTCTGTGTCGCCAACTGTGGTAACGCGACAACTTTCAGGTCCTCCAACGGCTACTACAGTACATCTTGAAGGTTCAGCAAAGAAGAATTCGCTGGTGAATGAGGTGGTGGCTTTTGGAGGCATTGCAACTCCTTCGTTGTCTGTTCGTGCGAGTGACAGGATTCACGCACAACCAAATGCAGATGCTGCGCAGATGGAAATAGCTATGCAAAATGTTAACCTCAGACACGACTTTTCTTCCCCGGGTAATGGAAAATTTAAACATTCATTTGCTTCTTTGACTGCTGAGGATATTTTGAGTAAAGCAAGTAGCATAGGGATATCTCTAGGAAAAAATAAAAAGGAAGCTTTAGAAGCTGCAGTTTCAATTAAGGAGGTAGATGTCAATAGAACACTGATGATTTAAAAAAAGGTAGAGTCTAGTCTAGACAAGGAAGAAGGACAAAGTAGCTTGCTAATCTCCAAGTTTTCAAATCTTACTAGAGATTTGACAATAGAGGAGGCGCAAGATTCAATGGAATAGGATGATCTTCTTATGCCGTTAATTAAACTTAAAAAAACCTAGAAAGAAGAGAGATTTTGACTTGTCTGGGGTTCGGAGAAGCGCTAGATTCAAAAACAAATCTATTTCTTAAAATGGGTTCAATAAAAGGCATATTTTGGAACTCATGGTTTTGGTGATATTGCGAAACACTTGTTTGTCAAAGAACAATTAAGAGAGGAGAAATTAGATTTTATCGCCTTACTGGAGACGGGGAGATCTAATTTTTCTATACTTTTTCCTAAAAAATTGGCTAATGGGCTAGACTTCTCTTGGTTTTGTCTTCCACCTCATGGGAGGTCTGAAGGTATTTTAGTTGGAATAAATAATACATATTTACAAGTTGGTATAGTTCAAGCTGGGGATTTCTGTGTTAAATTACATGTTAGATGTAAACATGATGGATTTGAGTGGGTATTTGTGCCGGTTTATGGCGCTGCTCAACATGCTCATAAAGCAGAATTTCTCGCTGAACTTGCCAGGATGGGTGACTCTGGCTCCATACCTTCCCTTATTGGAGGGGATTTTAACATATTGAGGAGAAGGGAGGATAAGAATAATGATAATTACAAGCCACATTGGCCTTTTGTTTTTAATGCCATAATTCAGAGCCTAAACTTGAGAGAGATTGCTCACTCAGGGAGCCAATTCACATGGGCTAATCGAAGGGAGAGACCAACGTATGAGAAGTTTGACAGAATTCTTTCGACTGTTGAGTGTGAACAAAAATTCCCTCTAGTCATGGTTTGAGCTTTAACAAGAACTGCTTCAGACCATGCCCCTTTGTTAATTGATTCGGGAACTCAGGCCCATGTTGGCAATAAAGCTCACTTCTCTTTTGAAACATCATGGCTGAAGCATGAGCATTTTTATGAGATAGTGAAAGCTGAATGGGAGGCTGAGACTAGAGGGAATTCTCCTATTGCTATTTGGCAGAATAAAATTAGACATTTTACGCGTTTTCTTAAAGGTTGGGCAAAATGCTTAAGTGGACAATATAAGAAAGAAAAAGGAAAGTTGCTCCTTCTAATAGATGAATTAGACTTGAAAGCTGAGTCAATTCCTCTAAATGATGATGAGAGAGCAAAATTAAGAAAGGCAAATGATGATTTAACAAAACTTCGTAGAGATGAGGAATCTAAATGGGCACAAAGAGCTAAGGTAAAGCATATCCAAGAAGGGGGAAACAATACCAAATATTTTCATCTAATTGCAAATGGAAAACATCGAAGAAAGAAAAAGTTTCAATTAGAACAAGAGGAAGGAACCATAGTGGGTGATGAAAATTTACAAGTCTACATTTCTGAATACTATAAGAAGTTGTTTGGAGAGCCAGATACTTCTACCCTCACACTGAGTGAGGAATATACACATGATATACCGCAATTAACTCAAGAGGAGAATAATATCCTTGTTGCTGAATTCACAGAGAAGGAAGTCAAGGATGCTATTTTTGAGATGGAGTTAAATATATCTCCAGGACCTGATGGTTTTCCAGCTGAGTTCTACCAAACCTTATGGGAAGTTATCAAGGGCGATTTAATGTCAATGTTCTATCAACTGCATTCAGGGGAATTACAGTTGTTCAAACTGAATTTTGGGGTTATTACTATGTTGCCTAAAAAGGAGAATGTGGTTCAAATCCAGCAATATAGACCTATTTGTCTTCTTAATGTTAGTTTCAAAGTATTCACGAAAGTCGCTACTATTAGAGCTAATACAGTTGCCGAAACAGTCATTAGTCCTACACAGTCGGCCTTCATGCCAGGACGACATATTCTTGAAGGAGTAGTTGTCTTACATGAAACCATTCATGAACTTCATCGGAATAAAGTGGATGGGGTGATATTTAAAATTGACATTGAGAAGGCATATGATAAGTAAAATTGCATTTTCTTTAAAATTGACTTTGAAAAGGCTTTCATCCGAAGTGGTGTCATCTCATCGAACAATTTGTCAAGGGAGGAAGTGTAGGGATCAAGGTTAATGATGATATTGGTCATTATTTCCAAACCAGAAAGGGTCTTCGCGAGGGTGATCCACTGTCACCGATGTTATTTAACATTATTGCAGATATGCTGGCCATCCTAATAGGAAGAGCGAAAGAGGATGGACAGATAGGAAGTCTTATTCCTCATTTAGTTGAAAGAGGAATTTCTATACCGCAATATGCTGATGACACGATACTATTCATGGAACATGACCTCGAGAAGGCTGTTAATATGAAACTAATCTTGCGTTTTTTTTGAAGAATTGTCAGGGTTGAAAATCAATTTTCATAAGAGTGAGATTTTCTGTTTTCGTAAGGCTAAGGAGGAAGAGGAACAATACAAACAACTATTTGGTTGTGAAACTGGTTCTTTGCCCTTCAGATACTTGGGTATCCCAATCCATTATAGAAAGTTAAAAAACTCTGAATGGAATCCAGTCGAAAGTAGGTTTGAGAGAAAACTAGGATGTTGGGCTGGAAAATTGCTATCATACGGGGACCGTCTTGTATTGATTAACTCAGTTCTGACTAGTTTACCGATGTTCATGCTATCTTTCTTTGATTTACCTAAAGGGGTAAGGAAGAGATTAGATTTTTTCCGGTCACGCTTTTTTTTGGCAGTGCGAGGAAAATATAAAGAAATATAGGTTAACTAAGTGGAACCTAATTTGTAGGCATAAGGACCAAGGTGGTATTGGGATTGAAGTCATGGAGATCAAAAATCGTTGCCTACTTAGTAAATGGTTATTTAAACTTCTTTCCGAAGAAGGGTTATGGCAACAATTATTAAGAAACAAATATCTCTCGCAGAAAACCTTGGCGGAAGTTGAAAGTAAGCCTATCGATTCACTCTTCTGGAAAGGGCTAATGAAAGTTAAAGGGGAGTTTTTCAGTAGAGGAAAATCTGAGGTATGCTCCGGAGAAGGAGTACGTTTTTGGGAAGATATATGGTTAGGTGATCACACCCTTGCTTCTCAGTATCCTCAACTATATAACATAGTTAATCGTAAGCATGATACGGTGGCAAATGTTATGAGCTCAACCCCGTTAAACATCGGTTTTAGGAGAAGGCTAATTGATGATACGTGGGATCAATGGGTACACCTATTGATACGGGCTAAGCCCGAGGGTGTGCCCAATCTTCACGGTTTGACCCGGGTGAGTGTGATTGCGGAGGGGGATTCGCGGGGAAGTGGATGAACGCGAAGAACACGATACAAACACACGCACACAACACAATCGGTTTGTTCTCGTTGACCCGAACCACCAACTCGATAGAAGTTGAGGAAAAGACCTTTCGGTAGAAGTCCCGCAAAAAGATCGACAAATCGAAGATCCTATATACCTAGAATGGTGAAAAGACCAAAATCAATAGAAGTGCAAGCAAAAGACCCAAAGGTAGAAGTGCAAGCAAAAGATCAAGATTGGTAGAAGTCACCAAAGAGATACAATAGGATTCGATAAGGAGCCCGGGTGGTACAATAGAAATTAATCTAAGGTGGGGGTTTCCCAAATCCACTAAGGGATAATAGAGGCATAAGCCAATTCATCTAAACATCATCTCTCCCTCATGAAGGTGGGGGTAGGTGTCTATTTATAGGCAAGGGGATGAAGGGGTAAGTTACAAGCCAAAGGGGGCTGAGATCTGGCTGAGGTTCGATGGGGCGGAAGTTCCGGCCGTCCTGGGCGGAAGTTCCGGCCATCAGGGGCGGAAGTTCCGGCCGCAGCTCTTCAGCATGAGCATCTTCAGTCTTGGATGGAATCTGGGCGGAAGTTCCGGCTGTGTCGGGCGGAAGTTCCGGCCTGGAGCGTCCAACTCCTCTTTCTCCTTCTCTTCCATGCTTCCGTGACATCGGCCTTGCGTCCTCGGGTCTCCATGGCATCCTCTCTTCCCTCCGTACTTGTCGTCGAGTTCCTATCATCAAGGTATGACGGAGTATGAAGTAGTATATCGTCCCAAATAGGCGATTCGAGGCACGCGTAAAGGAGAAGATTCACCTTAGCGTGCCGTCTTGGTGATGAAGCACATGATGCGGTGAAGACCGAAGGTCGGGCTGCATCATCTCCCCCACTTGAAAAAGAGTCGTCCTCGACGATAAATCTTCATGAATGTGTAGAGGAGGTAGATGACACCAACGCTTGAATGTCGCTTCACTTGTCAAGAGTCCTATCAATAGCACAAGAAAAGCCAAACAACACTCAAAGCATAGCCAATGTTCCACGGGTTTAGCAAGAGAGCGCAAGTAGAAGGAGGTCACCTTTGAGTAATGTCGGTGTGCTCTCATCGATAGATCTTGGGTCGTCGAAGTATGTGGGCGGAACCACTCATTGACGCTCATCCACAAGTCACATGTACCTTCACACAACAAAGACCAAGCAAAGCATATGTGTGCGTGATAGAGGAGCATATCATCAACGACATGTCCATTCATGTTCACAACACCGTTAGCACAACACAAATTTATCAAGAATAAGGCATGTGCAAGGTCAATGTGTAAGAACTCCGTATGAACATCTTCCAAATGTGGAAACACAAAAACTCCCAATTGTGATACGATCGTGGTGTCCATCTCATGTAGAAACTCATTGTCATTGTTGCTCTCAAGGCATCGGAAAGAGAAATTGTTCAACATCCTTGAAGCAACAAGCGGAGAATTTGGCAAAAACACATACGGAAGAGTGTCCAAAATATTATCAACATGTGTGCACACAAACCATTGGAAAGAGAAATTGGTCCTCATATTTGGTGCAACACACAACATATCATCCAAAAAGTTCACCAAGTAGAAATTTGCACAACCGTGCGTGCCAACAAACCAAAGGAAAGAGAAATTGCTCAACTTGTTTGAGGCAACACCAACGGTAAGAATCACATCATCATGCTTGCAAAAGAACCACAAGAAAGAGAAATTGTTCGGCATGTTCAATGCAAATCATGGGAAAGGTATTAGAGCCGGGTTCGATCTTGTACTTACTTGTATTATGCTCTCAAGAGCTCTTTTTGTCAACTCGTGCTCAATCGAGGTTGACATTGGCATTCTTGTACCTACACACACAATAGGCAAAGCAAAGAATGTGTGTGCATGGTATATGAACACATCATCCATCATGATGGTCCATCTCTTTTTCACATCACCATTAGCATTAAGCAAAGCATCATAATAGATATGGTGAATATGCGGGGTAAACACATGAACATGCTCATCATGGATATAAGCAAAGTCTCCAAAATTTGAGAGAGCTATGGGGGCAATCTCATTTACAAGCATATTAACATCATTGCAAACCAAGCATTGGAAAGAGCAAGTATTCAACATTTTAGTTGCATTAATGGGAGAGTATTGCAAGCATCTAGCACAAAACATGTTCAACATTTTATCATTGTTGTCGACAAACCTAGGGAAAGAGAAATTGTTCATCAAGGTTGTCACAACACAAGCATTAGCATCATCATTTTCATTGCAAGCAATACATGGGAAAGAGCAATTGTTCAACATATTGCAAGCAATAGAAGAGAAAGTGAAACTCTCATAGCATGGCATGGTGATATTATCATAAGCAACTACTTCCACATGATCAACAATGGTGGTATCACAAGTATCACAAGGGAAAGTGAAAGAAGCATATGTCATAGCAATAGGATCATCCAACTCATGCAAGCACTCACAAATCATCATGTCCACTAGTGGGATCATGGCATCATCAACACCTATGTTGGTACCTTTGTAGTCCGACTCCTTTGAAGTAGGTGTTGTGGAAGAGGTAGGCTCCATGTGGCCTCCATGTTCATCTTCAATCAAGCATGGTGTGATAGCATCATCTTCATGCACCATGTACATCTTCTCCATGATCGGGAACTCGTCCTCCATGGAACCTATTGCAACATGAGAAAACACACTAGAGGTAGAGGTTAAGTTGTTAGAATGTGAAATGGCCTCCATGGACCTATCAACTATCTCTCTCAACTCACTCGGTGTATCACTCATGTCCTCCAAATGGAAGCACTCAAACTCACATATGGGGTGGGAGTCACTCAACTCACTATCACTCTCACTCAAGTGGGCTAAGTGGCTCTCATGCTCACATGGGATTGGTACCATCTCCTCATTCAAGCATATTGGAGTAGGCTCGATTTTCTCATCTCCATGCGCCTCCATTGGTGAAGGGATCATCCCATGCTCACCATTCTCAACTCCATTCGCCTCCTTGGTTGAAGGGAAAATCCCATGCTCAACCTTCTCAACTCCATCGCCTCCCATGTTGACACTCTTTGATGACGCTATGGTGTTGTTGAGAGCTAGGCTCGAATCAACGTCACTCTTGTCTTGGCCTTCTCGTGCTCCATCTTGAAGTGTGGTGTTCATAGTCGTTATCTTGTCCATTTCCTTGCACCATTCTTATACGTCTCCGACGTATCGATAATTTCTTATGTTCCATGCCACATTATTGATGTTATCTACATGTTTTATGCACACTTTATATCATATTCGTGCATTTTCTGGAACTAACCTATTAACAAGATGCCGAAGTGCCGCTTCTGTTTTATGCTGTTTTTGGTTTCAGAAATCCTAGTAACGAAATATTCTCGGAATTGGACGAAATCAACGCCTAGGTTCCTATTTTGCCCGGAAGCATCCAGAACACCCGAGAGCCACCAGGGAGGGGGCACAGGCCCACCAAACCCTAGGCCGGCGCGGCCAGGGGGGGCCGCGCCACCCTATGGTGTGGGCACCCCTTCGACCCTCTGGCGCCGCCTCTTCGCCTATTTAAAGCCTCCGTCGCGAAAACCCTGATACGTTCGACGAAACCGACAGAAACCTTCCAGAGCCGCCGCCATCGCGACGCCAAGATCTGGGGGACAGGAGTCTCTGTTCCGGCACACCGCCGGAACGGGGAAGTGCCCCCGGAAGGCTTCTCCATCGACACCGCTGCCATCTCCACCGCCATCTTCATCACCGCTGCTGCTCCCATGAGGAGGGAGTAGTTCTCCATCGAGGCTCGGGGCTGTACCGGTAGCTATGTGGTTCATCTCTCTCCTATGTGCTTCAATACAATAATCTCATGAGCTGCCTTACATGATTGAGATTCATATGATGATGCTTGTAATCTAGATGTCATTATGCTAGTCAAGTGAGTTTTACTTATGTGATCTCCGGAGACTCCTTGTCCCACGTGTGTAAAGGTGACAGTGTGTGCACCGTCTGGGTCTCTTAGGCTATATTTCACAGAATACTTACTCACTGTTATGAAGAGCATAGTGAAGTGCTTATTTATATCTCTTTATGATTGCAATGTATTTGTATCACAATTTATCTATGTGCTACTCTAGCAATGTTATTAAAGTAGTTTTATTCCTCCTGCACGATGTAATGGTGACAGTGTGTGCATCCGTGTTAGTACTTGGTTTATGCTATGATCATGATCTCTTGTAGAACATGAAGTTAACTATTGCTATGATAGTATTGATGTGTACTATTCCTCCTACATAAGCATGAAGGTGACAGTGTGCATGCTATGTTAGTACTTGGTTTAGTTGTGTTGATCTATCTTACACTCTAAGGTTACTTAAATATGAACATTGAATTGTGGAGCTTGTTAACTCCGGCATTGAGGGTTCGTGTAATCCTACGCAATGTGTTCATCATCCAACAAGAGTGTAGAGTATGCATTTATCTATTCTCGTTATGTGATCAATGTTGAGAGTGTCCACTAGTGAAAGTGTAATCCCTAGGCCTTGTTCCTAAATATCGCTATCGCTGCTTGTTTACTCGTTTTATCATGCGTTACTATCGCTGCAATACTACCACCATCAACTACACGCCCGCAAGCTATTTTCTGGCACCGTTGCTACTGCTCATATATATTCATACCACCTGTATTTCACTATCTCTTCGCCGAACTAGTGCACCTATTAGGTGTGTTGGGTACACAAGAGACTTCTTGCTTTGTGGTTGCAGGGTTGCATGAGAGGGATATCTTTGACTTCTTCCTCCCTGAGTTCGATAAACCTTGGGTGATCCACTTAAGGGAAAACTTGCTGCTGTTCTACAAACCTCTGCTCTTGGAGGCCCAACACTGTCTACAGGAAAAGGAGGGGGAAGTAGACATCAAGCTATTTTCTGGCGCCGTTGCCAGGGAGGAAAGGTAAAAGGTACTCACACTCTGGATCTCGGCTACTAAGCTATTTTCGTCGTCGTAAGTACTCAAAGCTATTTCCTTTAGATCCTGCAATTGCATCTTTTTGTTTCTTGTTTACACTAGTTTGGCATAATGGACAAGAATGAGCTTCTATTTCTATTTCCTGATTTAAAACATGGATTGTTTGATGCGAAAATTAAAAAACCTATGGAATCTTATTTGCATGCCTGGTAGTAATATTAGTATGAACGCTTTGAACACCATTGTTGATAATGATATAGAAAGTTCTAAGCTTGGGGAAGCTGGTTTTCATGATCTTTTTAGCCCCCAAGCATTGAGGAGAAAATTTTCTTTGATGATACTTTGCCTCCTATTTATGATGATTATAATAATAGTGGTCTTTTGGTGCCACCTACTATGGAGAGTAAATTTTGTTGTGATTATACTATGCCTCCTACACTTGATGAGAATAATAATGATAGCTACTTTGTTGAATTTGCTCCCACTACAACTAATAAAATTGATTATGCTTATGTGGAGAGTAATAATTTTATGCATGAGACTCATGATAAGAATGCTTTATGTGATGGTTATATTGTTGAGTTTGCTCATGTTGCTACTGAAAGTTATTATGAGAGAGGAAAATATGGTTGTAGAAATTTTCATGTTACTAAAATGCCTCTCTATGTGCTGAAATTTTTGAAACTACACTTGTTTTATCTTCCTATGCTTGTCACTTTGCTCTTCATGAACTTGTTTATTTACAAGATTCCTATGCATAGGAAGCATGTTAGACTTAAATGCGTTTTGAATTTGCCTTTTGATGCTCTCTTTTGCTTCAAATATTATTTCTTGCGAGTGCATCATTAAAACTGCTGAGCCCATCTTAATGGCTAAAAAGAAAGAACTTCTTGGGAGATAACCCATGTGTTATTTTGCTACAGTACTTTGTTTTATATTTGTGTCTTGGAAGTTGTTTACTACTGTAGCAACCTCTCCTTATCTTAGTTTTGTGTTTTGTTGTGCCAAGTGAAGCCTCTAATCGAAGGTTGATACTTGATTTGGATTTCTGCGCAGAAACAGATTTCTATCTGTCACTAATCTGGGCTGTTTTCTCTGTAGAAATATCAGAAAAACATGCCAATTTACATGCATGTTCCTCAGATATGTACGCAACTTTCATTAGTTTTGAGTTTTCTGATCTGAGCAACGGAAGTATTTATTAAAAATTCGTCTTTACGGACTGTTCTGTTTTGACAGATTCTGCCTTTTATTTCGCATTGCTTCTTTCGCTGTGTTGGGTGGATTTCTTTGTTCCATTACCTTCCAGTAGCTTTGAGCAATGTCCAGAAGTGTTAAGAATGATTGTGTCACCTCTGAACATGTGAGTTTTTGATTATGTACTAACCCCTCTAATGAAGATTATGAGAAGTTTGGTGTGAAGGAAGTTTTCAAGGGTCAAGAGAGGAGGATGATATACTATGATCAAGAAGAGTGAAAAGTCTAAGCTTGGGGATGCCCCGGTGGTTCATCCCTGCATATTTCAAGAAGACTCAAGCGTCTAAGCTTGGGGATGCCCAAGGCATCCCCTTCTTCATCGACAACATTATCAGGTTCCTCCCCTGAAACTATATTTTTATTCCATCACATCTTATGTGCTTTGCTTGGAGCGTCTGTATGCTTTTATTTTTGTTTGTGTTTGAATAAATTGGATTACATCATGCTTGTGTGGGAGAGAGACACGCTCCGCTGTTGCATATGAACACATGTGTTCTTAGCTTTTAGTATTCATGGCGAAGTTTCTTCTTCGTTAAATTGTTATATGGTTGGAATTGGAAAATGATACATGTAGTAATTTGCTATAAATGTCTTGGGTAATGTGATACTTGGCAATTGTTATGCTCATGTTTAAGCTCTTGCATCATATGCTTTGCACCCATTAATGAAGAAATACATAGAGCATGCTAAAATTTGGTTTGCATATTTGGTTTCTCTAAGGTCTAGATAATTTCTAGTATTGAGTTTGAACAACAAGGAAGACGGTGTAGAGTCTTATAATGTTTTCAATATGTCTTTTATGTGAGTTTTGCTGCACCGGTTCATCCTTGTGTTTGTTTCAAATAAGCCTTGCTAGCCTAAACTTTGTATCGAGAGGGAATACTTCTCATGCATCCAAAATACTTGAGCCAACCACTATGCCATTTGTGTCCACCATACCTACCTACTACATGGTATTTTCCGCCATTCCAAAGTAAATTGCTTGAGTGCTACCTTTAAAATTCCATCATTCACCTTTGCAATATATAGCTCATGGGACAAATAGCTTAAAAACTATTATGGTATTGAATATGTAATTATGCACTTTATCTCTTATTAAGTTGCTTGTTGTGCGATAACCATGTTCACTGGGGACGCCATCAACTATTCATTGTCGAATTTCATGTGAGTTGCTATGCATGTTCGTCTTGTCTCGAAGTAAGAGCGATCTACCACCTTATGGTTAAGCATGCATATTGTTAGAGAAGAACATTGGGCCGCTAACTAAAGCCATGATCCATGGTGGAAGTTTCAGTTTTGGACATATATCCTCAATCTCATATGAGAAAATTATTAATTGTTGTTACATGCTTATGCATAAAAGAGGAGTCCATTATCTCGTTGTCTATGTTGTCCCGGTATGGATGTCTAAGTTGAGAATAATCAATAGCGAGAAATCCAATGCGAGCTTTCTCCTTAGACCTTTGTACATGCGGCATAGAGGTACCCCTTTGTGACACTTGGTTAAAACATGTGCATTGTGATGATCCGGTAGTCCAAGCTAATTAGGACAAGGTGCGGGCACTATTAGTACACTATGCATGAGGCTTGCAACTTGTAAGATATAATTTACATGATACATATGCTTTATTACTACCGTTGACAAAATTGTTTCATGTTTTCAAAATCAAAGCTCTAGCACAAATATAGCAATCAATGCTTTTCCTCTATGGAGGACCATTCTTTTACTTTCAATGTTGAGTCAGTTCACCTATTTCTCTCCACCTCAAGAAGCAAACACTTGTGTGAACTCGTGCATTGATTCCTACATATTTGCTTATTGCACTTATTATATTACTCTATGTTGACAATATCCATGAGATATACATGTTATGAGTTGAAAGCAACCGCTGAAACTTAATCTTCCTTTGTGTTGCTTCAATGCTTTTACTATGAATTATTGCTTTATGAGTTAACTCTTATGCAAGACTTAATTGATGCTTGTCTTGAAGTGCTATTCATGAAAAGTCTTTGCTTTATGATTCACTTGTTTACTCATGTCATATACATTGTTTTGATCGCTGCATTCATTACATATGTTTACAATATGATCAAGTTTATGATGGCATGTCACTCCAGAAATTATCTTTGTTATCGTTTTACCTGCTCGGGACGAGCAGAACTAAGCTTGGGGATGCTGATACGTCTCCGACGTATCGATAATTTCTTATGTTCCATGCCACATTATTGATGTTATCTACATGTTTTATGCACACTTTATATCATATTCGTGCATTTTCTGGAACTAACCTATTAACAAGATGCCGAAGTGCCAGTTCCTGTTTTCTGCTGTTTTTGGTTTCGTAAATCCTAGTAACGAAATATTCTCGGAATTGGACGAAATCAACGCCTAGGTTCCTATTTTGCCCGGAAGCATCCGAACACCCGAGAGCCACCAGGGAGGGGGCACAGGCCCACCAAACCCTAGGCCGGCGCGGCCAGGGGGGCCCGCGCCACCCTATGGTGTGGGCACCCCTTCGACCCTCTGGCGCCGCCTCTTCGCCTATTTAAAGCCTCCGTCGCGAAAACCCTGATATGTTCGACGAAACCCACAGAAACCTTCCAGAGCCGCCGCCATCGCGACGCCAAGATCTGGGGGACAGGAGTCTCTGTTCCGGCACGCCGCCAGAACGGGGATGTGCCCCCGGAAGGCTTCTCCATCGACACCGCTGCCATCTCCACCGCCATCTTCATCACCGCTGCTGCTCCCATGAGGAGGGAGTAGTTCTCAATCGAGGCTCGGGGCTGTACCGGTAGCTATGTGGTTCATCTCTCTCCTATGTGCTTCAATACAATAATCTCATGAGCTGCCTTACATGATTGAGATTCATATGATGATGCTTGTAATCTAGATGTCATTATGCTAGTCAAGTGAGTTTTACTTATGTGATCTCCGGAGACTCCTTGTCCCACGTGTGTAAAGGTGACAGTGTGTGCACCGTGTGGGTCTCTTAGGCTATATTTCACAGAATACTTACTCACTGCTATGAAGAGCATAGTGAAGTGCTTATTTATATCTCTTTATGATTGCAATGTATTTGTATCACAATTTATCTATGTGCTACTCTAGCAATGTTATTAAAGTAGTTTTATTCCTCCTGCACGATGTAATGGTGACAAGTGTGTGCATCCGTGTTAGTACTTGGTTTATGCTATGATCATGATCTCTTGTAGAACATGAAGTTAACTATTGCTATGATAGTATTGATGTGTACTATTCCTCCTACATAAGCATGAAGGTGACAGTGTGCATGCTATGTTAGTACTTGGTTTAGTTGTGTTGATCTATCTTACACTCTAAGGTTACTTAAATATGAACATTGAATTGTGGAGCTTGTTAACTCCGGCATTGAGGGTTCGTGTAATCCTACGCAATGTGTTCATCATCCAACAAGAGTGTAGAGTATGCATTTATCTATTCTGTTATGTGATCAATGTTGAGAGTGTCCACTAGTGAAAGTGTAATCCCTAGGCCTTGTTCCTAAATACTGCTATCGCTGCTTGTTTACTGTTTTACTGCGTTACTACTGCTGCAATACTACCACCATCAACTACACGCCCGCAAGCTATTTTCTGGCACCGTTGCTACTGCTCATATATATTCATACCACCTGTATTTCACTATCTCTTCGCCGAACTAGTGCACCTATTAGGTGTGTTGGGGACACAAGAGACTTCTTGCTTTGTGGTTGCAGGGTTGCATGAGAGGGATATCTTTGACTTCTTCCTCCCTGAGTTCGATAAACCTTGGGTGATCCACTTAAGGGAAAACTTGCTGCTGTTCTATAAACCTCTGCTCTTGGAGGCCCAACACTGTCTACAGGAAAAGGAGGGGGAAGTAGACATCACATTCTTTGAAGACAATGGTATCTTGAAGTGTCTTGTTGGCGATTTCGGCATCCAATTGGGCGAAGTAGAGCTTGTGGGATTGTGGTGTGTTGCATTCCCATGTCATGTGCTTGTTGGATGTGCACACATCACAATGGAGATTGGGGCATTCCCAGAGATGACCGTCTTGTTTGCAACGAAAGCATTGGGAGCTACTTGATCTTGGTGGATAACACATTTTCATGTTGGCATAAAGATGGGTAGATCGTCCTTCATCTTGAAGTGTAGACTCCACGGTCTTCATCTTGGGGCGTGAGCTTCTTGTAGGCGCCATTATGGTGGTGGCGGTAGGAGGGGAAGCACCATGATATGTGGTTCCTCTTTCTTTGCACTTGGCACCATCTTGCTTGTTGATGTAGTATCTTGTCTCGCTCCATTGGAGATCTTCTCATGTGTAGGCGGTCTTGGAGATGCCATTTTGGTGGTGGCGCTAGGCTTTGTGGACACCATATGGTTGGTGTTGTTGTTCTTTGTAGCCTTGGCCGCTTCATGTCGAGGCTCTCGTCTTCTTGCATCATCACCATGTCTTGGGGGTGTCGTCGAAGATCCTTGGGAGGTGTTGGTCGATGGTGAACATGAGGTGACTTGTGTCGGCGAAGATCCTTGGGAGGTGTTGGTCGATGGCGAACATGAGGTGACTTGTGTCGGCGACGGTCATGTGGTGATGCATGTCGATGGTGGTCATGAGGTGGTGATGGTCGACGACGATCATGAGGCGACATGTGTTGATGACGATCCTCGGCATGCCTAAATGATGGTTCATGTGGCTTGGCACTTTGCTTTTGGCGCCTTCTTGAGCTCGGAGGAGAGTGTCGATGGCGATCATGGTGGGGCGCTCTTGGTGTTTCATAGGATGAGCTCGACGTAGATGATCATATGCATAAGCACTCTCATGGTTGCGCCGTCTTGGAGGTCCTCTATCTTCATATGTAGTTCCATTGGCCAATATGGGGAACTTGTAGGCACCGGTCTTGTTCAAGGTGGGGTCGAAGCTAGGCTCCACCATGGTGTCGATGTCGTGCTCGAGGTAGTGCTCGGTGCTATGCTCCATCATGGTGTCGTAGTCGTAGTCGAGGTAGTGCTCCACCATGTCATCGTAGTCGTAGTCGTGGTCGAGGTGGTGCTCCACCATGTCGTCGTAGTCGTAGTCGTGGTCGAGGTGGTGCTCCACCATGTCGTCGATGTTGTGGTCGAGCTCGGAGTGGTGCTCCATCATGTTGTCCATGCTTGGCGAGTCATGGTCGGTGTAGAGATGCTCGATGTCGGTCATGTCGCCAATGCATGCGGAGCCATTGTCGGTGTCGAGCTCCACATGGTCCTCCATATCTTCGGTGCTTGCGGAGCTATCACCCTCATAGTACTCCATGTCGTCCTCCGTAGGCTCATCCTCACTATACATGTTAGTCTCTAGCATTGGTGTATATATGGTGGAAGGAGAACTACCAAAAGGTCAAAAACAGCAAACCAAAATCGAGAAAATGGTTCAAGTTAGAGAATAACCGATATGTACTCACACACACACTCAAAGCACACGCAAAAGGCTAAGAACTCTATATGGTGGTAGGTGAGGAAGTGGATAGCAAACGAAAAGAACCAAAGAAAATGTCTATTGTCAAATGTGGGTAAGATCCAAAGTCAAATGTCAAAAGCGGTGATCTATGTCAAGGATACACGGAAACACACACAAGGAAGAACAATGGGGTTAGCGCGACCAAGGAAGTGAGCAAGTAACAAGATGGTCCTAACGAAGACTATATGCTCGGTGTCGCGCCAACACAAGAGAGACCGTAGCTCGGCTGCATATGAGAGAAGCAACAAGATTTGCACAAATGCCACTCTTCTCTTGTCTCTCTTAGTGCTCACAAGCTTTGCACTCCTTTGTATCAGTGGACACACACTCTTTTTCTATTTCTATTTCTTTTTCTCTTTTTTTTCACTTTTTTTTTCTATGCTTAGAAGCTTTCTTTTATTCTATGTCACACTTTTTCTTCTTTTGTGTATCTTTCTCACCGAGCTTGCTTCAGAGCTTTGCTCAACACAACGCGCACACACACCCTCTCACGGTCGTGACACTTGTGCAATGCTTCGCAACACTCGGAAAGCCACTCTCAATGGGATAGGTACACAAAGAAAGAAACGGGGTTACAAGGGGTGGGGAAAGTTATACCTATTGATGTTAGGCGGTGTCAAGCACACAAACTTGCGATGATCGAGGTGGTGTCGATGATGGTCTCGAAGTTGCGCCGGAATCCGGGGTGCCAAAGGTGTCGTCGCGGTGTTGATGTAGGCGCGAAAGCGAAATAGACAACCAATGCACTCCAAATCGGAAATCCGAAAACAAAAGTCAATGCCCGAAAAGTTGGGTCAAAACGAGCGGGCGAAGTGGTCAAAATTTTGGAGTCAAATGGGCTCGGGAAAATTGTCAAAATTTGGAGTCAAGATGGTGGTATTATGGTCAAAATTTGAGGTCAAACGGGCTCCGGAAAGTTGTCAAAAGTTGGGTCAAAGTTGGGGGTCAAAAGTTGCTGAAATTTGGGTCAAAAACTGCGCCGGGCGGAACTTCCGGTCAAGTTCCGGTCAACTTCCGGAAATACACTGCTAGTATCCAGGGGCTACTGCGAGGAAAACGCGCAATTCCGGAACTTGGGCGGAACAAGGGCGGAAGTACTGCTGGGGCGGAAGTACCGGTCTCAACTGCCGGAAGTTCCGGTGAGGTTTTCTGTGCGAATTTGCTGAGCGATTTGTTGGGCGACGGCGCTGGTTGCGGAACTGCAGCGGAGACGCGCGGTGATTGGCGAGCTAGCGAAACGGAGGCAGCGCGTGGATGGTGCCTGGGGCCGAGCGGGGAGGAGGGCCACGGCCTGGTGGCTTGGGCCTGGGGCGTGCTTGGCCACGAGCGGAGGCGGTGGCTTCGAGTGGCTCGATCGGGGCGTGGCGCGCGGTGTGGTGGTGGGCCGGCGGCCTTAGCGGGGGCGTGCGGGGGACTTGGCCGATCGAGGCTGGCCTGGTTGTGCGCTAGGCGCTGCTGGGCGAGCGAGGCGGAGGCGTGCGATGTGGGGCAGCGAGCGGAGCGAGGTGATGGGCGGTTGGTGGCGCTAGGGGCGAGCTGGTGGTTGGCGGGGAGCCGATGCGCGCGGCCTGGCGCTCGAGCTGCTGCGGGCGAGGCGGTTGGGGCGGCCGAGCGAAGCGATGGTGGGGTGGGCCTGGCGTGCGCGGGATGGCGGCAGGCCTGGTGGCGTTTGTTTCGTGCGGTGGTGTTTTGCCGGCGCTGTAGGCCTGGGGAGCGGGCGGGTGGAGCTATGGGCGCAACGAGGAAGATGGGCGTTGACCCAGAAATTGGAAAAATTTGTGCGAGCGGAAGTTCCGCTAGGAGCAGCCGGTAGTACCGGAAATACACGAATTTCTAGATCTGGATCTGGGACGATGAACAGCATGAACACGGGGCGAAAACTGCGGGATAAATCGATGGATTTGGAGGGGCAAACGATGGAATTGACCGGTGATAATTGGAGGGATGATAGATCAACACGAAAGACAACAGATCTGTGGACCAAAACCACAAACAACGCAACAAATCCTGAGATCCAAATTCGAGCTATTTTTTGGGGAATTTTTTTTGGGGAAATTTTTGGGCGAAATTGGTGGAATCGGAGGGTCAAATCCGTGGCAACCTTTGCTCTGATACCATATGATACGGGCTAAGCCCGAGGGTGTGCCCAATCTTCACGGTTTGACCCGGGTGAGTGTGATTGCGAAGGGGGATTCGCGGGGAAGTGGATGAACGCGAAGAACACGATACAAACACACGCACACAACACAATCGGTTTGTTCTCGTTGGCCCGAACCACCAACTCGATAGAAGTTGCAAGGAAAAGACCTTTCGGTAGAAGTCCCGCAAAAAGATCGACAAATCAAAGATCCTATATATCTAGAAGGGTGAAAAGACCAAAATCAATAGAAGTGCAAGCAAAATACCCAAAGGTAGAAGTGCAAGAAAAAGATCAAAATTGGTAGAAGTCACCAAAGAGATACAATAGGATTCGATAAGGAGCCCGGGTGGTACAATAGAAATTAATCTAAGGTGGGGGTTTCCCAAATCCACTAAGGGATAATAGAGGCATAAGCCAATTCTTCTAAACATCATCTCTCCCTCATGAAGGTGGGGGTAGGTGTCTATTTATAGGCAAGGGGATGAAGGGGTAAGTTACAAGCCAAAGGGGGCTGAGATCTGGCTGAGGTTCGATGGGGCGGAAGTTCCGACCGTCCTGGGCGGAAGTTCCGGCCATCAGGGGCGGAAGTTCCGGCCGCAGTTCTTCAGCATGAGCATCTTCAGTCTTGGATGGAATCTGGGCGGAAGTTCCGGCTGTGTCGGGCGGAAGTTCCGGCCTGGAGCGTCCAGCTCCTCTTTCTCCTTCTCTTCCATGCTTCCGTGACATCGGCCTTGCGTCCTCGGGTCTCCATGGCATCCTCTCTTCCCTCCGTACTTGTCGTCGAGTTCCTATCATCAAGGTATGACGGAGTATGAAGTAGTATATTGTCCCAAATAGGCGATTCGAGGCACGCGTAAAGGAGAAGATTCACCTTAGCGTGCCGTCTTGGCGATGAAGCACATGATGCGGTGAAGACCGAAGGTCGGGCTGCATCACATATGCCAAAGACTCATGAATATAAATCTAAATGACGATCAAGATAAGTTCATTTGGGGCCTAACATCTTCAGGGAAATTCACTGTTAGATATATGTATGCTGATTTGTTAAATGGAAGTACTAGATATCTTCGTAAATATCTTTGGAATATAAAAATACCACTTAAAATTAAAATCTTCATGTGCTTCCTCTGCAAGAAAGTCCTTTTGACCCGTGATAATCTAGCCAAAAGAAATTGGAATGGAAATACGAAATGTTCATTCTGTGACGCTGAGGAATCAGTGGAACATTTGTTTATCTCATGTCCTTTTGCTAGGCTTATTTGGCGGGTAATTTTTGCTGCATATAATATTCCACCTTCATCCAATATTAAAAATCTGTTTGGGAATTGGCTTAATGGAACTGACAAAACAGATAAAGTTAGGATTCGCATTGGTGTTTCGGCTTTATGTTGGTCAATTTGGAATTGGAGAAATGATATTGTTTTTAACAAAAAGGACTCTACTAATTTTTTGCAGGTTATTCACACTATGGTACACTGCATCCAGCTATGGCTCTTCTTGCTCCTGGAGGACCAGCAAGAGTGCATGGTTTCTGGATGCAACCGCCTTCGAATGGTTGACCAGGATATTTTCTACCAGGATACTTGGCGGTCTGTTAAGAGATTACATCATGCATAGTCTACTCAGTCCTTTACGTCAGTTTCTTTGGTTGATTGCTGTATCGATCCTTTGTGGTCGTTGATTTGTAAACTTTGAACTTTCGTTTCATTAATAAAAGGCTGTGTGTATCAACCGATGCAGAGGCCGGGGATCAACCCCATTTCGAAAAAAACAACAAAAGGGGGCTCAGGGTGAGAATGAACTTAACATCAACATATATGTATCAACAGCGACTCATCAGGCACAATAAGTCACCATATCCATATATCAAGATCTTGTGGTCACGACTTGGTATCTAGCGTTCACACGTTCACAACAATCAAGCAAAGAAAATTACAGAGAAAAGTTTAGACTTTTCACCGCGCTCTGGTTCTTCTCCTCTTTGATCGAAGCAGGGGAAGTAGACCGGGACAGATCAGACGAAGGGGAAGCAGATCGGGTCAGACACGGATCTTCAGCAGCCGCACGCCATGTTCTTCTTCTCCTTCTCGCTTCTTCGTTTCTCGGCGTGCACGAGTAGAGTGGGTGGAGGTGATGATGGTGATGTGCTGGATTGGGGGGGGGGGGGGGTGGATGGATGCCCCCTTCACGCGCACGGCGTGCATCTTATCACCAGCGAGGGCAGCGCGGGAGTGGTTGGAACGGCCGGATACGGCAACGCCATTCACGGATGCCTGCCGTGATTCTTTTGTTTGTTGGTCTTTTTTCCCATAGCCCCATGGAACTTCTCGTTTCTGAGTTTCTACTTCATCCACTTGCGAGTTTGAACTTGATTTGAATGGATTTGGAGTATTTGGTGTAGTTTGGGCCTTGGCACCCTAATCTGCAAATGATTATGAACAGTGTTGTCATTTGACAAAGAAATGATTCATTTGGAGAACATTTGAATTAAAATATGTGTCTCACTAAAATGAATATATGAGCAAATTTTGTATCAAAAACATGGATATCACGCCGGTGCGACGTCCAAAATACCGTCAGGATATGACATGTGTTCTTTATAGTCCCCCGGTCATCATTCATCAAGCAAAGCAGTGAACCAAAAACTTAAGAAAACATGGTTGATAAGGAAAAAGTACACACTGCAGACAAATCAAAATCAACCCACATGAAAAAAGTATAGTTAGAATGGTAGTGTTGAATATAATTGCCTAGTCTCTTTCATTAGATCAGTCTTTTGGTTAAACTGGCATGTAGATCCACTTTTATTTAAATCAAACAAGACCATAAAGTTGTAAATAAGTAGCATTGATATATATATATATTTTTTAAAATCTACCAAGGCTCAAGTAAAGTCATGAAGTTCAGATGAACAGTGACAAATTGCACATGGCATATGGTCAGGAGTCTTTGGTTCTTGGTTCACAAGAATAGAAAAAAAAATGTAAAACATGGGAATCCATATACATATGGTCAGATCAAAATCAAACCACGTGAAAAAAGTATAATTAGGATGTTAGTAATAAAGACCTCAATTTTCGTGTGTATGAATTTGAAAAAAGTGATTGTAAACTCTCTCAATTTTCCATTAGAACCGAGATCAAAGGAAATTTTCGTGTGTTTTTTCTTTGCTCTATTCCTTTGATCGGTTAATAGCGACACTATACAAAAATGTCCTACTCCTATGGAATTCCTCCACTTTTACTATGAACCAAACAAGACCATAGACTTGTAAATAAGTAGCATTGATTTTCTAAAAAAATCTACCGAGGCTCAAGTAAAGTCATGAAGCTCAGATGAACAGTGACAAATTGCACAAGGCAATTATTACAAGAATTAATCCTGTTTAGATCGCTGCATTCTCAGGCCTTGTGCAGCGCCATGCGAGCGAATGGCCCTCTGCTCATGGGCCGGTCTGCGGGCCAGTGTGTCTGTCGGTGCGCGTTGGAGAACCATCGAGCCGCTCGACAGACCCGTCCACCTCTCTTCTCTCTCCCTTTCTTCTTCCCGAGAGGCAGATCCGCATGCTAGGGTTACCGGCGGCTGCCCCGACGCCCTGTCCTCCTCCCAAGATCCACAGCCTCCGTCGCCTTCCTACTGCGCCGAGATGCTGCGACCTCTTTCTCTCAATCCCGAGCCCTATCTTTCTCCTCCCGTCTCTCACCTCCCTGACGGCGTCGGCATGTAGGGCCTGGTGGAGCATCGGGCGGAGGCGGCAGCGACAACCAGGTCTCGGAGCACGACAAGGGAAGGCTAGGATGGAGTGAGATCAGGTGACATGCACCTTTTGCATGTCACCGTGTGACATGCGGCCTAAATCCAAATTTAAACTTTGCGAAAAAATTTGAAATAAATCATGCATGTTCACAACACATATTAAGATAATCTCTATAAATTTCAGATCAAAATTCGAAACATACATCGAGAAACAAAAAAGAGAAACTCAGATATGAATAGTCTCAGAGAAACTCAGATTTGAATTCGAGAACTATTCATGACAGATTTCTCTTTTTTTGTTTCTCGACGTATGTTTCGAATTTTGATCTGAAAATTTTAGGGGTTGTCTTAATATGTGCTGTGAACATGCATGATTTTTTTTAGATTTTTTCGCAAAGTTTAAATTTAGGTTTAGGCCGCATGTCACACGGTGACATGCAAAAGGTGCATGTCACCTGATCTCACTCCGGCTAGGATGTCCTCTCTCTCTCTCTCTCTCTCTCTCTCTCTCTCTCTCTCGGCGGGGGACGACGAGATATCGCGGCGCGGAACAGCGAGCAGGTACTGCAAGGGAAAAGCGACAACATAAGCCTACGTTCCGCTCTCTCCCAGGGCTCCCATCTTTCTGGTAAGATATCCAATACATATTTGTATCATGTCTGAGGATGTTATCTAGATGCAGGCTGAAGGAAATCTTCTTCTTTCCGAGTAAAAACATTAGTTTCACTTTGATTTGGATTCTGGAGAATATGAATGTTTCAGTTTGAAGTGATCATCAATTTGTGTCGCACAAAAATGGTATGTGTAACCACTAATGTTTGTATTTTTTCCTTTCCTGCTCATATGAAGGGTTGTTTAGTTGGTTTACATCGAAGTCGTGAAGAACATGGAATATCTTATTTGTGACAGCAATTGTTGTTGTGTTTCCAGAATTGCAAAGCCTGCTCTCGATGTTGGCCCTCAGTCAAGCACGCACGCTCGCTCACTGTTGGTCCACTCCAGCAACGCTGAAGTTGTCGCAGCCTTGCCGGGGACGGTGTTGGCAGCGTTCGACAGTGTGAGCACATGATCTTTATGTTTCAGGCGGCTTTGGTTACATGTATCTGTTTCTCTAATACTGCTATGAGATTCAGTGGAGGAAGAGCACCGATTTATTTCCATATGGTATGCACATGCAGTCATAATCTATCGAACTATATGTTGGCAAAATCTGCTTGCTCGATAATTTAAAGTAGTGTACAAGATACCCAATGTAGTATTATTGAGTTAGCATTCGATAGATGTGTTTGATGGATGACAAAGGTTGTTGCATGTTGTTATGATTTTTTTTTGTCATGGGTCCGGCGTAATAATTGAGCTTAGGTAGGTCAAATGTCCCTTTTGTTACCTTTTAAAGCATGGTACATGATCAGATTAGCGGCAATTGAAAAAATAGTATAGCACATGTATCTTCTCAAGAAGACTCATAGGTTGATCTGTTTTCACGACCTTTTTGTGCCTAGCGGTGTGCCACATTTTTTAGTTTGCTGCTAAGATTAGCCTTTAATCCTGCAGATTTTTATTAACAATATATTGCCGTACTTGTTTTGTTTCCTGCCTATGATGCCAATTCTTTGTTCTTCTATTTATACACTGCTCTCCATATTGGTATATTTGCCATTGGTTCAACCATTATTCGAGCATCTTTCTGTATCTCCGATTTACTAAGCAAAAAAGTATGAGAGAACTAGGTTTGGTATGATAATGCATCGGCTAGAAAGTGTTTTATTAATTATTGTTTAGTTTTTTCTTGCTGTGAAAGAGAGGAAGAATGATTACATCATAAGTTGTTATACTTAGATATTGAGGAGTCAGCGTGATGTGGGATTTGTATGATGGCCAACACTACCACACTATGTGGGTATATATGTATCCTTAAGAAGATGCATCCCCATGATTTTAGGGCAGGTTTCACTAAATCCAATAGTAAAGGAACAAGCCCTGAATTCCATTCAGAATAACTTACAATTCTTAAACTGGGTCAGTTGGGGGATGTCTCTTGGTGCCTCTGTCGCATCCGTGTAGCTGCCATGTTGGTTTGGTTTCTGCCACCCGTCCAACTTTAGGCAGAGCTTTGTCCTGGAACCATTGCCTGATCACCATGCATGTTGTCGCCCCTGTACAGTTCATGGAGCCACCCATGTGTTGCACGTATGATGGCTGGTGACTGGAGTAGTGCCGAGTGTGTGAAGCGATGCGGATGGAGGGCCAGCCCCTATGCTCACCTACGCCATGAATCCTCCACTGATTCATTGCCTTAGTGTTTTTAAGTTTGTGGTTCTTGATTGGTTAAATTTTCTTTTGTTGGAATATTGAATATGAAGATAGTCTCATATGAACAACTACAACTCTTAGTGTTGGTCTGCGTTATTTAATAACTCTTCAAGAGGTTGTTTGTGTGTGTGTGTGTGTGTGTGTGTGATGATTTAATCCATAAAACTATAGTGTAACTTCTAAAAATTCCAATCTTGATACTCTTTGAAAATTCCAGGCTCAATAGTTGGTGTTGCTTTGTTAAGGAATTGCAGTTTCAACTTACCTAGATCTTTAAATGTCAATAAATTTTACCATGCACATTGTAGGTTCATGGAATCCCTCTTTTGGTTGGTACCTGACATGTACAAGTATCATTGAACTAATAATTTAATAGGGATTTCAATCTCTATTTGGACCACTAGAGCTCTGTATCTTAATTATTTTATTCGACATTCTTTAGGCAGTTTCCTATCTCACCATTTCAAACTTTTGATACACAAAAATGAACTTTATGCATCATTGGATATTTTATAGATTTGTCTGTTGTGCTGTTGGTGCTATATCTTTAGTATATGCCATAATAGAGTTTCATTGTTCCTTTTTGTAGGTTATGTATGGTTGCTTTGGCCTTTGAGCGGTGAAAAATCAAAAAAGAGGTTTTAGGTATGCTTATATGGCAAACCTGATCCAATGCACAATCTAATTGCATGGAGCAAATGAATTTTTTTCATACTTGCAATCCTGCACTTTAAAAAGCATATTATGTAAATTGATTTTTTTATTTCTCCATGTGTTTTGTAAGGCTTGGTGAGGTTAGATAATTTTCTGCCATGTTCTTTGCGATGTCTTGTGCTCTTACAGTGTTTTTAAGTTTGTGGTGCTTGATTGGTTAAATTTTCTGTTGTTGGAATATTGAATATGAAGATAGTCTCATATGAACAACTACAACTCTTAGTGTTGGTCTGCGTTACTTAATAACTCTTCAAGAGGTTGTTTCTGTCTGTGTGTGCGTGTGTGTGATGATTTAATCCATAAAACTATAGTGTAACTTCTAAAAATTCCAATCTTGATACTCTTTGAAAATTCCAGGCTCAATAGTTGGTGTTGCTTTGTTAAGGAATTGCAGTTTCAACTTACCTAGATTCTCTTTATGTCAAACCTTCAATCTTTAAATGTCATTAAATTTTACCATGCACATTGTAGGTTCATGGAATCCCTCTTTTGGTTGGTACCTGACATGTACAATTATCATTGAACTAATAATTTAATAGGGATTTCAATCTCTATTTGGACCACTAGAGCTCTGTATCTTAATTATTTTATTCGACATTCTTTAGGCAGTTTCCTAGCTCACCATTTCAAACTTTTGATACACAAAAATGAACTTTATGCATCATTGGATATTTTATAGATTTGTCTGTTGTGCTGTTGGTGCTATATTTTTCCCACTTTAGTATATGCCATAATAGAGTTTCATTGTTCCTTTTTGTAGGTTATGTATGGTTGCTTTTTGAGCGGTGAAAAATCAAAACAGAAGCTTTAGGTATGCTTATATGTCAAACCTGATCCAATGCACAATCTAATTGCATGAAGCAAATGAATTTTTGTCATACTTGCAATCCTGCACTTTAAAAAGCATATTATGTAAATTGATTTTTTTTTACTTCTCCATGTGTTTTGTAAGGCTTGGTGAGGTTAGATAATTTTCTGCCATGTTCTTTGCGATGTCTTGTGCTCTTACGTACCATGCAGCATAAGATTCTGGAATGTTGGGTTTGGTCCTTTATTAACTATATGTTGAAGTTGAAAATTGTAACCACACAGTTGGCTATTCTTTTGTCTATCAGATTACCATGTTACCAGTTTTTCGCACTTTTAACCATTTGTACACCGATGGTATCAATATAAGTTGTGGTCTTCAATTAGTCTGTAAATATTACTGCTCTCTAAGGTACCCAATACGGGAACAAACATTATTTTGTTTCCTAGATACAAAATCAAATAGACTGACACCATTCATTTATCTAGCTACTATGCAAGGAAATTAGCTAGACAGAGAGATCCATTGAGCTATTGATAGGTTAACTCTGGCTTGTGCACTAAGCTGCATCTGTTGGCCACCTACTAATTGCATGGTGTTTGTTCATAAATAAGCGTATCTTTTTTGAATATTCGTGTTCATAAATATTAGTGCTCTCTAAGATACCCAATACGACCACAAATATTCTTTTGTTTCCTAGATAGAAAATGAGATAGACTGGCACCATTCAGTTATTTAGCTATTATGCAAGGAAATTAGCTAGACAGAGATCCATTGAGCTATTGATAGGCTAACTCTGGTGTTTGTTCATAAATAAGTGTATCTTTTTGATTATTTGTGTTTATTACATGTTTATGCAAAGCCACCTTAGTTACTTTTGGTTCGGGTTCCACTATAATGTTGACATGCCACGAGAATTGGCTAGGTTAGAGATGAAATCTGTTAGTAATACAACTTCTTATGTGATTAATAAGGTGTTGATTGGGATTCCTTACATGTGGCCCAGCAAATGCGCTGATGCAGGGGTTCACACCCAGTGGTGGAGCCAGGACAGGAAGGCTGTGTCGTCAGTTTAAAACTGTGTAATCAAATACATGTATTTGTACGTTTTTTTTTTTTGCATAGGTTCTAACAGTGTAGTCAATTGACTACACTGCCTAAACGTGGCTCCGCCACTGTTCACACCTCCATCAGGATATCCGCTAAGGGAGTGTACACCGTCATATATGTGCCTGATTTATTTTTTGCGAATGATACATGTACCTGATATGAAGTTGTAAATAAAGTTTCCCTCCATATCTGGCAAAAGCAGTTCATTAAGCACCTATAATTAGAAGCCATCTCTGGCTTCAAGTTTACTTGAGTTTGTATGCATCTACTGTTTTTCTGGGAGTACTATTTAACCGACTCATCTGAGACTTTTGTTCTCGTTTTGATCATTGCAAATCTGATTTCCAAGATTTCATGAAGAAATTTATTGATATCATTGTGTTTCTATGGGATTTGGTATTTCAGGATTACTTGCTGGCTCAAGTAGATTCTTGTGAAGACATGGGCATGTGTAATTTCTTCATGGGAGAGGAACTGTGGAAGATATGCTAGGTTGTAAAGACAAGAGGGACATAATTCAACCAGATTTTACCTGATCAGTTGAAGAAAGTGTCATTTGTTTGATACAAAGATGCACAATTAGTGCTTCCATTTGTATTTTTGAGTCATATTATGATACTTGCGTACACATTTCTGCAACTCCTGATGGAAGTCTCTTGCATTATAGTCTGTTTATCTATGGTCATCTTTCTTTTCTCCTTTTGAAGTTTAGTTGAATTTCTGTTTTACTTGAACATACACGCCTGAATCAACCTGACTACATTATTTTGGCAATCTCTAGCTTAAGAGATTTCTGAGTATATATTGATATGGATCACTCTAATGATTCTACGAAATGTAGTTTCAGATCTGAATGCATTTCACTTCTACTGACTAGGACAAGCATTCGAAAAATATGTTGATCCGTAAATATGGCACATTATTCTTCGAAATGGTATGAATTCCAAAGAGTATTTCTCTCATCTGTAATTTATATTTCTTTGTTCCTATAATAATTTTGTAAGTTTTTCCTGTCACGAAGAAAACATATGTATACATATTATCCACTAACAAAAAATCATGTACTCGGACAACCGTGAAATACGAGGGTTTCCTGTTTAGTTAACTGAAATAAAATAAAACTCAATCGTTTCAGCAGGTCACACCAATATGACCAAAGCATTGTAGCCGGCGCGGCGTTACGCCGCGCTTGCCATCTAGTGAAATCTATTTGTACAAATCTATTTGTACTAGGTTTGGATGTACATATATAAACTAGTACTACCTTTTGCATTTTTTTTCCGAAGTGGAGGAAAATCACTCCAGCTTGCATCCAAAGGATGCACACGACTTTTTATTAGATTATTCACAACACCTTACAAGAGCAATACAAAAGATCAAACTCGAAGCCACCTTGCTAAACCTACAGAGGGATGAAGAGGGTGAAAAAACATCAACTCACATCATCCAAAAAACCAAATGCCTTCCCAAGCCGCCCAATAGCAGATGAGAAGCACATCCAGTCAAGCAGACTCTCAGCGCACACCAACGCACATGTCACATAAGTTGCTACCGCCGTCTTCCTCGATCCCATCTTCAAGAGGGGTCATTGCATTAACCTTGCAAGGCCTGCCGTCGATGCCACCAAGACGCCAGACGGCTCCACCATCCTGCACGCATACATCATCCCGCATCCGTCGTTGATACTCCGCAACACCATGCCACCGAGATTCACCGCCATCGATGTGGTAGATGAATACCACTTCACCAACATCCGCCAACATCCATTAGCTGCTCCAAAAACGATGCCTCAAGAGGTAGAACGATGCGGGGGGCGCCGCCATCGTCCGATATGGGAGATCCAGATCTAGGGTTTCCCCCGGAGCAGCACGAGTGTGTAGATGCAGGCTGCGGCGACGATGCCTTTAAGAAGGTTACGACGAGTGACGCCGCCATCGCCCGCCAAGACCGTCGTAGCACGGTTTTCACCGGCCGCCGCGCATCCCAAACTCGCCGAGCGTAATGCCGAGGCAAGCAAGATGACGCCTCCTTGAGCCACCACCGCCGTTCCTCAGTTGCCGTACTACCTTTTGCATGCGTGCAGTAAACTAACTAGCTCGTGTGGACGAGCGCGCGAGCAAATATCCGCACTCGTGTACATTTCTTGAGAGACATGCCTGCAACCTTCCAGGAGCAGATGTGCGTTACACTTACGAGTTACGACCAAGTAGAGCATTGACCAGATTCTTAATCCCATGTGGTACTTTCAAGCATGACACTGGCACCCAATCCAGGGACCAATGGCCTAATTAAATAAACATGATCCATACTCTGGGCAGACATACCTGTCCAAAGCATGGCAAATATATCATAAACTATGGTCAATCGTGTATTGGCACTTTAGATATCCACTTCATTGCAGACATGAGTACACCAATTATGGGGCGAGGATGGTCTCCTTAAGCCAAGATGTTTATATATCTACATGATCTCAGAACCAAATGCTTCTTCAAGCTACAAAATACGAACCTTCCTCGCTGTTACGTCCCATCTGAGTTGACCTGAAGCACTCTTATCTCTGGACTCTCCAAGATCTCACTCAGATGAAGACCTCCTCGCCACTGGTCACAGCTGCCCTGGTTTTGCTCCTGACGGTGGCAACGGTCCAGGGCATCAGGCTGGATGGGGAGACTCATGCGGCACTGACCAACCATGTGTTGTTCAATGTAAGTGACTGGCTAGCATTTGGCTGTTTTTATGTGCACATACAGCAACGATTAGTCAGCTGTCGTGAATTATTGATTGTTCAATCTAATTTCCTTGCGTTTTGCGGTTACAGAAATCTGGGGAGGAAGGGGCATCAGTGGCTTCATCAGCTGAAGCGGAGGAGAGCATTTCTGAAGAGGAAGATAGAGCAGGACACAGGCGGCCTGAAAACGATATCCATGTGGATTACTACGGGCCGAGGGGCCATATCCCTAGCCACAACTGATCACATCTCTCCCTGACGAAGCAGACTGCTGCTGCTTCTATAGCCAGCATCAAAGATGTTACTCATTTATTTAATTCTTCTTAGTGAAGAGGGGGGAGAACACACCTGATGTACTAACCTGATGACTGTATTCCAGTAGAACAGTATTCTAAGCTTCACCAGATTGAGGTACCAATTTTTTTGCCTGCAGTGAACCGGTTATGTTTTTTTTTCTCGGAGAATTTTTTTTTGAAACGAGTGGCAAAAGATTTGCCACTATTCATTAGTTAAGGGGAAGAGTCTAGACAAGACCAAGGTTCGCAACCAAAAGAAAGGAAATTAAGGGATTACTCTCCCGTTATTACAAAACTCAAACACTTCGCACCCGCGGTAACCCAAAGCTTCACTTCGGATTTGATGATGTTGAGGAGGGTGGTAGTAGGGGCGGACTTGTGGTTGAAAACTCTAACATTCCGCTCCTTCCAAATGGTCCATCTAACAAGCATGGTAAGAGATACTAACGTCTTACGGTTGTCCAAAGCCTCATTCAACATCTTCATCCACCAAACCTCGAGGGTGAGGTCGTCCGTCCACCCATGGATGTGAATGGAAGGAATGCTAATCCAAGTTTTCACCATTCCCCAAAGGCGCTTGGAGTAACGACAATGGGAAAGAAGGTGGGCCGCCATTTCTTGAGTTTGGTTGCAAAGTGGGCAACACCCACAATTGGTCCTACCCTCCTCGCAAGACGGTCTGCCGTCCAAATCCTATTATGGAGAGCCAACCAAGCGAAGAACTTAATCTTTGGGGGGGCCCAAGCCTTCCAAACAAGTTTATTCATGTTGGTAGTCAAGGCACCGAAAAATTGTGCATTGTAGACCGCAATCGAGGAATACTCTCCATTCTCGGTGGTGTTCCATGTGATTGTGTCCTCAATAAGCTCATTGAGTTGTATGCCTCGGAGAAGTGTCCATAATCGAATGTACTCATGCAAATGTTGGACGTTGAGGTTTATGTCCATCTTGATTTTTTTCACCCAAGCATGGCCCAACAACACTTGGTTGACCTTCCATCTCTTTCTTGTGGAGACTTGATAGATTAGAGGAGCTAAATCTTTGGGCTTCGAGCCATTGAGCCAAGGTGAGTCCCAAAAACTAGCAATCTTGCCATTCCCAATGGAGATAGTGGTTGAAGCATAGAAAAGGCCATGTCAACCTCGTCACATGGGTTGCCCATGCCAACCCAAAACTTGGTTGGGTGCCTCCATTCGTACCAAGGCCATCTCAAGCGAAGAGCCCTCGCAAATTTCTCTATGTGGAGGATGCCTAAGCCGCCAAGACTTTTAGGCCTACAAACCGCCTCCCAATTTAACTTGTGTTTTCCTCAGGTGATCTCCTTTGTTCCGGCCCAAAGAAACGCCCGCTCAATTTTGTTGATGGAAACCACACACCCCAGTGGAATCCTAAGAGGCGTGAGATGGAAGATAGCTTGGGAGGTGAAGACGGATTTGATAAGGGCTCCTCTACCGGCCGCATTGATGTTTTTACCATCCCAAATGATAAGCTTGCCGACCATTTTGTCCTCAAGCGGTTGGAAATCCACTCTTTTAAGCTCCCAAACGGAAAGAGGGAGACCCAAATATTTGATAGGGGCGGAAGGGCGAGGTCGGTGGAGGCCAGGGGCCCAGATCAATCTGGGCATGGTTTGGTTTAAAACCGTTAAAACCGTGAGCCCAAACCGCACGAGCCAAAATATCAACCCGTACGAAAAATATCACTCACTGGTTTCAACTGGTTTCGACCCAGCCAAACCCGCACCACACCGTATTCCGTATCGCACCGAACAGAGGCACCGCGCCGCCGCATCTGCATCTCACAAATCCGGCGCGACAGCCGATGGAGGCGACGACACGACGTTTGGTGGAGGCTTAGGGCACCGGGGCTGCGACGGAAGCAGGAGCCCGGTAGAGCGGCCTCGGCGCCGGCGAGGGCGAGGCAGCGACAGAGCAGAGGGGAGCGGCCTCGGCGCCGGAGGAGGCGAGGCGGCGACGGCCAGGTCAACTCAGGTAACGTCATCTTCTCATCGGTGTTCGACGGAGGCTCAGGTCGGCGCCGTTCGCGTGCCCCCTCAATGCACGGTGCAGCCGGTTTGGAACTGTATGAAACCTGGGACCAAGCCAAACCAAACCGTGATGCCGCATCATATTTTAGCGGTTTACACCGGACCAAACCGTTTAGAACCATGTGCAACGGTGTGGTTTGAGGAAACCTCCCAAGTAGAAACCGGGAATGCCCAGGTTGAGCCCAGACCACCCCTAGGCGCGGCCAGGCCTGGGCCGCACCTAGGCCTGGTCTGGCCGCCCTGTGGCACCTCTTCGTCCCACCGTCTGGACTTCGTCTTCGCTACGGAAAAATAATATCTTCGGCTTTTGTTTCGTCCAATTCCGAGAATATTTCCTGTACAACTTTTTTGAAATACAAAACAACAGAAAACAGGAAACTAGCACTGTGGCATCTTGTCAATAGGTTAGTGCCGGAAAATGTATAAAAATGCAACGAAGTGTAAGCAAAACATATATACATTGGTGTAAAACAAGCATGGCACATCAAAAATTATAGATACGTTTGCAACGTATCATGGCCCCTAAGAAGTCCACCACATACAAGTTGTTTTCACGATACCCAAGGAAAGTGACTTTTAGAGTCTTTCTGCACAATAGGACCACAATATCTCTATCAATAAAGACGGTGAAACCCATCTTACCAAGGGCGGAAACAAACAACAAATTATAAGCAAGGGTTTTTACAAGCATGACATCCACAAGAGTAATGTTATGTGCAACCACAACCTTTCCAAAACCCAATACCTCAGATGTTAAATTATCGCCAAAGGAGACAATGATTTCATGAGTGTTGGGCTTCAATTCCTTGACGAGATCCTTGCCGCCGGTCATATGACTTGTCCATCCACTATCAAGCACCCATTTTGAACCTCTAGCGGCATAGTCCTACATGATATCAATTCTTAGATTTAGGTACCCATTTTTCAATGGGTCCTATTTTGTTAGAAACAAGGGTCTTTGGGACCCAAATAGACGAAGAAATATAACCATCATAAGGGCCAACATATTTTTCATAAATATCACCATAATAATCTTTAAATAAAACATAGTGAGGGTTAGCAATTCCCGCATGATCATCATTAATGCATTTATCCTTTGAGGCATCACCACCAATGACAACCTTCTTATTTTCTTGTGCGGGCTTGGCCTTCTTCTTGCTTGGATTGATCGTGCCTGTGGGCACATTTGGGCACCCCTGCAAGGTTATATCTTTTCCAAAAGACGTCTCCGCGGTTATGGATGACTTGGAGCTGTATGACTCGGCCATAGAAAACTTGCACCTGTTGATTCATTAATAATAGCTTGCGTAGGTTAGCACAACCTCAATAATAAATGATCAAAACTTGTCAACCGTGTGAGTGTCCTTGCTAGTACTTCCTTTGCGAAGGGGGGAACGCATCGAACGGGTTATGTTTGCAGAGTATAAAACTGTTAGCTTATGCACTCTCTTATCTATTATAGCACTTGTAAGTTGTGAGTGTCTCTATAGGTTTTTAGTGCTTGCGCGCTGCCGGTTAACCCCACCATATTGCCTATGACGTCCTCTTACGTTCTCTAAGTCCCCTGCGTGCCTCAAGTATAAAGGAGGACTGGTTGATGAATGTTTATACGTCTTGAAGTCTTGTTAATTAAGAACCCGTACTTATTGCTGCTTTGGGACAATATTGGGCAGGTATGAAGACATGTACGATGAAGAACGACGCTAGCGAGGTTACCCTTCCGGCTTGGCCTGAGCAGGGTTATGGACGCCACTTGGTTATATTGAGGACTCTTAGTTCCATTTGTATTTTTATCCGTACTTAGATGTATTTGGTTTTATGTATGATTTGGATCTTTGTATAGTATCTCTTTGTATTCTTGCCTCGTTGAAGTCGTTGTTGTAATATAAGTCCTCTTGTGGGATCTATCATGACTTATTGTAATGATTACTACTTGTGATTGATTCCACCTGCATTGCGTGCATGCTTCGGCGTGTACGAGGCGCTTGGTGGTGCGTCTCCTAAAATTGATATTGTGCGGATTTTGGCGGGAACGTTTGAATCCGCATAGTACAGGTTTTAGGGCATTAGAAAGTGGTATCCGAGCCTCAGGTTGTCGACACCCTATGGTCCAGTCGCATGTAGGATAACCTTGCCAACGGTCGTTGAGTTTAGAGCGTCAAAACTATTTTCAAAAATTTTGTTGGATAGATCTGATTAGCTCTGCATTTTTCTCCTTATCTATATTCTTTCTCATCTTATCTTTGTGATTTTTGAGTCTTCTCTCTTATCTGCTTCTTCGAGTCTTAGGTTTTTACGTGGGTTGGATGATCTTTACTTTTATCCTAGCAAGTGCGTTCTTCGGAAGAAACTCGCTGGAAGTGCATCGTCATCGACGTGAGCAACAACCCTTGTTAGTGGTGTCGACGTGATCCGCATAGAGCAAGAACTCTTGTTAGTGGTGTCGAGGAGATCGACATGTCGCCCGAAGACCCGATAGCTCACCTCTCTCCCCCGTACCATGGCCTGGGATCTCGGGACACGATCCATTGTTAGTGGTGTCGTTTGTAACGTCCCGGAAAATATTCCATATTAGATTCGTTTTTGTTTTGTGCATCATCATTTATATTTTATCCGCAAAACTATTTTATTAAAACATTATTTTATTACCAAAATTATTAACTTTTTATTCTCAAACTAAAACTACATTTTTCTGGTATTTTTGTGGTCCTAAAACTATCTTTAAATAGGCTTTAAAACAACCAGGAAATAAAAAATAAAAAATGTTCTGTATAAAAAAAGGAGGAGAAGCCTTGAACTGGCCAGGCCAGCTAGCCCAACCGGCTCCCTCCCCTAATCCGGCCCAAGGCCCATCCCGGGCCGAAACCCTAGCCCCAACCGGTCCTCTCTTGGCTCTTTTGCACTCACACCCCGCCGCCATCCTTCAAAAAAACCCTCACTGTTTTCGTTTTCGCGAGCCGGTCCTCCCACCATTCTCTCAGCCTCTCCGAGTGAATTACATAAAACTACCACAATTGGGGCAGTGGTAACGCGTCAGTACCATTCCTGGAATTTTTTGCTAAAAACTACAACTTATGTGGTGACACGTAACAGATCGCGCAAACAGTGGGGTGAGAGCTATTTAAGCCATCTGGGCCCACTGTCAGGTCCAATGGACGTTTGTTCTCGTTAGCTGGTTAAGACGGCTGGGTCGGTCGGACCACACCAGTCGCACCATCGAGCCACCTTCTTCCTCCTCTCTCTGCCTCTCTCCTCCGCCGGCGCGGCAGCTCCGCCGTGTCCCTACCGTGGCAATGCCTTCGTGGAGCGACGGAGAAAGCACCGACGATAGCCTCCTCTCGGAGTTCGACCACGGGCACGACATTAGCCCCCGTCCACCGGTATGTGTATGGCTAGGGTTAGGTTTTGCATCGATTTGGGATTTTTTTGATTGAAACTCCGATTCGTCTCTCTAGAGGTTTAATTTTTTCTTCGTGTGCCATGCCTTAGATGCCAGAGAGCATTTTATTCCCTGAGTTCACTGGGTATGAGGATTCTGATTTGAGATGCAAGCATGACATGCCTATGTATAGGTATGTTTGCTTTGAAGGTGCAAACACTGGTAGGAGATTCCTTGGATGTGGATGTAAGGTAGGTTATTGAGAAGTTTATTGTATTTTGAGAACTAGCAATTTAGTTTGACATTGCTTGTGATATTAAATGTTCCTACTGCATATATAAATAATGTTTGTCTATATATAAATTAATTTAGGTATAGAGCATTCATATATAAGTAATCCCTGCATAAAGAATTTATAGCTGCCTATATTTTAATATCCCTAGTGCAATTACAATTCATCTCTGCCTAGAAAGCTTTGTTGTCTAATTTGTTTACTGCATAAATATTTAACCAAGTGCATTGCATTAACTATTCATCCTTGATCAAGTGCATTGCATTAAAATTCATGTGTTGTGTTATCTAGGAGGAGGTTATGTGTGATACAGTTCACTGGGTTGATCATGAGTGGCCATGTACACTGAAGAAATCTCTGGTCAAAATTTGGACTATGTATGAGGAGGAGAGGGACTCAAGGATCCATGGGAATGTGGAGCATGCTACTAAGAATTACCAGCTAGTCCTACAGAAAAGGGATTTAGAGAAGAAGAACTTGGAGCTACATAAGAAGTTAGGTGACACTCTGGAGTATGTTGCAGAGGCAACCAGCCATGAGCTTGAGGTTGCAAAGAGGCAGGAGGCAGAGCTACAGGTGGCTAGTTTAAAGGAAGAAGAGAAGAAGCTGGAGTTTGAGATGGCAAGGAGGCTGAAGGTAGAAGAAGATGTTGCCACTTTGATGGAAGAGAATAAGAAGGTGGAGGTTGAGGTTGCAAAGAGGCTACATGCAGAGGGAATAATTGCCAGTTTAAAGGAAGAAAAGAGACAGCTGGAGTACGATGTGGCAGATCTTCTCAAGGCCCACCATGTTCACAAGGAAAAGATGAAGAAAATAGCTGAGATGTGTGCTGAATGAATGTTGGCCTTGTAATAATTTAGTAGTTTGATGTATCCTGTTGAACTATGTGATGTGTTGGTGAACCAGTTTGTGTTGGATCAGTCTATGTCTATGTGTTGGTGAACCAGTTAAAGTTGTTGAACCAGTTAATGTTGTTGAATCATTAGTTGTTGAACCAGTTGTTGTTGCTATGTGATGCTTTGTGATATGCTGTGATGCTAAGTGATATGCTGTGTGTTGTGTGTGACAGCAAATGCTGTTTGGTGTGTATGACAGGAATTGTTGTGTGTGTATGACAACAATTGTTGTGTGTTGTGAGCACGGCGGCGCCGCCAATATATGGTCACCGGCGGCAGTATCAGCACAGCGGCGCCGCCAGTTTATGGTCACACAAAGTTGCAGCACAGGAGCAACACATTCAGCATAGTATATTAACAGCAAAAGCACCAGGAAATTCAGTTAACTATTGCACACATATATTAACAGCAAAAGCACCAGGAAAATCACCAAAAGAACCAGCTTGTTGATAGAGTAGCTAGTACTGCATTTGTTCATCATTCACAAGCAATAGTCAGAGCACATAAACTAGTGGAGTAGTCCAACTAGTAGTGCAACAGGCAAGGCACCAAAAGCACCAGCAAATCCTGGATTACATCACATCTACCCTAAATCATCTACTACAGCAGATCAATTAGTAGAACCACCTTCTTCACCATCTGGATCATACCCACAGTTGAAGTATCCCCAGGTTCTTGTTCTTTTGTAAGATGGCCCAGGTCCTTGTCCTTCTGGTGCAGCTGTTCTTGGTGCAATGAAATGGCTTCTTGGCACAAAGGTGGAGCTTGCAGTAGGTCTTGGAGCAGCAACTCTTGGAGCAGGAGCTCTTGCAGCAGGAGCTGTTGGAGCAAGAGCTGTTGGAGCAGGTGCTGTTGGAGCAGGAGCTGTTGCAGCAGGAGGTTGAGCTGCAGAAGAACCTGCTTCATCACCTTCATTTGGCTGCTGCACACAACAACAGATATGTCATAGCAATGCAAAAGATAAACATGAGTAACAGTTCTAATCAATAAATGGTCCATAGTACTAACCACATGCTTGTTCTTCCTCATAAGCAAGTCTGGCCTCAACTGTTGGAGACAGCTTGTGTACTTGTGACCTCGCAGCTTGCGGTTAGAACAAGTAATTGTGCCCATTCTAGATGTATCTTTTGGTTTTGGCACTTCATACTTGCCCTTTCTCCTCTTCTCTGCTTTCCTACCTCTATGGATGGTGAACTCAGGTGGAACAATGTCAGGAGTATCTGTCTTGGTCCAGTCATGTTGTCCAGGCACTGGGTAGATGACAGGTTTGAAAGCTTCAAGGTACATTGCTTTCTTGAAGAAAGGGTTCACAAAGTCCTCTGGCCTAAGCTTAGCTTTAATTATTGCACTACAGGCATGGTTGCAAGGAAGCCCAGTGACATCCCATCTTCTGCAACCACAAGATCTTGCTTCAAAGTTCACCACATGTGTTGCAGTGCCCTTAGAATTAGTCACCTGCCAGAGCCCAATATCTGCAACCCTTGGTGTGCAAAAGCTTGAGAACTTCTTAGCCATCTCAAGCAATTCACTGAAGTGGTGAGTGATCTCCCACCTTGCAGTTGTACCACCTACTCTCTTCTCATGGTTCCTTGTCATCATCTTGTTTTTAATCCCCTCAATCATTGTTCTAATTGGCTTCTTCCTCACATCCAGGATGTACTTATTGAACACCTCACTCAGATTGTTGACCACAAGGTCAGTTTTGCAATTTATGTCAAATCCATGTCTAGCCCATGTGTGCACTGGGATTGCACTGAGCCACTTCCATGCATCCTCACTCTCTGCCTTCAGGTTCTCCATGGCAATATCAAACTCATCCTTATGAAAAGCATAACTAGCTGCATCCATACATTTCTTTAGGTCCTCACCATGAAATCCTGCTGCTTGAAAGTTTGCATATATGTGTCGAAGGCAATATCTTTGAGGGCAACTAGGAAATACTGTACTGACAGCTTTAAGCAGGCCCTATGTCAAGAAAATAAGTGAAGCTATTAAGAACTACTCAATGCATCCATAGAATAATGGCAGACTAATCAAAGCATGGCACATACAAGATGTCATAGACTATTCGACGTCGAAATGTCATCATCGACTAGCACTAATTAACTAGTCAATGACAACTTGTCGACGACAACTAGTCGAGAACAACTAGTTTAGGTTCTTTACCTTAGGTTAAGTCTAAAATAGTCGATGACGACTTGTCGACGACAACTACCTTAGGTTAAGTCTAAAATAGTCGATGACGACATGTCGACGACAACTACCTTAGGTTAAGTCTAAAGTAGTCGATGACGACTTGTCGACGACAACTACCTTAGGTTAAGTCCAAAGTAGTCGATGACGACTTGTCGACGACAACTACCAAGTCTAAACTAGTTTAGGTTATCTACCATATGTACAACTAGGTTATCTACCATATGTAAAGTGAGAAGTGCTAACCTTCTGCCTGTCAGACATTATCACTACAAGAAAAGTTGCCATGGCCGACGAAGTTGAAGTCGCGCCGTGGTTGCCGGTGTACCATGGCCGACGATTTTGGGTCTGTCCGTTGTGCATGTCAAAACGTTTTTTTTCTCGTTTTTGAGGCCACCTAGCCCGACGAAACGGCCAAAACGTTGCGTATGGTGGCCCGGGACGTGGTGCATCTCGAATTCTCGGGTTCGCCGGCCGAGTCAACGCAAATCCGCACCGCCGAGGGATGTAGGGCCCGAGATGGCAGCCTCTGCGGCATTGTTTTTTCTCGATCACGCCATCTCGTTCAACGCTCTCCGATCGAGCCGTTTACGATGCAGGATCATGGGTCCCGCATGTCATCCTCTATGAACCAAAATTCTTTCTATTGTTGGATTTTTTTGACCCCCGATTTCCGGCTACTTCCTTTTTCTTTTGATCCCTTGCCGCCTTGGAAACGTTGACACCGCTGCTCGCTAATTGGGACCCGCATGTCATCCTCTATGAGCAATCAACTTTCTTTTCTTGGAGTTTTTTTTGGCACCTCAAATTTGGTCACTTGCCTTTTTCTTTCGATCCCGTCCCGCCTCTCAAACGGTGATACCGCTGCTGCTAAATGGGACCCGCATGTCATCCTCTATGTACTATAAAACTTTCTTTTCTTGGATTTTTTTGGCACCTCATATTTGGTCACTTAGCTTTTTCTTTCGATCCCCTGCCGCCTCTCAAACGGTGAGACCGCTGCTGCTAAATGGGACCCGCATGTCATCCTCTATGTACTATAAAACTTTCTTTTCTAGGTTTTTTTTGGAACCTCATATTTGGTCACTTGCCTTTTTCTTTCGATCCCGTGCAGCCTCTCAAACGGTGATACCGCTGTCGCTAAATGGGACCCGCATGTCATCCTCTATGTACAATCAAGTTTCTTTTCTTGAATTATTTTTGGCTCCTGATATTTGGTCACTTGCATTTTTCTTTCGATCTCATGCCACGTTGAGGACCCTGCAGGCTCATGGGACCCGCATGTCATCCTCTATGTACAATAAAATGCTTTTCTTGGATTATTTTTGGCTCCTGATATTTGGTCACTTGCCTTTTTCTTTCGATCCCGTGCAGCCTCTCAAACGGTGATACCGCTGCTGCTAAATGGGACCCGCATGTCATCATGTATGTACACTCAAGTTTCTTTTCTTGAATTATTTTTGGCTCCTGATATTTGGTCACTTGCCTTTTTCTTTCGATCTCATGCCACGTTTGAAACGTTGAGGAACCTGCTGGCTCATGGGACCCGCATGTCATCCTCTATGTGCTATAAAAGTTTATTTTCTTGTGTTTTTTTTCACCCTCTGATTTTTGGCTATTTCCTTTTCCTTTTGATCCCCTGCCGCCTTGGAAACGTTGAGTAAGCTGCTGATTCATGGGACCCGCATGTCATCCTCTAGGTACAATAAAGTTTCTTTTCTTGGATTATCTTTGGCTCCTGATATTTTGCCACTTGCCTTTTTCTTTCGATCTCATGCCGCATTTGAAACGTTGAGTAAGCTGCTGGCTCATGGGTCCCGCATGTCATCCTGTACGAACAATAAAAGTTTCCTTTCTTGGAGTTATTTTTGACCCCTAATTTCTGGCTATTTGCCTTTTTCTTTTGATCTCCTGCCCCCTTTGAAACGATGAGGACGCTGTTGGTAGGTCGGTCCCACATGTCATCCTCTGTGAACAATAAAAGTTTCCTTTGATGGATTTATTTTGAACCCCTAATTAATTTCGGGATATTTCCTTTTTTTCCTTTGATCCCCTGCCGCCTTGGAATCGTTGAGGATGCTCGCTGCCTCATGGGTCCCGCATGTCATCCTCTCGTAACGGTAAATGTTTCTTTTCTTGGATTTTGTTTACCAAATGATTTTTGGCTAATTTTTTGTTTCGATCTCCTGCCGCCTTTAAAACGTTGAGGACGCTGCTGGCTCACGGGTCCCACATGTCAGCCTCTATGAACAATAAATGCTGAGGATGCTGCTGCCTCATGGGTCCCGCATGTCATCGTCTTAGAACGAAAATGTTTCTTTTCTTGGATTTTGTACCAACATATTTTTGGTTTATTTTTTCTTTCCATCCCCTGCCGCCTTTAAAACGTTGACGACGCTGCTGGCTCATGGGTCCCCGATGTCAGCCTCCCCGAACAAGAAACATATGATATCTTGATTATTTTGCAGACAATAAACAGTGTATTGCGCTCTGAGCTATATCAAACTGTAATATCCCAGGTTTAGAGGCAATAAAATGAGAGAACACCAAAGTGTGCATTGCATTCATGCATAGAAAATCCGGGGAATTTTCGCGCTTTCAAATAAAACTTACCACGATAATCGAAGTTTCACTTGACTTGCTGGAATTGAAGTAGATCATCAAGTCAAGCACTATAAACTTCATCGTGACCTTTGCTAAAACCTTGTTTTGGGTAGAGATGATTTGATCTATGGGCTAGATCAAATAGAATTAGTTTTACAACAAACAACACCTTAAGTAAGGATCAACTACAAGATCTTATAAAGGATCTCAACATGCTATTCCTTACAACAACACATGAATAATTATTCAATCCTAAATCAAAGAACACAATTAATTAAGACACTATTCTATACTTATCTTATCCATGTATTCTATTAAAGAAATGTTCCTACCATGAGTCACATGGTATATCTTTTCAACTACAATACTTGAACCAAGTCAAGAACACTCATATTCATTCTTCATTAACCCTTGACCATCCCAACCTTGTTTCCCAACTCATACCATTAAACCTAAAGAAAGGAGAGAATCATTCATATGCTTATTCTATCCATTAGATAGAACCTACAATACTATTTAAACCTTATCCAAGTGAGGTACTTGTTGATACTAATCAATGATACATGAAATATAAGTCAAGTGCCAATCCCTACTTGACTTAGCTCACACTTGATGGTAAGTAAGAATTTATTCCTCTAGTAATTATATAGAGGCAAGTGTTGTGATCATTACAACTTGGTAATGATCATAAACCCTAGAGGAACCCTACCTATTCAGAAGAGCTCAACCTAAAGAGGTATACTCAAGTATATGGACTTATACTTGATCTTGGAGAGAGAACCATGATTTACTAATGAATTATTATGAGGCCAATACTTTGATCATTACAAATTGGGTGATGATCATAAACCCTAAGAAATCTAAGTGAGTGTGTTGAGAGAAGTATTAAAGAAGAGAGACTAGTGAGGAATAAGTGGATCATGTCTAATGCATGATCTTACTTTATAAATTGAGTTGATAAGTTAAACCTATACATATGATCAATAGATCTCATTCTTCACATGAAATAATAAGTAACTCATTAGTAGTTAACCAAACCAATACTCATGCCTTGTATAGAGTAGTATTGATATGGTATCTAAATCTTGCTTATCCAAACATTTGAGACCCACCTAGCATTGCCTTGATACAATAATTTTACCTAAGTGAGGAGGATAACCCTAGCCACTAAAACATGATCAAGCTTATGCTCATACCTAAACCTAGTTGTGTATCACATGGGTGATCATAACTAAAACCCTAGGCCATATTTTAATTCCAATCCAAGCATTACTCTGGATTATAAGTAAAACCCTGCCATGCCTCATGCCTATTTTTTTACTTCAATTAGTGAAGTATCACCAAAGCTTTAAACCTTTCAAGTAGAATTCACTCCACATAAAATATTATGTCCCCACTTGTATATCATGGATCACAAATATAAACCAAGCCATCTATACTTAGGACTAACTGCCATTTGGTGAGAAGAGTAAAACCAATATCCAATTCTATTTGGTATCCCAAGTACTTGTTTAGTTAACCAAATAGGAAAATGTATCATAGTTTGAACCATCACCTTAGCAAGTGAATTGACCAATGATAAGCTTGGGAATTATCCTAAGTAATCCAAGTTACAAGTTGCTAAGCAAGATTAGTAATTATAAAGTTTATACAATCATCTTCTTAAACCCTTAGAAGTAATTCCCCACATAAAATCATGATCTAATCCATCCCTATTACCATCTACTTTAAACTCTAGCCATAATAAAAATTATATGAGAACAATCCATATTGTTAAGTACACTAGTTAAACCTAATAATATTTTCACTATGCACATGTTCTAAGTTTCAAACCATTTAAATAGATCTGATTCCTAAATTAAAAAAAAAGGAATTGAGATTGATATTAAGAAACCTACATAATATGAACTTAAACCCTATCTATTTTAATTTGGAAGGACTTCACAAAATATCAAGTTAATCATCAAACAAATATTTATTTAAACATCAACACTAGGCAGTAACAATAGTATCAAGTTGTATTGAAATTCAAATGATTCAGAACCTGCAGAAACAAAACAGAATTCAAATTTGAATTCAAATAACAAATTCAAAACAGAAAATAGAAAAAGGATAAAAAGGAGAGTCTTACCTGGTGGACCTTAGCAGACCGTCGCAGCCCACGAAGCCTACCCAGCAGAAGCCCACGACGTAGCCCAGCCCAACTGGAAACGGTCCGCGTACCGTTTCGCGATTAAAAAGAAGGTCGTCGTCGTCGTCTTCTTCTCCGAGCTCGACACCGCGGCAGCGCCAGTAGGCCACGAGCTCGTCGGCGATAAGGATGACCCTGGACGTCGCAGACCATCTCAGAGCCACGCCCAACTCTTCTCGCGTCCGAGCATCTCCAGAAGCAAAAAGATCTTCGCCCATATGAACCCTCCAGGCACCGCCACCTCCCGACCATCGTCGTCATCGTGTCGAGGCCTCAGAGCTTCCCTCGGCCTATAAATAGGGAGGGAAGAACCTCCGTGATGTCCTTGTTCATCTCCGCCCCTTCATTCACTCTCGGGCCCTCTCTATCTCTCCCGCTCATCCACTCTCTGTCGCCGGAGTCGAAGACGAAGCCGACGGAGGAGGTCACCCCAGCCTCCGGCGTGTGGTCCAGGAGGAGCGCCGGGACTCAAGGAGCACCCTGGAGGAGCAGAGCATCAAGGGGAGCAAGGGAGCGGCTCAATTTTGGCGTTCCCTTCTGCGGCACATCGCCGGGAAATCGCCAATCGCCGTCGTCTCCGTCGACCATCACCGGAGCCGTCCACACCTTGAGCTTCAGGGTGAGCATACGCATCTGTAGATCTAGATCTCGCATCCTAGAACCTCCTGTAGCCTCTGATTCAAATCTCGCCGGAGTAGCACCGCCGCAGAGCTCGTCGTCGGCGACGCTCCGATGATCCCCTCGTGAAACCACCACCACCATTCGATTCGCCTTGCAGTACTCGTTCGGAAAATCCTATTCGCGCGTCCTGGGAGGCCCTGTAGCGTAGCGCCGCCGTGAATTGGTCGCCGGCGTTTAACCGCCGGCAACGCCAGCGTGGCGGTGGGGCCTCGAGCACTAGTTGACTGGTTGTTGCCATCGTGGCAACTGACCTAGTCAATGGCCCCACTCGTCAGTCGCAGTAGCTAGGGTGTGAACCGGTACGTTTAGTATTTTTGCTTTAATTTAAATTCCAGGAAAATACTGAAATTTTGCCAAAATAAATAAAATTCATTTCAACTCAGAAAAATATGAATAATATATCAAAATGCTCACAAAAATAAACTCTATTCAAATAAAATGTAAAACAAAAATGTGTGTCAAAATAAAAATTCACTTATTTAACCTTAATAATTATGCCATTTCATTTATTTAAAGATACAATTTGAAATCAATAATTAGTGAAGTTTTAAAAATTAAATTTTAACTATTCAGTAACCAAATAAAATGTTAAGGTTAATTTTCTTTATCATAGTTGCATTAACTTAATTATTAGTGGTAATTCATAAACCCTAATTACAAATTACTATTTTCTATTTTCTTTAAATAGTAATAACTCAAGAAAATATTATAAGCCAGTATTATTTTGGTAGCCCAACAATTATTTACTTAAACAGCTTTAGTTAACAAGTTAATTATTTTAAACCCTAATAACAAATATTAAACCCTGATTCTTAATTAAACTAAAATATGAGTTACCCTAATTATTAATTCTTGTGGAAATTAATAAAATGTTAAACCATTACTAATTTTGATTCAAAGTAATTAGTGACCACATTTCAATTGTCAATTATTAGTTCAAGTATTGTACCATAATTTAGAAACCCTAGTTTTAATTTAAGTAAGACCTCGATCCCATTATTTTATGTGTTCATCCTTAATAGTTGCAATCCTAAAACCTTAGGGGTTTAGCCCATACAATTATATCCACCTCACCTTTAGGTGTAGAAACTTAATAAACAACCAATAAGTGCATACTCATGATCCACTAAAATAAAACTAGGTACAATTCACATGAGACCATCATTCCATGTCTTTATCTTTGAATAAAACTTGTATAACCAATTAGTGCCACTTAGGAGCAAACCCTAGCTTGTTAAAATGTTAGCACCATTGATCATCAATCCTATATACCACACCCTTAGGATCAACCTCAACCATCAAACCCTAGTAGAACTATAATGATGAACCTTAATACCAACCTTGTGTAGCAAATCACATAACATGCTCCTATCCAACTAAACCCTACTTAGGAAATGATAAGTCACTTAGCTTAGAAACCATTAGAGACTATTTAGTAAAGCAATTGTGAAACCATAGTAAACCCTAATAGCTAATTTATAGGACCATCTTAAATAACCATCCTTTGATATGATGTATATGGGAAACCATAGTAATAACCTTACTAATACTTGTTACATATAGACCAATTCTATTTAAGAACCCAACTAGTTCCTATTAGAGAACTAAATGAATTCAATAGTAAACCCTAGAAAGCCATAGCTCCTATGTATAGTAGTTCATATTCTTATTTAACGTATTCTTCAAAAGTTATTCTTTTGAAGTAAAAATGTCAATCAAACCTTAGAAGCCCTAATCCTTCTTTGAAATACTCATTATTTCTTAAACAACATGTTCTTCAAAAGTTATTCTTTTGAAGTATAGTATAAGTACTCATCAACCATGTTCTGTAGAACTTAAAATTGACAACTGTCCTTACATATTATTCCATCACTATTCTTTATGTGTATGATTATTATGATGTCATATATCACTTGGTTATGATGCTAGTCTTATAACCAAACCCTAATAACAACCTTGTTTGAGAACCATCCTAAATGTGCAACACACCTTAAAGAAATCTTTATAACTCATACATCCTAAATCATCGAGGTTAAGTCACGCTCGGGACGATTGCATCTCATACTATGCATTATAGCATCTTGCCAGTTCTTTAAACATTGTCCTTACCGGACGATGATGGTATTTCAGAAATTGGAGTTATCACGTATCGAAGCTTTTGCCTGCATAATCTTGCAGTCAAGAAAGGCAAGTTCATCGCTTGCTCATGTCATTTGATTATTTTTATCAAACTATATGCAAAGTACTATACTTATCACTCATGCATTGAAAAGCAAAGTATTATTTTACAATTATGAATATGACTATGTGGTGGGCAATGGAACCATGGTATGTGTTGATATGGTGGAGGTTCCATTGCATGGGTTATATCACCCTAGGATTAATTACCAATGCCGTCCGAGTGATTCTAGCGCCGTACAAACCGCGTTGACCATGAGATCTATAATGGCTGCGGGGAAGCCAGCCGTATCTTTTCCCTTCCGCACGCCAACGGATCGGAGAGCCGGTGGGGTGCTTGGAGGCTACTGCCGCAATAGGTTGGGATATCCTTTTAAATCCCCATCCATTAGTGATGATAAGCTCTACGATCTATGATGGATTGTCCGGAGTACACCATGAGTAAAGCCGTATTATCGGGGAAGTCTACTGGAGGTGTACGGTTGGACAAAAGGGTGGGTTTGCAGTCGCGGAAAAGGCGGTGTGGGCTTGGATCTTTATACCTGGCCTCACACCAAAGGAAGTGTGAACGGGGGCAAGTCCCTGCGGATGGCAAAAAGGGTGAGATCTCATGTGGGAAAAGTAACGCACCTCTCGCGAGTGTATCAAATTGTGGCTGTCACTCCCTGTTCCGGGAAGGGAACTGCGAACGCGGCAGGAAAGGAACTCCACGAAGTTCTAGTCAACTCGTGAAGACTGACGGGCATAGTTTTCAGAATAAAATAAACCTTTTGAAGAAATGTTTATGAAAACTTGCATTGGCCTATGACTTTCTCGGTCTATGGCTGTAGCTAGTGCATGATACACCTATTTCCTAATATGAACTTGTTGAGTACGCTCGTACTCATCCCACTCTTAAATCCCCTGCTTAGCTATGGAGGCACCGAAGGAGAAACTACCGTGGAACTCAAAGACAAAGGATTCAATTGCAACAAGATGAAGAAGCCAATCAAAGAAGTCAATGGAGTCAACTTCTGCATCAGATAGAGTGGAAACTTAGACTAGTAATAGAAGGGAACGTTTCCCTAACCCTAGCACCTAAGTAGCTAGATGTCTATAGCAAGCCAAGTAGCTCTTAAGCTAGAATTAGTAATAAGTTAGACTACGAGTCGTTCTTCTAGAGCTTTATTTGAACTTTTACCTCAATGTAAAGTAGGAGGCCGTGTTGATCTTCTGTAAACAGCTTGTGTATCCTTCTATAGACATACCTTGGACTCGCATATGTTTCTGTTGTACCACTCTGAGAGATGTAATATGAGTGGAACGGTGTTTCACTTGTGTTATGTCAACGACTTGTGTACTACACCATGCAGTGGTACGCTGGGTCATCACAGCTGGTATTAGAGCAAATGCTTTGACCCTAGGATTAAAACCCTTTAAAGGAGACCTTTAGGTTTGGTAGTGTCTATAGGAAGTTGTCTTAGCCAAACTAACTATTCTTTTGACTTGAGATGGGTATTCACTTGAGAATAATCCTGACAAACTTGAGTCAATTTTTCTTATCTATCTTTCTTAAGTAAAATTAGTTAGTTATCTTGCTTCATTCCAAATAATTAGAACACCATTGAAGCTTAAGATAAAGGGTGGTAGAAGACCACAGTTGGTATACAACACATGGTAGTCCAAAGAAAGGATACAACCATAAGGAAGATATCCTATTGGAAGATGTATACCAAGTCATGTTAAGTAAGAGTCATTTAAAATGGCAAATGACTGATGTTAAGTAAGGGAGATAAGTTATATAAGGTAGTATATGTCTATGACGAGTCAATCATAGGAGGTAAGGAAGAGTGATAGGAGTATTTAAGTCTACTTTTCATGGTAAAGTTGGTAATCATATATGATTCACTTGAGAATCAAGATGTGATGGAGTAGAACATCATAAGTATAATAACAAAAGTATGATAAGGAGTAGGATTTAAGGAATAGTTCGAAAGCTTAGGCCTTAAAATCCTAATAACTGTACCAAGTATGTTAGGACCATAGTCCTTAAATGAAAGAAGGCTTATTTAGAGCATATCACATAGAGAAATCCTAGAGTTATAGGTGGTATATTCTAAACAATCATGTGTTTAGAGTGGACATGTTAGAACTAATTGTATTATAGGAAGTAGTCCTCAATAGCACATATATATGGTATCCTATTTTGTTAGTACTTCCAAAGAAAATTAGGTTAACTTCAACTATCCCAAGCCATTTTGTTTCAAGTTTGTCTCATTGCAAATATGCAATTAAGATAAATGTTGAGACAAATAGTAGAAATTCACGTATAAGTGCTAAGTATCACAACCTAAACCTATCTTATGTGGTGTTATATGCTACACATCTGAGCCTGATGTTTAGGGATGTCTTACCCAACTATTATCTTCAGGCATATAAGGATGTGTATTATAAGCACAAAGCTGGATTTTCTTGGATTTTCATTGTTTGACTAGATCCATACATGAAGTTTGACTTTGATGTGCAAATGCATGTTGCAATATCAAGCTCTTACTTGATGTTATAGGTCTAGAGGGTAAAGGTATTCGTGTGAGGAAGTGACGAATTATGAAGATTTGGGAAGACAAGATGAAGGTTCACTAGAAGAAAGAAGTCAAATTGTGGGAAGCAACCACAATACTCTAAAGGAAGGATCAATCAAAACTCACTTTTATCCTCTATTGAGGAGTACTTCAACATGGAAGTACCATGAAATTGAGAAAAATAGTGAATATGGAGCAGTAGAAGTAGATCCATATTCATTATGGAAGAAGGGAATGCAAGTGAAGTCACTTAAGATACTATTTTCATAGTGTTAACAAGTGGTTATCTTGCAAAACAAACCCTAAAAGAAGGAAATAGACAAGTGAAGTCGCAGCTGGTATAATAAGACCGCAGCTGATATAGGATAACCATGAAGAGAAAGAATGTAAAGTGAGGTATATCTTAACTAAAATTATGTAAGTAGCCACAACTGGTAGGTAGATATTGACTAAAACCATAACATAGCCATAGCTGGTATCCAATAAGCCACATCTCGTGTTAGGTAGTCTGCAGCTGGTACCAAATAGCCCACAGCCTGAACATTTCTTTACCCTAAAAGAAAGAGGGATTCCGCAGCTAGTATTCCGCAGTTGGTATTCTGTAGCTAATAAATATTTAGTCGGAGGATTCACATCGGATACCCACAACTGTGTGGATACACTGCAAAGAATTCTTCGTGAGACTTTAGAAAGGTACAAAATATAAACCAGACTTAGACCAACCACCTAACCTTGGAGTTTAATGATTAGAAGAAAGGAAGTTTAAAGATCATTAGTAAACTCCAAGGGGGAGAGGAAGGCTGAAGGAGAAGTATTATGATATGATTTGGAGTATGAAAGACGAAGAAAAAGGTCTGAACTGAGAGGAAATCCGATCTTGTTTTCATAAGGTTGTTGAGAAGTATCCATATAATAGTACTCTCAGGAGGATGTCAGACCAGAAGCCGAGGTTCATATCTCGAGGAAGTAAGGGTTATACCTTAACATGAGTGGGTAATTGATAATTACTCAGAAGCAGAAGAGCTCAAGTAAGTCTAAGTTAATGAAGTTGGATGAAGAAGATGTCGGAGGACAATCAAAGTCTAAGAAAACAAAAGACCGAAGGGTTTGACCATACCAAAACATAAGCCTATTAGAAAGATTCCTTTCATGGAACCTAAAGAAACCAAAAGAAGAATAACTAGCATAAACTAGAAGCCATGATTGGATGGACTAAATGAGTCTAATCCATTCGTAGGAATAAACCACTAGGACCATGCCTATTGTAAGTACCTTACTAAATACCATTACTTTCGTTATGGTAGTAAGGGAAAACAATACCTTACTTTAAACCAATCCTTTAGAATCAAGGTTTGAACATCGCAGCTGGTACACCATAGTGCCATATTACATCGCAAATTGGATTACCGCAGCTGGTAGAACCAAGTTTTGAGTACCTAAATAGGAAGATGTCACCACAACCATTAGTAAAGTCCATTAGCATAAGAAGATGTCCTAATCCAAGAATCTTTGGAGAGTAATCCTATAAGCTTAGAGTGTTGGAAGAAATCATAGAATTGAAGAAAGTATCAGTGCCAGACATCAGAAGACTCCAGGAAGGATCTAGATAAGGGATATATCCAATTATATCTATTGAGATCACCATGGAGATTGAAGGATTATGATCTGTTCAAGACATTTCCACATTCCGAAACATGAGAGCGTTCGAACTTAGTGACGAAGTTCAGTTTAAGGGGGAGAGGCTGTAATATCCCAGGTTTAGAGGCAATAAAATGAGAGAACACCAAAGTGTGCATTGCATTCATGCATAGAAAATCCGGGGAATTTTCGCGCTTTCAAATAAAACTTACCACGATGAATCGAAGTTTCACTTGACTTGCTGGAATTGAAGTAGATCATCAAGTCAAGCACTATAAACTTCACTGTGACCTTTGCTAAAACCTTGTTTTGGGTAGAGATGATTTGATCTATGGGCTAGATCAAATAGAATTAGTTTTACAACAAACAACACCTTAAGTAAGGATCAACTACAAGATCTTATAAAGGATCTCAACATGCTATTCCTTACAACAACACATGAATAATTATTCAATCCTAAATCAAAGAACACAATTAATTAAGACACTATTCTATACTTATCTTATCCATGTATTCTATTAAAGAAATGTTCCTACCATGAGTCACATGGTATATCTTTTCAACTACAATACTTGAACCAAGTCAAGAACACTCATATTCATTCTTCATTAACCCTTGACCATCCCAACCTTGTTTCCCAACTCATACCATTAAACCTAAAGAAAGGAGAGAATCATTCATATGCTTATTCTATCCATTAGATAGAACCTACAATACTATTTAAACCTTATCCAAGTGAGGTACTTGTTGATACTAATCAATGATACATGAAATATAAGTCAAGTGCCAATCCCTACTTGACTTAGCTCACACTTGATGGTAAGTAAGAATTTATTCCTCTAGTAATTATATAGAGGCAAGTGTTGTGATCATTACAACTTGGTAATGATCATAAACCCTAGAGGAACCCTACCTATTCAGAAGAGCTCAACCTAAAGAGGTATACTCAAGTATATGGACTTATACTTGATCTTGGAGAGAGAACCATGATTTACTAATGAATTATTATGAGGCCAATACTTTGATCATTACAAATTGGGTGATGATCATAAACCCTAAGAAATCTAAGTGAGTGTGTTGAGAGAAGTATTAAAGAAGAGAGACTAGTGAGGAATAAGTGGATCATGTCTAATGCATGATCTTACTTTATAAATTGAGTTGATAAGTTAAACCTATACATATGATCAATAGATCTCATTCTTCACATGAAATAATAAGTAACTCATTAGTAGTTAACCAAACCAATACTCATGCCTTGTATAGAGTAGTATTGATATGGTATCTAAATCTTGCTTATCCAAACATTTGAGACCCACCTAGCATTGCCTTGATACAATAATTTTACCTAAGTGAGGAGGATAACCCTAGCCACTAAAACATGATCAAGCTTATGCTCATACCTAAACCTAGTTGTGTATCACATGGGTGATCATAACTAAAACCCTAGGCCATATTTTAATTCCAATCCAAGCATTACTCTGGATTATAAGTAAAACCCTGCCATGCCTCATGCCTATTTTTTTACTTCAATTAGTGAAGTATCACCAAAGCTTTAAACCTTTCAAGTAGAATTCACTCCACATAAAATATTATGTCCCCACTTGTATATCATGGATCACAAATATAAACCAAGCCATCTATACTTAGGACTAACTGCCATTTGGTGAGAAGAGTAAAACCAATATCCAATTCTATTTGGTATCCCAAGTACTTGTTTAGTTAACCAAATAGGAAAATGTATCATAGTTTGAACCATCACCTTAGCAAGTGAATTGACCAATGATAAGCTTGGGAATTATCCTAAGTAATCCAAGTTACAAGTTGCTAAGCAAGATTAGTAATTATAAAGTTTATACAATCATCTTCTTAAACCCTTAGAAGTAATTCCCCACATATAATCATGATCTAATCCATCCCTATTACCATCTACTTTAAACTCTAGCCATAATAAAAAATTATATGAGAACAATCCATATTGTTAAGTACACTAGTTAAACCTAATAATATTTTCACTATGCACATGTTCTAAGTTCCAAACCATTTAAATAGATCTGATTCCTAAATTAAAAAAAAGGAATTGAGATTGATATTAAGAAACCTACACAATATGAACTTAAACCCTATCTATTTTAATTTGGAAGGACTTCACAAAATATCAAGTTAATCATCAAACAAATATTTATTTAAACATCAACACTAGGCAGTAACAATAGTATCAAGTTGTATTGAAATTCAAATGATTCAGAACCTGCAGAAACAAAACAGAATTCAAATTTGAATTCAAATAACAAATTCAAAACAGAAAATAGAAAAAGGATAAAAAGGAGAGTCTTACCTGGTGGACCTTAGCAGACCGTCGCAGCCCACGAAGCCTACCCAGCAGAAGCCCACGACGTAGCCCGGCCCAACTGGAAACGGTCCGCGTACCGTTTCGCGATAAAAAAGAAGGTCGCCGTCGTCGTCTTCTTCTCCGAGCTCGACACCGCGGCAGCGCCAGTAGGCCACGAGCTCGTCGGCGATAAGGATGACCCTGGACGTCGCAGACCATCTCAGAGCCACGCCCAACTCTTCTCGCATCCGAGCATATCCAGAAGCAAAAGATCTTCGCCCATATGAACCCTCCAGGCACCGCCACCTCCCGACCATCGTCGTCGTCGTGTCGAGGCCTCAGAGCTTCCCTCGGCCTATAAATAGGGAGGGAAGAACCTCCGTGATGTCCTTGTTCATCTCCGCCCCTTCATTCACTCTCGGGCCCTCTCTATCTCTCCCGCTCATCCACTCTCTGTCGCCGGAGTCGAAGACGAAGCCGACGGAGGAAGTCACCCCAGCCTTCGGCGTGTGGTCCAGGAGGAGCGCCGGGACTCAAGGAGCACCCTGGAGGAGCAGAGCATCAAGGGGAGCAAGGGAGCGGCTCAATTTCGGCGTTCCCTTCTGCGGCACATCGCCGGGAAATCGCCAATCACCGTCGTCTCCGTCGACCATCGCCGGAGCCGTCCACACCTTGAGCTTCAGGGTGAGCATACGCATCTGTAGATCTAGATCTCGCATCCTAGAACCTCCTGTAGCCTCTGATTCAAATCTCGCCGGAGTAGCACCGCCGTAGAGCTCGTCGTCGGCGACGCTCCGATGATCCCCTCGTGAAACCACCACCACCATTCGATTCGCCTTGCAGTACTCGTTCGGAAAATCCTATTCGCGCGTCCTGGGAGGCCCTGTAGCGTAGCGCCGCCGTGAATTGGTCGCCGGCGTTTAACCGCCGGCAACGCCAGCGTGGTGGTGGGGCCTCGAGCACTAGTTGACTGGTCGTTGCCATCGTGGCAACTGACCTAGTCAATGGCCCCACTCGTCAGTCGCAGTAGCTAGGGTGTGAACCGGTACGTTTAGTATTTTTGCTTTAATTTAAATTCCAGGAAAATACTGAAATTTTGCCAAAATAAATAAAATTCATTTCAACTCAGAAAAATATGAATAATATATCAAAATGCTCACAAAAATAAAATCTATTCAAATAAAATGTAAAACAAAAATGTGTGCCAAAATAAAAATTCACTTATTTTTAACCTTAATAATTATGCCATTTCATTTATTTAAAGATACAATTTGAAATCAATAATTACTGAAGTTTTAAAAATTAAATTTTAACTATTTAGTAACCAAATAAAATGTTAAGGTTAATTTTCTTTATCATAGTTGCATTAACTTAATTATTAGTGGTAATTCATAAACCCTAATTACAAATTACTATTTTCTATTTTCTTTAAATAGTAATAACTCAAAAATTATAAGCCAATATTATATTGGTAGCCCAACAATTATTTACTTAAACATCTTTAGTTAACAAGTTAATTATTTTAAACCCTAATAACAAATATTAAACCTTGATTCTTAATTAAACTAAAATATGAGTTACCCTAATTATTAATTCTTGTGGAAATTAAGAAAATGTTAAACCATTACTAATTTTGATTCAAAGTAATTAGTGACCACATTTCAATTGTCAATTATTAGTTCAAGTATTGTACCATAATTTAGAAACCCTAGTTTTAATTTAAGTAAGGCCTTGATCCCATTATTTTATGTGTTCATCCTTAATAGTTGCAATCCTAAAACCCTAGGGGTTTAGCCCATACAATTATATCCACCTCACCTTTAGGTGTAGAAACTTAATAAATAACCAATAAGTGCATACTCATGATCCACTAAAATAAAACTAGGTACAATTCACATGAGACCATCATTCCATGTCTTTATCTTTGAATAAAACTTGTATAACCAATTAGTGCCACTTAGGAGCAAACCCTAGCTTGTTAAAATGTTAGCACCATTGATCATCAATCCTATATACCACACCCTTAGGATCAACCTCAACCATCAAACCCTAGTAGAACTATAATGATGAACCTTAATACCAACCTTGTGTAGCAAATCACATAACATGCTCCTATCCAACTAAACCCTACTTAGGAAATGATAAGTCACTTAGCATAGAAAACATTAGAGACTATTTAGTAAAGCAATTGTGAAACCATAGTAAACCCTAATAGCTAATTTATAGGACCATCTTAAATAACCATCCTTTGATATGATGTACATGGGAAACCATAGTAATAACCTTACTAATATTTGTTACATATAGACCAATTCTATTTAAGAACCCAACTAGTTCCTATTAGAGAACTAAATGAATTCAATAGTAAACCCTAGAAAGCCATAGCTCCTATGTATAGTAGTTCATATTCTTATTTAACCTATTCTTCAAAAGTTATTCTTTTGAAGTAAAAATGTCAATCAAACCTTAGAAGCCCTAATCCTTCTTTGAAATACTCATTATTTCTTAAACAACATGTTCTTCAAAAGTTATTCTTTTGAAGTATAGTATAAGTACTCATCAACCATGTTCTGTAGAACTTAAAATTGACAACTCGTCCTTACATATTATTCCATCACTATTCTTTATGTGTATGATTATTATGATGTCATATATCACTTGGTTATGATGCTAGTCTTATAACCAAACCCTAATAACAACCTTTTTTGAGAACCATCCTAAAAGTGCAACACACCTTAAAGAAATCTTTATAACTCATACATCCTAAATCATCGAGGTTAAGTCACGCTCGGGACGATTGCATCTCATACTATGCATTATAGCATCTTGCCAGTTCTTTAAACATTATCCTTACCGGACGATGATGGTATTTCAGAAATTGGAGTTATCACGTATCGAAGCTTTTGCCTGCATAATCTTGCAGTCAAGAAAGGCAAGTTCATCGCTTGCTCATGTCATTTGATTATTTTTATCAAACTATATGCAAAGTACTATACTTATCACTCATGCATTGAAAAGCAAAGTATTATTTTACAATTATGAATATGACTATGTGGTGGGCAATGGAACCATGGTATGTGTTGATATGGTGGAGGTTCCATTGCATGGGTTATATCACCCTAGGATTAATTACCAATGCCGTCCGAGTGATTCTAGCGCCGTACAAACCGCGTTGACCATGAGATCTATAATGGCTCGGGGAAGCCAGCCGTATCTTTTCCCTTCTGCACGCCAACGGATCGGAGAGCCGGTGGGGTGCTGGAGGCACTGCCGCAATAGGTTGGGATATCCTTTTAAATCCCCATCCATTAGTGATGATAAGCTCTACGATCTATGATGGATTGTCCGGAGTACACCATGAGTAAAGCTGTATTATCGGGGGAAGTCTACTGGAGGTGTACGGTTGGACAAAAGGGTGGGTTTGCGATCGCGGAGAAGGCGGTGTGGGCTTGGATCTTTATACCCGGCCTCACACCAAAGGAAGTGTGAACGGGGGCAAGTCCCTGCGGATGGCAAAAAGGGTGAGATCTCTTGTGGGAAAAGTAACGCACCTCTGCAGAGTGTATCAAATTGTGGTTGTCACTCCCTGTTCCGGGAAGGGAACTGCGAACGCGGCAGGAAAGGAACTCCACGAAGTTCTGGTCAACTCCGTGAAGACCGACGGGCATAGTTTTCAGAATAAAATAAACCTTTTGAAGAAATGTTTATGAAAACTTGCATTGGCCTATGACTTTCTGGTCTATGGCTGTAGCTAGTGCATGATACACCTATTTCCTAATATGAACTTGTTTAGTACGCTCGTACTCATCCCACTCTTAAATCCCCTGCTTAGCTATGGAGGCACCGAAGGAGAAACTACAGTGGAACTCAAAGACAAAGGAGTCAATTGCAACAAGATGAAGAAGCCAATCAAAGAAGTCAATGGAGTCAACTTCTGCATCAGATAGAGTGGAAACTTAGACTAGTAATAGAAGGGAACATTTCCCTAACCCTAGCACCTAAGTAGCTAGATGTCTATAGCAAGCCAAGTAGCTCTTAAGCTAGAATTAGTAATAAGTTAGACTACGAGTCGTTCTTCTAGAGCTTTATTTGAACTTTTACCTCAATGTAAAGTAGGAGGCTGTGTTGATCTTCTGTAAACAACTTGTGTATCCTTCTATAGACATACCTTGGACTCGCATATGTTTCTGTTGTACCACTCTGAGAGATGTAATATGAGTGGAACGGTGTTTCACTTGTGTTATGTCAACGACTTGTGTACTACACCATGCAGTGGTACGCTGGGTCATCACACAAACGGATAATTAAATCTTTATTTTTACATAAAAAACTTGTATGTTGAATCTCCTTGTTTTTTTGTCTTTGCGAAGCATAGGACTTTCCTGTTTTTTAGAAAATTCGGAACTTTCCTGTTTTGGAGTGGGCTGAAATTGTACGAGTCAAAAGGCCAAGCAGGATAGTTCGAAGGCCCAGATGTCCAGATGCATCCCAATTGAAATCTTTCTTCTAGGATTTTTTTCACCCCCTGATTTCTGGCTACTTCAACGCTCTCCGATCAAGCCGTTTACGATGCAGGATCATGGGTCCCACATGTCATCCTCTATGAACCAAAATTCTTTCTATTCTTGTATTTTTTTTGACCCCCTGATTTCTGGCTACTTCCTTTTTCTTTTGATCCCTTGCCGCCTTGGAAACGTTGACACCGCTGCTGCTAATTGGGACCCGCATGTCATCCTCTATGAGCAATCAACTTTCTTTTCTTGGAGTTTTTTTTGGCACCTCAAATTTGGTCACTTGCCTTTTTCTTTCGATCCCCTGCTGCCTCTCAAACGGTGATACCGCTGCTGCTAATGGGACCCGCATGTCATCCTCTATGTACTATAAAACTTTCTTTTCTTGGATTTTTTTGGCACCTCATATTTGGTCACTTACCTTTTTCTTTCGATCCCCTGCCGCCTCTCAAACGGTGAGACCGCTGTTGCTAAATGGGACCCGCATGTCATCCTCTATGTACTATAAATCTTTCTTTTCTAGGATTTTTTTGGAACCTCATATTTGGTCACTTGCCTTTTTCTTTCGATCCCGTGCAGCCTCTCAAACGGTGATACCGCTGCTGCTAAATGGGACCCGCGTGTCATCCTCTATGTACAATCAAGTTTCTTTTCTTGAATTATTTTTGGCTCCTGATATTTGGTCACTTGCATTTTTCTTTCGATCTCATGCCACGTTGAGGCCCCTGCAGGCTCATGGGACCCGCATGTCATCCTCTATGTACTATAAAACTTTCTTTTCTTGGATTCTTTTTGGCACCTCATATTTGGTCACTTGCCTTTTTTCTTTCGATCCCCTGCCGCTTCTCAAACGGTGATACCGCTGTTGCTAATTGGGACCCGCATGTCATCCTCTATGTACAATCAAGTTTCTTTTCTTGAATTATTTTTGGCTCCTGATATTTGGTCACTTGCCTTTTTCTTTCGATCTCATGCCACGTTTGAAACGTTGAGGAACCTTGCTGGCTCATGGGACCCGCATGTCATCCTCTATGTGCTATAAAAGTTTATTTTCTTGGGTTTTTTTTCACCCTCTGATTTTTGGCTATTTCCTTTTTCTTTCGATCTCATGCCACGTTTGAAACGTTGACGACGCTGCTGGCTCATGGGTCCCCGATGTCAGCCTCCCCGTACAGGAAACATGTGATATCTTGATTAGTTTGCAGACAATAAACAGTGTACTTCGCTCTGAGCTATTGCAAACGGATAGATTAAATAGTTATTTTTCATAAACAAACTTATATGTTGAATCTCCTTGTTTTTAGTTTTTAGTTTTTTGTGAAGCATAGGACTTTCCTGTTTTTTTTAGATAAATCTGACTTTCCTGTTTTGGAGTGGGCTGAAATTGTACAAGACAAAAGGCCTAGCAGGATAGTTCGAAGGCCCAGATGTCCAGATGCAGCCCAATTGAAATCTTTCTTTTCTTGGATTTTTTTGCACCCCCTAATTTCTGGTTACTTCATTTTTCTTTTGGTCCTGTGCCGCCTTGGAAAAGTTGAGACCGCTGCAAAATGGGACCCGCATGTCATCCTCTATGTACAATAAAGTTTCTTTTCTTGGATTATTTTTGGCTCCTGATATTTGGTCACTTGCCTTTTTCTTTTGATCTCATGCCGAGTTTGAAACGTTGAGGAAGCTGCTCGCTCATGGGTCCCGCATGCCATCCTCTATGAACAATAAAGGTTCTTTTCTTAAATTATTTTTGGATCTGATATTTGGTCACTTGCCTTTTTCTTTCGATCTCATGCCACCTTTGAAACGCTGAGGAACCTGTAGGCTCATGGGACCCGCATGTCATCCTCTATGTCCATCAACTTTCTTTTCTTGGATTTTTTTGACCCCCTAATGTCTGGCTACTTTCTTTTTCTTTTGATCTCAAGTCGCATTTGAAACGTTGGGACCGCTGCTGCAAAATGGGACCCGCATGTCATCATGTATGTACAATAAAAGTTTCTTTTCTCGGATTATTTTCCACCCTCTGATTTTTGGTCACTTGCCTTTTTCTTTCGATCTCATGCCGCCTTTGAAAAAGTTGAGGAACCTGCTGGCTCATGGGTACCGCATGTCATCCTCTATGTACTATAAAAGTTTTTTTCTTGGATTTTTTTCTTTTGATCCCCTGCCGCCTTGGAAACGTTGAGTAAGCTGCTGACTCATGGGACCCGCATGTCATCCTCTATGTACAATCAACTTTCTTTTTCTTTTGATCTCAAGCCGCATTTGAAACGTTGAGACCGCTGCTGCAAAATGGGACCCGCATGTCACCCTCTATGTACAATAAAGTTTCTTTTCTTGGATTATTTTTGGCTCCTGATATTTGGTCACTTGCCTTTTTCTTTCGATCTCATGCCGAGTTTGAAACGTTGAGGAAGCTGCTGGCTCATGGGTCCCGCATGTCATCCTCTATGAACAATAAAAGTTTCCTTTGTTGGATTTATATTTTACCCCTAATTTCTGGCTATTTGCCTTTTTCTTTTGATCCCTCCCCCCTTTGAAACGATGACGACACAGTTGGCAGGTCGGTCCCACATGTCATCCTCTATGAACAATAAAAGTTTCCTTTGATGGATTTATTTTTGACCCTACTTAATTTCTGGCTATTTCCTTTTTTTCTTTTGATCCCCTGCCGCCTTGGAATAGTTGAGGATGCTGCTGCCTCATGGGTCCCGCATGTCATCCTCTCAGAAAGGTAAATGTTTCTTTTCTTGGATTTTGTTTACCAACTGATTTATGGCTTATTTTTTCTTTCGATCTATTGCCGCCTTTAAAACGTTGACGACGCTGCTGGCTCATGGGTCCCTGATGTCAGCCTCCCCGTACAAGAAATATGTGATATTTCGATAATTTTGCAGACAATAAACAGTGTATTTCGCTCTGAGCTTTGCAAACGGATAAATTAAATCTTTATTTTTACATAAAAAACTTATATGTTGAATCTCCTTGTTTTTTGTTTTTGCGAAACATAGGACTTTCATGTTTTTATCGAAAAAAGGACTTTCATGTTTTGGAGTGGGCTGAAATTGTACGAGACAAAAGGCCGAGCAGGATAGTTCGTAGGCCCGGATGGCTAGATCCAGCCCAATTGAAATCTTTCTTTTCTTGGATTATTTTGGCCAGATGCTACTTCCTTTTTCTTTTGATCCCGTGCCGCCTTTGGAAACGTTGAGACCGCTGCTGCAAAATGGGTCCCGCATGTCATCCTCTATGTACAATAAAAGTTTCTTTTCTTGGATTATTTTCGGGTCCTGATATTTGGTCACTTGCCTTTTTCTTTCGATCTCATGCCACCTTTGAAACGCTGAGGAACCTGCTGGCTCATGGGTCTCACATGTCAGCCTATAAACAACAAACCTTTCCTTTCTTAGAGTTATTTGACCCCTAATTTCTGGCTATTTCGCCTTTTTTTTATCCCGTGCCGCCTTGGAAACGTTGAGGAAGCTGCTGCCTCAAGGGTCCCGCATGTCATCTTCTTAGAACGATAAATGTTTATTTTCTTTGATTTTTTTACCAACTGATTTTTGGTTTATTTTTTCTTTCGATCCCTCGCCGCCTTTATAACGTTGACGACGATGCTCGGCTCATCGGGCCCCGATGTCGGCCTCCCCGTACAAAAAACATGTGATATCTTGATTATTTTGCAGTACAATAAACGGTGTATTTCGCTCTGAGCTATTGCAAAGGGATAAATTAAATCTTTGTTTTTACGTAAACAAACTTATATGTTGAATCTCCTTGTTTTTTGTTTTTGCCAAGCATAGGACTTTCCTGTTTTGGAGTGGGCTTAAATTGTACGAGTCAAAAGGCTTCCAGCAGGGTAGTTCGAAGGCTCAGATGTCCAGATGCAGCCCAATTGAAATCTTTCCTGTTTTTGGCTACTTCCTTTTTATTTTGGTCCTGTGCCGATCGCTATTGCAAAATGGGGCCGACATGTCATCCTCTATGTACAATAAAAGTTTCTTTTCGTGGATTATTGTTGGCTCCTGATATTTGGTCACTTGCCTTTTTCTTTCGATCTCATGTCAACTTTGAAACGTTGAGACCGCTCGCTGCAAAATGGGACCCGCATGTCATCCTCTATGTACAATAAAAGTTTTTTTGGATTATTTTTGGCACCTGATATTTAGTCACTTGCCTTTTTCTTTCGATCTCATGCTGCATCTGAAACGTTGAGGAAGCTGCTGGCTTGTGGGTCCCGCAAGTCATCCTCTATGTAGAATAAAAGTTTCCTTTCTTGGATATATTATTTTTTACCCCTAATTTCTGGCTACTTCTTTCTCTTTCGATCCCGTGCCACCTTGGAAACGTTGAGACCGCTGCTGCAAAATGGGACCCGCATGTCATTCTCTATGTACAGTAAAGTTTCTTTTCTCGGAGTTATTTTTGGCTCGTGATATTTGGTCACTTGCCTTTTTCTTTTGATCCCGTGCCACCTTTGTAACGCTGAGACCGCTGCTGCAAAATGTGACCCGCATGTCGTCCTAAAAATACTTTCCTTTCTTGGAGTTATTTTTTACCCCTAATTTGTGGCTACTTCCTTTTTTTTTGATCCCCTGCCGCCTTTGAAACGTTGAGGACTCTTCTGGCTCATGGGTCCCGCTTGTCGACCTCTGTGAACAATAAACCTTTCCTTTCTTTGATTTATTTTTGACCCCTAATTTCTGACTAGTTGCCTTTTTTTGGATCCCATGCCGCCTTGGAAACGTTGAGGATGCTGCTGCCTCATGAGTCCCGTATGTCATCCTCTCAGAACGATAAATGTGTTTTTTCTTGTTTTTTTACCAACTGAAGTTTGGCTTATTTTTTCTTTCGATACCATTCCACCTTTAAAACGTCGAGGACGCTGCTCGCTCATGTGTCCCACATGTCAGCCTCTTTGAACAATAAACCTTTCCTTTGTTGGATTTATTTTTGACCAATAATTTCAGGCTATTTGCCTTTTTCTTTCGATCACATGGCGCCTTTGAAACCTTGAGACGCTGCTGGCTCATGGGTCCCACATGTCAGCCTCTATGAACAATAAAAGTTTCCTTTCTTGGATTTATTTTTGACAGTAATTACTGGCTATTTGCATTTTTTCGATCCCCTGCCGCCATTGAAACTAAGAGGACGCTGATGCACGTGAGGTGTGGTCTGAAGTTGATGGCTTCTATGGTATTCACCTAATCTGTAAGAATTTTGCCTCTCCCAAGATGTGGATCTTTGATTATCTTTGTTCAGTCGGTGTTCTGCGGCGATTCTATTATCGCCTTCGTCAAGCATACATGATATAGCATTGACGAACTGAATGTGAACATCCGTTACAGGCTTTTTTTAGTAGATTCTGTCAACCAATTGCTAGCTTCTATATATATATCACTAGTAGTACATACATCCCGAAAGCATTAGAATATTAGACCATGTTCACAAGAATAACATCAAGTCTGAAGTACATTGACCAAGTGATGAAGTATATTGTTCAGACCAGTACAAAATATAGGGAGTTAAAGTAACACTATGCAGAAATTGGCCCAAATCTTGCATATATCTCTCTAGCAAAGGGATCAGCCACTGACAAGTCATGTATCAAGCAGCTACGAACACCGTCCGAGCTGAACTTATCTAAGGATGGTAAATATCCAAACTGAAAATCAACATCTCTAGAAGCGGTGTTCTTCGAGTCTAGGCGCTTGAACTCGGGTATCCCACCAGATCTTATTGTGATAATTTGTTACACCAAATTTCATTACTTTGAGCATTATAGTGTTCTGCATAAAGAACCTGGAGACAATAACATCATTTCTCCTTCCTCGGTAGTCAGAAATCAAAATTTCTTTGACATGGAGATCAAGGCATTCAATGGGACAGGCTGGCTCATTATGCAGCACATGAACCTTATCGCCGGTTCTATAAAACTGCAAAGAAGTCAAATTAAGTAGTCAGTACAATAACAAAGTACTTCATAGCTGTCAACTAACGAATATCTCAGGTGAGTTGAATCATGTGTTAACCGAGGACCGTGGAACAACATAATCCCCCGACACGTTCCAATTTGATAGATGCACTTTTTTACATCCGTTATTGTCATTGTAAAGTTGGGGAAAGGTTACCAACATGGGAAACTCCAATCCGCAACTAGTTGCGGGTGCACCCCATTTTTCTTTTGACACTTCCAAGTTTCCAAAAAAATGTAAACTAAAAGTCTGGACATACATTGTGTTCTATCATGTGCTTCTGTGAAGTTTCATCCAAAAATATGATAATATGTGATCTACACAAAAAAGAACAAATGATGTGTAAATAGTAAGTCACACTATTTACATATGTCTAATCTTTTTTACACAGATCACATATTATCATGTGTTTATATGAAACTTCACAGATGCACAAGATACAACACATTGTATGACAAGAAGTTTAGTTTTGAACCAACATAATATAACTCCATTGTGGATGTTCTTCTAGTACAAAATATTGTTCAACTGATCTAGGCTAATAACAGGTTAACTCCATGTAACTCTACACTTTTTGCTCATAGTGGTAAACAGTTAACAACAACGAATTTACCTTGATATATAGCTTCTCCGTGCAGGGAAAGCATCTAAGAAATGCAAGTAGTTGATCCAGACTAGGGCCGTCAGATTTTAGAACCAAGTTCTTCACTGTGCACAGAGAATGTTCCAAGCTTATGGGCATCATCCTCTACAGGACAATGGTACATATGTAAAAAAAAATAACAAAAATGTGAGTTAATTCAACAAGAAGAAGGCTGTTCTACCAAAAAGTTTGTGTCCAATAACAAGTTGGAAGCCAGGGTACGACGCAAAGCCCAACACCATCAACTTTGGTGCGTTGGCGACCTGGATTAGTAGTGGAACATCATGAACACATATGACCAATCTCTCGAGGCAAGATGCATTGATACGTCTCCGACGTATCGATAATTTCTTATGTTCCATGCCACATTATTGATGTTATCTACATGTTTTATGCACACTTTATGTCATATTCGTGCATTTTCTGGAACTAACCTATTAACAAGATGCCGAAGTGCCAGTTGCTGTTTTCTGCTATTTTTGGTTTCAGAAATCATAGTAACGAAATATTCTCGGAATTGGACAAAATCAGTGCCCAGGGTCCTATTTTGCGACGAAGCTTCCAGAAGACCGAAGAGGAGACGAAGTGGGGCCACGAGGTGGCCAAACCCTAGGGCGGCGCGGCCCCCCCTTGGCCGCGCGGCCCTGTGGTGTGGGCCCCTCGTGCCGCCTCCTGACTTGCCCTTCCGCCTACTTAAAGCCTCCATCGCGAAACCCCCAGTACCGAGAGCCACGATACGGAAAACCTTACTGAGACGCCGCCGCCAATCCCATCTCGGGGGATTCAGGAGATCGCCTCCGGCACCCTGCCGGAGAGGGGATTCATCTCCCGGAGGACTCTACGCCGCCATGGTCGCCTCCGGAGTGATGTGTGAGTAGTCTATCCCTGGACTATGGGTCCATAGCAGTAGCTAGATGGTTGTCTTCTCCCCATTGTGCTTCATTGTCGGATCTTGTGAGCTGCCTAACATGATCAAGATCATCTATCCGTAATTCTATATGTTGCGTTTGTTGGGATCCGATGAATAGAGAATACTTGTTATGTTGATTATCAAAGTTATGTCTATGTGTTGTTTATGATCTTGCATGCTCTCCGTTACTAGTAGATGCTCCGGCCAAGTAGATGCTTGTAACTCCAAGAGGGAGTATTTATGCTCGATAGTGGGTTCATGTCTCCGTGAATCTGGGGGAGTGACAGAAACCTCTAAGATTATGGATGTGCTGTTGCCACTAGGGATAAAACATTGGTGCTATGTTCAAGGATGTAGTCACTGATTACATTACGCGCAATACTTAATGCAATTGTCTGTTGTTAGCAACTTAATACCGGAGGGGTTCGGATGATAACTCGAAGGTGGACTTTTTAGGCATAGATGCATGCTGGATAGCGGTCTATGTACTTTGTCGTAATGCCCAATTAAATCTCACTATACTCATCATAATATGTATGTGCATGGTCATGCCCTCTTTATTTGTCAATTGCCCAACTGTAATTTGTTCACCCAACATCCTATTTATCTTATGGGAGAGACACCTCTAGTGAACTGTGGACCCCGGTCCAATTCTCTATACTGAAATACAATCTACTGCAATATTGTTCTACTGTTTTTCTCGCAAACAATCATCTTCCACACAATACGGTTAATCCTTTGTTACAGCAAGCCGGTGAGATTGACAACCTCACTCGTTTCGTTGGGGCAAAGTACTTTGGTTGTGTTGTGCAGGTTCCACGTTGGCGCCGGAATCTCCGGTGTTGCGCCGCACTACATCCCGCCGCCATCAACCTTCAACGTGCTTCTTGACTCCTACTGGTTCGATTAAACCTGGGTTTCTTACTGAGGGAAACTTGCCGCTGTGCGCATCACACCTTCCTCTTGGGGTTCCCAACGGACGTGTCAACTACACGCATCAAGCAAATTTCTGGCGCCGTTGCCGGGGACCTTAAGAAAAGTTACACCACAAAGATTTCTATCTCCCACGCCAACTTCACGCCAGCAGCAAATTTCTGGCGCCGTTGCCGGGGAGATCAAGACACGCTGCAAGGGGAGTCTCCACTTCCCAATCTCTTTACTTTGTTTTTGTCTTGCTTAGTTTTATTTACTACTTTGTTTGCTGCACTAAATCAAAATACAAAAAAAATTAGTTGCTAGTTTTACTTTATTTGCTATCTTGTTTACTATATCAAAAACACAAAAAAATTAGTTACTTGCATTTACTTTATCTAGTTTACTTTATTTACTGTTGCTAAAATGGCTACCGCTGAAAATACTAAGTTGTGTGACTTCACAACCACAAATAATAATGATTTCTTATGCACACCTATTGCTCCACCTGCTACTACCGCAGAATTCTTTGAAATTAAACCTGCTTTACTCGAATCTTGTTATGCGAGAGCAATTTTCCGGTGTTAGTTCCGATGATGCTGCTGCCCATCTCAATAATTTTGTTGAACTATGTGAAATGCAAAAGTATAAAGATGTAGATGGTGACATTATAAAATTAAAATTGTTCCCTTTCTCATTAAGAGGAAGAGCTAAAGATTGGTTGCTATCTCTCGCCTAAGAATAGTATTGATTCATGGACTAAATGCAAGGATGCTTTTATTGGTAGATATTATCCCCCTGCTAAAATTATATCTTTGAGGAGTAGCATAATGAATTTTAAACAATTAGATACTGAACATGTTTCTCAAGCTTGGGAAAGAATGAAATCTCTGGTTAAAAATTGCCCAACACATGGACTGACTACTTGGATGATCATCCAAACCTTCTATGTAGGACTAAATTTTTCTTCGTGGAATTTATTGGATTCAGCTGCTGGAGGTACCTTTATGTCCATCACTCTTGGTGAAGCAACAAAGCTTCTTGATAATATGATGATCAACTACTCTGAATGGCACACGGAAAGAGCTCCACAAGGTAAGAAGGTAAATTCCGTCGAAGAAACCTCTTCCTTGAGTGATAAGATTGATGCTATTATGTCTATGCTTGTGAATGATAGGACTAATGTTGATCCTAATAATGTTCCGTTAGCTTCATTGGTTGCACAAGAAGAACATGTTTATGTAAACTTCATTAAAAATAATAATTTCAACAACAATGCTTACCGGAACAATTCTAGTAATAACCATAGGCCATATCCTTATAATAATGGTAACGGTTATGCTAATTCTTATGGGAATTCTTACAACAATAATAGGAACCCACCCCCTGGACTTGAAGCCATGCTTAAAGAATTTATTAGTACACAAACTGCCTTTAACAAATCTGTTGAAGAAAAGCTTGGGAAAATTGATATACTTGCTTCTAAAGTCGATAGTCTTGCTGCTCGATGTTGATCTTTTGAAATCGAAAGTTATGCCTAATGAGAATCATCATAATAAAATTGTTACTACAGCAAATGCCATCCAAGTTAGAATTAATGAGAATATAAGATTAATGGCTGAACTGCGTGCTAGGTGGGATAGAGAAGAAAATGAAAAACTAGCTAAAGAGAAGAATGTAGCTAAAGTTTGGACTATTACCACCACTAGTAATGCTAATGCTACACATGTTGCTGCACCTCCTACTATTAATAATAAAAGAATTGGTGTTATCAATGTTTCCACTTCTAATGCAAAGCGCGAGAAACTGCCTGAAACTGCTAAAACTGCTGAAACTGCCTGTGATAAAACTGCTGAAATTTTTTCCAACATTGGGGATGATGATCCCATTGCTTTAGATTATAATGATTTGAATTTTGATGATTGCCACATCTCTGAAGTTATAAAGTTCTTGCAAAAACTTGCTAAAAGTCCTAATGCTAGTGCTATAAATTTGGCTTTCACGCAACATATTACAAATGCTCTCATAAAAGCTAGAGAAGAGAAACTAGAGCGCGAAGCCTCTATTCCTAGAAAGCTAGAGGATGGTTGGGAGCCCATAATTAAGATGAAGGTTAAAGATTTTGATTGTAATGCTTTATGTGATCTTGGTGCAAGTATTTCCGTTATGCCTAAGAAAATTTATAATATGCTTGACTTGCCACCGCTGAAAATTTGTTATTTGGATGTTAATCTTGCTGATCATTCTACAAAGAAACCTTTGGAGAAAGTTGATAATGTTCGCATTACCGTTAACAATAACCTTGTCCCCGATGATTTTGTTGTCTTGGATATTGAATGCAATGCATCTTGTCCCATTATATTGGGAAGACCTTTTCTTCGAACTGTTGGTGCTATCATTGATATGAAGGAAGGTAATATAAAATATCAATTTCCTCTCAAGAAAGGTATGGAACACTTCCCTAGAAAGGGAATGAAGTTACCTTTTGATTCTATTATTAGAACAAATTATGATGTTGACACTTCGTCTCTTGATAATACTTGATACACACTTTCTGCGCCTACCTGAAAGGCGTTAAAGAAAAGCGCTTATGGGAGACAACCCATGTTTTTACCTACAGTACTTTGTTTTTATTTTGTGTCATGGAAGTTGTTTACTACTGTAGCAACCTCTCCTTATCTTAGTTTTGTGTTTTGTTGTGCCAAGTAAAGTCTTTGATAGTAAAGTTCATACTGGATTTGGATTACTGCGCAGTTTCAGATTTCTTTGCTGTCACGAATTTCGACCTGCCTCTCTGTAGGTAGCTCAGAAAAATATGCCAATTTACGTGCGTGATCCTCAGATATGTACGCAACTTTCATTCAATTTGGGCATTTTCATTTGAGCAAGTCTGGTGCCATTTTAAAATTTGTCAATACGAACTGTTCTGTTTTGACAGATTCTGCTTTTTATTTCGCATTGTCTCTTTTGCTATGTTGGATGAATTTCTTTGATCCACTAATGTCCAGTAGCTTTATGCAATGTCCAGAAGTGTTAAGAATGATTATGTAACCTCTGAACATGTTAATTTTTATTGTGCACTAACCCTCTAATGAGTTGTTTCGAGTTTGGTGTGGAGAAAGTTTTCAAGGATCAAGAGAGGAGTATGATGCAACATGATCAAGGAGAGTGAAAGCTCTAAGCTTGGGGATGCCCCGGTGGTTCACCCCTGCATATTCTAAGAAGACTCAAGCGTCTAAGCTTGGGGATGCCCAAGGCATCCCCTTCTTCATCGACAACATTATCAGGTTCCTCCCCTGAAACTATATTTTTATTCCATCACATCTTATGTGCTTTGCATGGAGCGTCGGTTTGTTTTTGTTTTTGTTTTGTTTGAATAAAATGGATCATAGCATTCACTTTATGGGAGAGAGACACGCTCCGCTGTAGCATATGGACAAGTATGTCCTTAGTTTCTACTCATAGTATTCATGGCGAAGTTTCTTCTTCGTTAAATTGTTATATGGTTGGAATTGGAAAATGATATATGTAGTAATTGCTATAAATGTCTTGGGTAATGTGATACTTGGCAATTGTTGTGCTCATGTTTAAGCTCTTGCATCATATACTTTGCACCCATTAATGAAGAAATACATAGAGCATGCTAAAATTTGGTTTGCATATTTGGTCTCTCTAAGGTCTAGATAATTTCTAGTATTGAGTTTGAACAACAAGGAAGACGGTGTAGAGTCTTATAATGTTTACAATGTGTCTTTTATGTGAGTCTTGCTGCACCGGTTCATCCTTGTGTTTGTTTCAAATAAGCCTTGCTAGCCTAAACCTTGTATCGAGAGGGAATACTTCTCATGCATCCAAAATACTTGAGCCAACCACTATGCCATTTGTGTCCACCATACCTACCTACTACATGGTATTTCTCCGCCATTCCAAAGTAAATTGCATGAGTGCTACCTTTAAAATTCCATCATTCACCTTACAATATATAGCTCATGGGACAAATAGCTTAAAAACTATTGTGGTATTGAATATGTACTTATGCACTTTATCTCTTATTAAGTTGCTTGTTGTGCGATAACCATGTTTCTGGGGACGCCATCAACTATTCTTTGTTGAATATCATGTGAGTTGCTATGCATGTTCGTCTTGTCTGAAGAAAGAGCGATCTACCACCTTATGGTTAAGCATGCATATTGTTAGAGAAGAACATTGGGCCGCTAACTAAAGCCATGATCCATGGTGGAAGTTTCAGTTTTGGACAAAATCCTCAATCTCATATGAGAAAATTATTAATTGTTGTTACATGCTTATGCATAAAAGAGGGGTCCATTATCCGTTGTCTATGTTGTCCCGGTATGGATGTCTAAGTTGAGAATAATCAATAGCGAGAAATCCAATGCGAGCTTTCTCCTTAGACCTTTGTACGAGGCGGCATAGAGGTACCCCTTTGTGACACTTGGTTAAAACATGTGCATTGTGATGATCCGGTAGTCCAAGCTAATTAGGACAAGGTGCGGGCACTATTAGTATACTATGCATGAGGCTTGCAACTTGTAAGATATAATTTACATGATACATATGCTTTATTACTACCGTTGACAAAATTGTTTCATGTTTCCAAAATCAAAGCTCTAGCACAAATATAGCAATCGATGCTTTTCCTCTTTGAAGGACCATTCTTTTACTTTTATCGTTGAGTCAGTTCACCTATTTCTCTCCACCTCAATAAGCAAACACTTGTGTGAACTATGCATTGATTCCTACATACTTGCATATTGCACTTATTATATTACTCTATGTTGACAATATCCATGAGATATACATGTTACAAGTTGAAAGCAACCGCTGAAACTTAATCTTCCTTTGTGTTGCTTCAATGCTTTTACTATGAATTATTGCTTTATGAGTTAACTCTTATGCAAGACTTATTGATGCTTGTCTTGAAGTACCATTCATGAAAAGTCTTTGCTATATGATTCACTTGTTTACTCATGTCATATACATTGTTTTGATCGCTGCATTCACTACATATGCTTTACAAATAGTATGATCAAGGTTATGATGGCATGTCACTCCGGAAATTATCCGTGTTATCGTTTTACCTGCTCGGGACGAGCAGAACTAAGCTTGGGGATGCTGATACGTCTACGACGTATCGATAATTTCTTATGTTCCATGCCACATTATTGATGTTATCTACATGTTTTATGCACACTTTATGTCATATTCGTGCATTTTCTGGAACTAACCTATTAACAAGATGCCGAAGTGCCGATTCTGTCGTTTTCTACTGTTTTTGGTTTCAGAAATCCTAGTAACGAAATATTCTCGGAATTGGACGAAATCAACGCCCAGGGTCCTCTTTTGCCACGAAGCTTCCAGAAGACCGAAGAGGAGACGAAGTGGGGCCACGAGGTGGCCAAACCCTAGGGCGGCGCGGCCCCCCCTTGGCCGCGCGGCCCTGTGGTGTGGGCTCCTCGTGCCGCCTCCTGACTTGCCCTTCCGCCTACTTAAAGCCTCCGTCGCGAAACCCCTAGTACCGAGAGCCACGATACGGAAAACCTTACTGAGACGCCGCCGCCGCCAATCCCATCTCGGGGGATTCAGGAGATCGCCTCCGGCACCCTGCCGGAGAGGGGATTCATCTCCCGGAGGACTCTACGCCGCCATGGTCGCCTCCGGAGTGATGTGTGAGTAGTCTACCCCTGGACTATGGGTCCATAGCAGTAGCTAGATGGTTGTCTTCTCCCCATTGTGCTTCATTGTCGGATCTTGTGAGCTGCCTAACATGATCAAGATCATCTATCCGTAATTCTATATGTTGCGTTTGTTGGGATCCGATGAATAGAGAATACTTGTTATGTTGATTATCAAAGTTATGTCTATGTGTTGTTTATGATCTTGCATGCTCTCCGTTACTAGTAGATGCTCTGGCCAAGTAGATGCTTGTAACTCCAAGAGGGAGTATTTATGCTCGATAGTGGGTTCATGTCTCCGTGAATGCGGGAAGTGACGAGAAACCTCTAAGATTATGGATGTGCTTGTTGCCACTAGGGATAAAACATTGGTGCTATGTTCAAGGATGTAGTCACTGATTACATTACGCGCAATACTTAATGCAATTGTCTCGTTGTTAGCAACTTAATACTGGAGGGGTTCGGATGATAACCTGAAGGTGGACTTTTTAGGCATAGATGCATGCTGGATAGCCGTCTATGTACTTTGTCGTAATGCCCAATTAAATCTCATTATACTCATCATAATATGTATGTGCATGGTCATGCCCTCTTTATTTGTCAATTGCCCAACTGTAATTTGTTCACCCAACATGCTATTTATCTTATGGGAGAGACACCTCTAGTGAACTGTGGACCCCGGTCCAATTCTCTATACTGAAATACAATCTACTGCAATACTTGTTCTACTGTTTTCTGCAAACAATCATCTTCCACACAATACGGTTAATCCTTTGTTACAGCAAGCCGGTGAGATTGACAATCTCACTGGTTTCGTTGGGGCAAAGTACTTTGGTTGTGTTGTGCAGGTTCCACGTTGGCGCCGGAATCTCTGGTGTTGCGCCGCACTACATCCCGCCGCCATCAACCTTCAACGTGCTTCTTGACTCCTACTGGTTCGATTAAACCTTGGTTTCTTACTGAGGGAAACTTGCCGCTGTGCGCATAACACCTTCCTCTTGGGGTTCCCAACGGACGTGTCAACTACACGCATCATGCATCCATAATTTGCACCGTGTCTAACTGAATAAGTTCGGTGGTGTTGCGTTTCCAATAGCTAGCCACACTAATTGTACGAAGATTTGGCATGTGAATGTTGAGGTGGGTGAACCCGTGGACCCCCTCAAGGTGAAGTGCCTCGAGCACAATACAGCGGGTGAACAGGCGGTCGATGTTCGCCGCCTTACAGATGTAGACGTCATAGAGCATCAGCTTCTTGAGTTGGGGGAAAAGAAGCATGGAGTTGGCATAAATCTCGGGCAAATAGCAAGTACAAATGCTGACAATGCGCAGCGTGGGCGCGCAGCGGAGCGCGGACAGCGGGAAGGAGCGCATCACTGTTCCACCATCGAATCTGAGGTACTCGACGCAAGATAGGGTGGTGGACCGGAACCAGCTGTCGAGCGTGGTGTCGACCTTGCAAGTGCTTCTGAAGGGGTCAATTGATACGCTTCTGGCGGGGCCAGGGTGAGCGGCGAGGATACTGGAGACCGCGGCGATGCGTTTGTGGTTTTGCTTGGCGAGTTGGTCGTCGATCTCAAGGTTAAGTGGGACGGAGTGCCAGAGGTGGCGCCACCGTTTGGAGACCAAGGTTGTGCTTACAGCGGATATAGTGGGCAGGTGGGAGATGATGATGTGGAGAATCTGGTCGGGGAGGCGGCGGATGAGGTCGTTGTCGTCGGCGAGGAGGTTAAGTGGGACGGAGTGCCAGAGGTGGCGCCACCGTTTGGAGAGCAAGGTTGTCCTTACAGCGGATATCATGGGCAGGAGGGAGATGATGATGTGCAGCATCTCGTCGGGGAGGCGGCTGACGAGGTCGAGGCTCGACGGAGGCTCTGCCCGATCTGGCTCGACCCGCCTTCGGGAGTTGAGCGGCTCCGCCTCCATCTGACACGGAGGCGACACACGCAACGCCGCAGTCGTCTGCTCGAAGTGTGTAGCAGGTAGCGGAGCGGATCTGCTAGACAGGGGAATAGGCGCAGCGGCGGTGGTGAGGACAGAAAGGTACTCGGCGGTGGATTTAGGTGGATGGCAGATGCAAGTGCGCTGAGGGGTTTTGGAGGAGACGGCAAGCGCTATGGAAGGAATGTTTGCGGCGGGTGGCCAGCCGGGGTGAGGAGAGAAAGGTATACTGCTACTAATGATGCGGTGCAGCGTTTGCGTCTCCCTTCCCCACGAGTTTTTGATAATCACTCTTGAAAACACCGAGAAGATGGAGGTGAAGAAGACGGAGAGGCAAGGAAAAAAACATTGTGAATTGAAATCAAAAATACTACGGGCGTTCCTTCTCTCTCTGGTCTCTGCTGCACTTACTGCACTTGTGGTGCAGGCGTGTGACCCGAGAAGAAGCTAATGTACTGTATAGCTATCCCGTGCACGCCGTGTAGCTGTATTTTGTCTCGTCAAATCAGCTCGGGACAGTTTCAGCAGAGAAAACATCATTTTTTTCTTGCCATCATCATAATAGGCGAACATTACCACAGGCCCACATGGGTTGTATTTCTGTAAACGGTTGGAGGCTACGGCGAGGGATACTTTTTCCCTACATGGGTGGCAGCATAGTCTACGGATTGAAGCCCCACCCGCATTTTAGGCATTATATGATTCATCGTTTCGATATGTATTTCGCCTATTTTCTCCTTTAGTTTGAAATTTTTGTGTTCCTAAGACTATTAAGGGCTCCTTTGATTTAAAGGATAGGAAAAGTATAGGAATAGGAAAGGTATAGGATAGGAATGGCATGTCTACTTGAAACCTATAGGAAGATGAAGTTTGTTTGATTGTAGCAAAGGAATTTTTCATGAGGTATGAGCTAATGTTTTTTTCCTATAGGAATTACACTACAAGATTCCTATAGGAAATTTTCCTATAGGATATGTTCCTATGAATCAAACAACATGTATAGGAATTTTTTCCATAGGAACCAAATCCTACACAATTCCTATGCAAATCCTTTGAATCAAAGGAGCCCTAAAACGGCTGTGTGCACCCTGGTTGTGCAGAGGCTGGATGTAATTGCTTATCAAAAGTAATAAAGCATCCTTTATCGAAAAATTACCACAGGCCCACGGTAGTGCACATCCAACTTTTACTACTCAATCCTCCATATGCTGCACAAACCACCACTTTAACTTTTTCTTTGCAGTTTTCACTATTTTTAGCAGTTTCCACCATGTGGTGGTCTAATATGTTGCAAATTTCACCACTTGGTCATCTGATCAGTTATTTTGTCATGTCGATAGTAAAATCAACAAGTGGATGCCAACTTTTTTGAAGGGCTTCTCTCTAAAACACAGTTTGCATTATGGCATGTTTGGTATTTTCCCTTAGTACATCAAAAAAAAGTTGACTCCATGCTTTAATTTTCCTATTTTAAGCACCTTTTACCATGATTTCAAATTTAGGTCAAACTCACGGGGGCCATAGGATGCATGGCATTTATTTGGCAATTGTTTCAGTATGGCCAAGTAGTTAGGTCTCCTTTGGTTCATAGGAAATGGAAAGTATAGGAAAAGGAAAATAATAGAATTGGGATATCATGTCTACTTGAATCCTATGGGAATCGGGCTCATTTCATAGGATTGACATAGGAATTATGTTGGATTTGGTTCTTATGGGAAAATTTCTTATACAAGTCATTTGATTCATAGGAACTATTCCTATCGAAATCTTGTAGTGCAAATCCTATAGGAAAAACACATTAGCTAATACCTCATGGAAAAGTTCCTTTCCCACAATCAAAGACACATCATGTTCCTATAGGATTCAACTTGGCATAACATTCCAATCATGCACCTTTCATATTCCTACACCCTCCATATTCCTTTGGATCAAAGGAGCCCGAAGTTTATTTGATTGTAGCAAAGGAATTTTCCATGTATCGACAGTTTGACATGGTATTTCAATATCCAATCAATAAGGCATGCAAACATACTTAAAGACACACATGGTGCCAAAATCGGTGAAAGGGAATATTCTCAAGAACATAGGTGTGTCATGTTTGGCATTGTTCCTAGGTAGTTCATCACAAATGATGAGTCCATGCTAAATTACTAACATTCGGAAGTTTGCCATGGTTCTAGCATTAACCAACTCACCTCTCACTTCAGAAGAGAGCCACGCGAACTCCAAGAAGGATTGTGTCAAAAAAAACTCCAACATGCATGGTGCCAAAATCTGGCAAGTTTTTTTTTTAAAATATTTTGGTGTGCCATGTTTGGTATTTTTTATATACATGTAGATTACATACATCACAAACAACTACTCAATGCTTTTGTTTGCCATATGGGTGTTACATACTTGGATGCAACGCATATGTTTGGTCATTTTTTTGGGGGGTACCACACCTTTAGTGCACATCATGTATATATAGTTTCCCCTTTTTAAATTGTACTTCGTGTACTTCGGTTGAAATTTCAGATTAAATGGAAATGAGCCCAAAACTAATTTAATATATGGTCACAAACCGAAATAATTCGTGAAATCTTGGAAATGTCCATCCTACCATATCAACCACGTGAAAAAAATTGCATTGGCGGCAATCTGCCACTACAAATTTTTACCATTTCACGGAAAACACTCATGTACTAATTTGTTCCCTTCTAGCACTTCATAAATCTCCCCGATCTAGTTCGAAAAGGAGCCCCCATCCAAAGAGTCCCTGTTTATAACTAAAACTAATTAATTCAGTACCGCATAAATCACAATTACCATTAGATAAACAAGATTAATATAGGAGCATGTACCACCTGTCAATTACCGGTTCGCAATCTCCATATGCTCACAATGACCGGTTCCACATTATACTTGGTCGAATTCAATTAAACATACAAGTACATCATGCCGAAGTTTTGTTCTAGGACATGGACACGCTCAAACTAATGACGGTAATAGACGATACAACATCGCACACATAAATAGACGACATGTCTAAAATGAGTACTGCTTTTATATTATGATGACGGTGGGATTACAGACTGCAAGGAGGACCCTCCAAGTAAAAGGAAACTACGGACAGGACATCTAAAAGTACAAAAAGAACTCTAGATCTAGAAAAGGAAACTCCATCCGGTCCTTCTCCACCGAGCTCAGATCTTAGCCTCGAAGCGCGATCATCTTCTCCATCGAGACCGGCAAGATCAACCACCTACCGTCTCGTTGGTGCATGCGGGCACGTCGCCTCGTGTTGCAAGTATTCGAGCAAGTCGCCGCTCATGTCGCAACCATAGTTGCTGCAATCCACCTTAAACAAGGAGACAAATCTAATTAAATCTACTTCCTCTTCGTAGATGCCGTCGCAGTTCGGGCACACGAGACTGGGCAGGTTTCTTAAGCAGCTTCCGCATGCAATATGCCCTCGCTCCCCATGCGAATGCACTGCTTAATACAAGAAAATTAACATGACTGTTGGCCCAAAGAAAAAATATAGCTGGGTGCAACCTAGTGAAGAAAGTACTAACCCGGTATAGTGGACGTCGTGCGATTTGAGAGCACAAACCGCAGATGAACGTTCTTCTCACCCCATTCTTTTCCATAACACATTCACGGGAAAATTCCATACTTTCAGATGGAGTACTTTCACCTTGGAAGACGCCCTGGCATCCCGGGCACGCGCCACCGGGCAGGTTCCTAGCGCAGCTGTCGCATGCAAACTTCTTGCACGAACAACACTGCTTAATACAAGGAAATTAACACGACTGTTGGCCCAAATTAAAATACAACTGGATGAACCTAGTGAAGAAAGTACTAACCTGCCAAAATGGAGGTTGTGCGGATTGAGAGCACAAACCGCAGGTGAGCAGTCTTCTCAATTTAGCATCGTCAAAAAGAGCTCTAAAGCTACCAGGGGGAACTTCCATGCCCAACGATTCTAAATGGAATATGAATTTAGAGCATGGGAAGGAGATGGGAATAGAGGGTCATAGTCTTCGACTTGTATATATATTTAGGCGAGGGAATTGCAGATTCCACCACGGACAGAGATCCAGTGACTTCACTTACGACTTGTACGTGAGTCATTCGATCAAGATCTAACGCACATTGTTGATCCAGATTTTGAACTTAAAATTAAACTCAATTTTGAAATGAAGTATAACTTTACCAGAATACTTAAGGAAAGATATATATCTTACTGTAATGTTTTCGATTTTTTCCGAGCAACTTAAATTGTGACTTCAAATTCTGGATCAAATGTGTCCGTTGGATCTTGATCTGATGGCTCATGTACGTAAAGTTGCATTTTGGAGTAAGTAAAGTCACTGGCCTCAAGTTCCACCACCTCATACTTCGTATGTTGCACAAAAAAACATTTGGAAGGATATTTTGCGGTTTCCACCATGTACTACTCCCATCTGTTGTGATTCCACCACTTAATCATCTAATCAACCAATTATACTGGTAAATATTCTCTTACTTTGCATCTCAAACATTTCCCTAACTTTGAGTCCCTGAAATGCAGATCCCATTTGGGGGACCCGGCTGTCAATGACCCAAAGTCAGGAAAGGCCAAGCCAGAGAATCCCCTTCGGGTAGAGCGGGCTGCGGGTCTTCTCGCTGACCGTGAACATTTGATAGAGTGCAGTATGAACGCGCGTTAGTACACTCAGAAAAGACAGAGAGAGAGACGCTGAAGAGGACTTCGAGTTCTGGTACCTCACCTGCCCGAAAAAAGTACGCTGGCAGCCTGACCTGCCCTAAGTACGTCCGGTCAAATCGATGCCTTGCCTTGCACGCCGCCTGCGCGCATCCATGTCTTCCCGATGAAATTGTCAGTCCAAAAAAATCGGAAATTTAATTCGGCTCTTGGGCGGATATGCTACCTCGACCCAAAAAAACATATTTTTAATTTTCGAAAAATTCTAACAAAAAAATCGCATGTACTACTCGATAATCTATGTGTGTTCGTGTAGTTTCGTGAAAAGCCGATACTTTTTGTGGTTGATGTAAGAAGACAAAAGCAAGTATTACAAACAGCTTTATTTTTAGCAATAATTTTTATCTTTTTTACACAGCCCAAATGACAATTTAGTTTTTTATGAAAAGACTTTATGCGCTCTTAGCATGTGAAGATGAAAATATTAATTTTTTGTTTGGAAGTTTTTGACATTTAAAAATATATAGATGTTGCAGTTCAAACTAAAGGGAGCATACGCACCCAGGAGCCAAAACATCACTACCCCAGAAAATATGATTTGTTTTCTATTTGCGACGCTTCCGCGATGCCTATCACATGTCTGTAGCTAACACCATCGAGCACGCCCCAATGTTGTGTGTATTGTCTTGTCAATTCAATGGTCATGGTAATCTGACCAAAATATACGTCTTGGAGTACGCGTGCGCCTTATTCCTTGAAATGGACGTAGTACTTTATATTTGGCCCAAATGCGAAAAGTGTTACTCCTCCTATTCTAGTACTATACCATATTATGTTAGAAGTTCGGATCATGATTAACAAGTTAAATGTAATGTTCAAAACGTACAGCTATGTCAAGTTTGACTAGTGCAAATAAACCCTCTGGCATTAAGAGAAACATCAAATAGTACAAAACACCTTAACAAAAACGAAATTACAACAAAATCCTTGAGATGCCCTTCGTCTTCAACCTCCAGACCGTGTCGACAGCACCATGGCCGACACTAATCCAACCCAGGAAGCCAGAATACTAGGATAAGCAAGCTCGGGAGGTAGGTGGCCATGGCAGCTCTAGCACGTACCAATTCAGCACGCGCGAGGGCCCACCAGCATCTCAATCGGCACGGTGTGAAGCCAGTGCTCGTCTCGAGCTCTCTGGAAGCGTGAGAGCTCGCCGGATTCTCTGTCGAGAGCAAGAATGAAGTTTCCGAGCGCACCGAACACGTACCACTGGATGAAACGGGCGTTGCACCCCACAAAGAGGATATCCGACAGGCCTGTGTGCGTGGCGTCGAGAGGCACGGTGGCGCCGGAGGAGGTCCATGCGTGGCCACCAGGGCCAGGCGAGAACACGCAGGTCTTGCAGATGCCGTCATGATAGATCATGCACGTTACCCTGTAATTTGACAGACTGATGCGCGCCGCAGAGTCCTCGCCATGGAGGGCGGCGCCCAGGAACAAGCTTACGAATGTTGTGTTCGAAACAGCAGCGGGTGGAGGGACCGTCACGTACTAACCTGCTAGGGGATCGCAGACGACGAGACGTGAAGGCTGCTCGAAAGGCTTCCCGTGTTTGGTGTGGTCGAAGTCCGCAAGGAGTAGGAGGCCGCCCCGAGAGTCGGCGAGCTCCAAGCTGAGGTCGCCGTTTGGCGCCCGTGGGAGGAAGTCGAGCGCGAGATTATTTGCGGCGACCCCGGCCCAACATGACGAGGAAGAGGGAACAAAGTGGGGCAGCAAGCCAGACGGACGATAGTGACAATGGGAGAAGCTGATGTGGTAGTGGCCGGCGACTATGGAGGATGGCGCGCCGTGGAGAGCGAAGACGACACGGAAGTTCTCCGATGCGATGACCTTGCGCCAGCTCCTGCAGGAGAACGCGGCGCGGATGAGATCCAGAGGTGAGGTGAGGCGCAGGAACACCAGCCCGAGAAGTTCATCCGGGATGGCGTCACCCTTGTCCTCCTGCCCGGACTTCTTCTAAGCATTCTTCCAGCGGGGGCGGCTGTGCCCCATCTCCGGCTGGACCTAGCTCGCGTACGGGGGCGAGGTGTGCTGTAGGGAGGAAGCTAGGGAAGTAGCGAGGCGGCCGGCTTGGTAGATACTAGAGAGCGAAGAGGAGATTTTTCTCGCTGGGGGAGTTAAGTCGGCATGGGAATTAAGGAGGAGACTATGTACTGATCGAAAAAGTTCCGTGGAATCAGATTCCTATAGAGGGGGTACTATGTACAGTACTGAGTAGTAGTAATTTTGGGATGGAGGGAGTGCTCAGAGTATCTCAAGATATAAAAAAAGAAAAAGCAAACCAGGCCCTTAGTAAGGGCCCGAGGAAATTGCACGACACACCACTTATTGTTGTGATTGTTGCACAAAACGGACACTTTACTTTTTTGCACATATACATCACTAACTATGGATACAATTTGGAATAAAAACTAGTACTCCGTAGTTGGCGATCCCCGATCATCTGATTTTATCTTACATAGTTTAGTCCTACGTTTGAACCTTCACGCAACTATGTCTTATATATGAAGTCAATCATGAAGAGAAGTGGTTTTAGGTTTCAAACATGGAAATTTCAAGAACCTCCCAAAAGCTTTATTTTAGAGTGACTAAGAAGGATCCATGCTTACCTTTTCATTTTCATATTTTAAACTTGTTTAAATCTTTGTCAAACCTAGGATTTGACCAAAAGATTCAAATGGGCATAAAATTCATAAAAAAACAGAAAAATGAAAACCAAAGCATATAGTCTTCGTATGTCATATAGCAAGCATTCACGTTGATAAATTAACAAGGTTTGGACATATTGAAACCATACAAATCATGTATCTATCCCTAACCCTAAACTCGGTCGATCTTATGAAGTCTAGCATGAAGAGAAGTCGTTTTGGGTTTCAAACATGGAAATTTCAAGAACACATCCAAAAAGCTTCATTTTAGAGTGACTAAGAAGGATCCATGCTTACCTTTTCATTTCATGTTATAAACTTGTTTAAATCATGGTCAACCCTAGGATTTGACAAAGCTTCAAATGGGCAGAAAATTAAAAAAATCAGAAAAATGAAAAACCAAAGTACATAGTCTTCTTATGTCATATAGTAAGCATATTCAAGTTGATAAACAAGGTTTGGACATATTTAAATCATACAAATCATTTATCTAACCCCTAACCCTAAACTCTGTCTTATGAAGTCAAGCATGAAGAGAAGTCATTTTGGGTTTCAAACATGGAAAATTCAAAAACCTCCCAAAAGCTTCATTTTAGAGTGACTAAGAAGGATCCATGCTTAGCTTTGTATTTCATATTTTAAACTTGTTTAAATCATTATCAAATCTAGGATTTGACCTAGATACAAATGGGTGGGCACAAAATAAAAAAAACAGAAAAATGAAAAACCAAATCACATAGTCTTCTTATGTCATATCGTAAGCATTCAAGTTGATAAACAAGGTCTAGATATATCCAAACCATACAAATCATTAATCTAGCCCCTGTCGATCTTATGAAGTCTAGCATGAAGAGAAGTCGTTTTGGGTTTCAAACATGGAAATTTCAAGAACATCCCAAAAGCTTCATTTTAGAGTGACTAAGAAGGATACAGACTTCCCTTTTCATTTTCATGTTTTAAACTTGTTTAAATCTTGTTCAAACCTCCTAGGATTTGACCAAGATTCAAATGGGCATACAAATTCAGTAAAAAATCAAGATAATGAAAAAACAATGCACGTAGCATTCTTATGGCATATATATAGTAAGCATTAAAGTTGATAAACAAGGTCTAGACATATTCAAACCAGACAACTCATGTATATATATCTACCCCTGACCCTAAACTCTGTCTTATGAAGTCAATCATGAAGAGAAGTGGTTTTGGGTTTGAAACATTGAAATTTCAAGAACTTCCCAAAAGCTTTATATATTTTACAGTGACTAAGAAGCATCCATGCTTACCTTTTCATTTTCATATTTTAAACTTGTTTAAATCTTTGTCAACCCTAGGATTTGACCAAAAGATTCAAATGGGCATAAAATTAAAAAAAATCAGAATAATGAAAAACCAAAGCATATAGTCTTCTTATGTCATATAGTAAGCATTCAAGTTGATAAATCAACAAGGTTTGGACATATTCAAATCATACAAATCATGTATCTACCGCTAACCCTTAAACTCGGTCGATCTTATATGAAGTCTAGCATGAAGAGAAGTCGTTTTGGGTTTCAAACATGGAAATTTCATGAACACATCCCAAAAGCTTCATTTTAGAGTGACTAAGAAGGATCCATGCTTACCTTTTCATTTCATGTTATAAACTTGTTTAAATCATGGTCAACCCAAGGATTTGACCAAGATTCAAATGGGCAGAAAATTAAAAAAATAGAAAAATGAAAAACCAAAGTACAAAGTCTTCTTATGTACGTCATATAGTAAGCATATTCAAGTTGATAAACAAGGTTTGGACATATTCAAACCATACAAACCATGTATCTACCCCCTAACCCTAAACTCTGTCTTATGAAGTCAAGCATGAAGAGAAGTGGTTTTGGGTTTCAAAGATGGAAATTTCAAAAACCTCCCAAAAACTTCATATTAGAGTGACTAATTAAGAAGGATACAGGCTTCCCTTTTCGTTTTCATGTTTTAAACTTGTTTAAATCTTGGTCAAACCTAGGACTTGACCAAGATTCAAATATATGGGCATAAAATTTAAAAAAAACAGAAAAATGAAAAACCAAAGCACATAGTCTTCTTATGTCGTATAGTTAGCATTCAAGTTGATGAATTAACAAGGTTTGGACATATTCAAACCATACAAATCATGTATCTACCCCCTAACCCTAAACTCTGTCTTATGAAGTCAAACCTAGGATTTGACCAAGATTCTAATATATGGGCATAAAATTCAAAAAAAATATGAAAAAACCAAATCACATAGTCTTCTTATGTCATATCGTAAGCATTAAAGTTGATAAACAAGGTCTAGATATATATATCCAAATCAGACAAATCATGTATCTACCCCTGTCGATCTTATGAAGTCTAGCATGAAGAGAAGTCGTTTTGGGTTTCAAACATGGAAATTTGAAGAACATCCCAAAAGCTTCATTTTAGAGTTACTAATAAGGATACAAACTTCCGTTTTCATTTTCATGTTTTAAACTTGTTTACATCTTGGTCAAACCGCCTAGGATTTGACCAAGATTCAAATGGTCATACAAATTCAGAAAAGAATGAAAAACCAAAGCACATAGCATTCTTATGTCATATATATAGTAAGCATTAAAGTTGATAAACAAGGTCTAGACATATTAAAACGAGACAACTCATGTATATTTCTACCCCTAACCCTAAACTCTATCTTATGAAGTCAATCATGAAGAGATGTGGTTTTGGGTTTCAAACATGGAAATTTCAAGAACCTCCCAAAAGCTTTATTTTAGAGTAACTAAGAAAGATCCATGCTTAACTTTTCATTTTCTTATTTTAAACTTGTTGAAATCTTTGTCAAACCTAGGATTTGACCAAAAGATTCAAATGGGCAGAAAAATAAAATAAAACAGAAAAATGAAAAACCAAATCACATAGTCTTCTTATGTCATATAGTAAGCATTAAAGTTGATAAACAAGGTCTAGACATATCAAACCATACAAATCATGTATCTATACCCCCTAACCCCTAAACTCTGTCTTATGAAGTCAAGCATGTGAAGATAAGCTGGTTTTGGGTTTCAAACATGGAAATTTCAAAAACCTCCCAAAAGCTTCATTTTAGAGTGACTAACAAGGATACATGCTTCCCTTTTCATTTTCATGTTTTAAACTTGTTTAAATTATATTGGTCAAACCTAGGATTTGACAAGATTCAAATGGTTACCAAAATAAAAAAAAACAGAAAAAAGAAAAAAAACAAAGCAAATTGTTTTCTTATGTCATATAGTAAGCATTAACGTTGATAAATGATACGTCTCCGACGTATCGATAATTTCTTATGTTCCATGCCACATTATTGATGTTATCTACATGTTTTATGCACACTTTATGTCATATTCGTGCATTTTCTGGAACTAAACTATTAACAAGATGCCGAAGTGCCGATTGTCTGTTTTCTGCTGTTTTTGGTTTCAGAAATCCTAGTAACGAAATATTCTCGGAATTGGACGAAATCAACGCCCGGGGTCCTATTTTGCCACGAAGCTTCCGGAAGACCGAAGAGGAGACGAAGTGGGGCCACGAGGTGGCGACACCATAGGGCGGCGCGGCCCAAGCCCCGGCCGCGCCGACCTAGGGTGTGGGCCCCTCGTGTCGCCTCCCTGACCTGCCCTTCCGCCTACTTAAAGCCTCCGTCGCGAAACCCCCAGTACCGAGAGCCACGATACGGAAAACCTTACTGAGACGCCGCCGCCAATCCCATCTCGGGGGATTCAGGAGATCGCCTCCGGCACCCTGCCGGAGAGGGGATTCATCTCCCGGAGGACTCTACGCTGCCATGGTCGCCTCCGGAGTGATGTGTGAGTAGTCTACCCCTGGACTATGGGTCCATAGCAGTAGCTAGATGGTTGTCTTCTCCCCATTGTGCTTCATTGTCGGATCTTGTGAGCTGCCTAACATGATCAAGATCATCTATCTGTAATTCTATATGTTGCGTTTGTTGGGATCCGATGAATAGAGAATACTTGTTATGTTGATTATCAAAGTTATGTCTATGTGTTGTTTATGATCTTGCATGCTCTCCGTTACTAGTAGATGCTCTGGCCAAGTAGATGCGTGTAACTCCAAGAGGGAGTATTTATGCTCGATAGTGGGTTCATGTCTCCGTGAATCGGGGAAGTGACAGAAATCTCTAAGATTATGGATGTGCTGTTGCCACTAGGGATAAAACATTGGTGCTATGTTCAAGGATGTAGTCACTGATTACATTACGCGCAATACTTAATGCAATTGTCTGTTGTTAGCAACTTAATACTCGGAGGGGTTCGGATGATAACCTCGAAGGTGAACTTTTTAGGCATAGATGCATGCTGGATAGCGGTCTATGTACTTTGTCGTAATGCCCAATTAAATCTGACAATACTCATCATAATATGTATGTGCATGGTCATGCCCTCTTTATTTGTCAATTGCCCAACTGTAATTTGTTCACCCAACATGCTGTTTATCTTATGGGAGAGACACCTCTAGTGAACTGTGGACCCCGGTCCAATTTTCTATACTGAAATACAATCTATTGCAATACTGTTTTACTGTTTTCTGCAAACAATCATCATCCACACTATACATCTAATCCTTTGTTACAGCAAGCCGGTGAGATTGACAACCTCACTGTTTCGTTGGGGCAAAGTACTTTGGTTGTGTTGTGCAGGTTCCACGTTGGCGCCGGAATCTCTGGTGTTGCGCCGCACTACATCCCGCCGCCATCAACCTTCAACGTGCTTCTTGGATCCTACTGGTTCGATAAACCTTGGTTTCATACTGAGGGAAAACTTGCCGCTGTACGCATCACACCTTCCTCTTGGGGTTCCCAACGGACGCGTGCTGTACGCGTATCAAGCTATTTTTCGGGCGTCGTTGCCGAGGAGATCAAGACACGCTGCAAGGGGAGTCTCCACATCCCAATCTCTTTACTTTGTTTTTGTCTTGCTTAGTTTTATTTACTACTTTGTTTGCTGCACTAAATCAAAATACAAAAAAATTAGTTGCTAGTTTTACTTTATTTGCTATCTTGTTTGCTATATCAAAAACACAAAAAAAATAGTTACTCGCATTTACTTTATCTAGTTTGCTTTATTTACTACTGCTAAAATGGCCACTCCTGAAAATACTATGTTGTGTGACTTCACAACCACAAATAATAATGATTTCTTATGCACACCTATTGCTCCACCTGCTACTACAGCAGAATTCTTTGAAATTAAACCTGCTTTATTGAATCTTGTTATGCGAGAGCAATTTTCTGGTGTTAGTTCTGATGATGCTGCTGCTCATCTCAATAATTTTGTTGAACTATGTGAAATGCAAAAATATAAAGATGTAGATGGTGACATTATAAAATTAAAATTGTTTCCTTTCTCATTAAGAGGAAGAGCTAAAGATTGGTTGCTATCTCTGCCTAAGAATAGTATTGATTCATGGACTAAATGCAAGGATGCTTTTATTGGTAGATATTATCCCCCTGCTAAAATTATATCTTTGAGGAGTAGCATAATGAATTTTAAACAATTAGATACTGAGCATGTTGCACAAGCATGGGAAAGAATGAAATCTTTGGTTAAAAATTGCCCAACCCATGGATCGACTACTTGGATGATCATCCAAACCTTTTATGCAGGACTGAATTTTTCTTCGCGGAACCTATTGGATTCAGCTGCTGGAGGTACCTTTATGTCCATCACTCTTGGTGAAGCAACAAAGCTTCTTGATAATATGATGATCAACTACTCTGAATGGCACACGGAAAGAGCTCCACAAGGTAAGAAGGTAAATTCTGTCGAAGAAACCTATTCCTTGAGTGATAAGATTGATGCTATTATGTCTATGCTTGTGAATGATAGGACTAATATTGATCCTAATAATGTTCCGTTAGCTTCATTGGTTGCCCAAGAAGAACATGTTGATGTAAACTTCATTAAAAATAATAATTTCAACAACAATGCTTACCGGAACAATTCTAGTAATAACTATAGGCCATATCCTTATAATAATGGTAACGGTTATGCTAATTCTTATGGGAATTCTTACAACAATAATAGGAACACACCCCCTGGACTTGAAGCTATGCTTAAAGAATTTATTAGTACACAAACTGCCTTTAACAAATCTGTTGAAGAAAAGCTTGGGAAAATTGATATACTTGCTTCTAAAGTCGATAGTCTTGCCTCTGATGTTGATCTTTTGAAATCTAAAGTTATGCCTAGTAGGGATATTGAAAATAAAATTGTTACTACAGCAAATGCCATCCAAGTTAGAATTAATGAGAATATAAGATTAATGGCTGAACTGCGTGCTAGGTGGGATAGAGAAGAAAATGAAAAACTAGCTAAAGAGAAGAATGTAGCTAAAGTTTGGACTATTACCACCACTAGTAATGCTAATGCTACACATGTTGCTGCACCTCCTACTATTAATAATAAAAGAATTGGTGTTAGCAATGTTTCCACTTCTAATGCAAAGCGCGAGAAACTGCCTGAAATTGCTAAAACTGCTGAAACTGCCTGTGATAAAACTGCTGAAATTTTTTCCAACATTGGGGATGATGATCACATTGCTTTAGATTATAATGGTTTAAATTTTGATGATTGCAACATCTCTGAAGTTATAAAATTCTTACAAAAACTTGCTAAAAGTCCTAATGCTAGTGCTATAAATTTGGCTTTCACGCAACATATTACAAATGCTCTCATAAAAGCTAGAGAAGAGAAACTAGAGCGCGAAGCCTCTATTCCTAGAAAGCTAGAGGATGGTTGGGAGCCCATCATTAAGATGAAGGTTAAAGATTTTGATTGTAATGCCTTATGTGATCTTGGTGCAAGTATTTCCGTTATGCCTAAGAAAATTTATAATATGCTTGACTTGCCACCGCTGAAAAATTGTTATTTGGATGTTAATCTTGCTGATCATTCTACAAAGAAACCTTTGGGGAAAGTTGATAATGTTCGCATTACCGTTAACAATAACCTTGTCCCCGTTGATTTTGTTGTCTTGGATATTGAATGCAATGCATTTTGTCCCATTATATTGGGAAGACCTTTTCTTCGAACTGTTGGTGCTATCATTGATATGAAGGAAGGTAATATAAAATATCAATTTCCTCTCAAAAAAGGTATGGAACATTTCCTTAGAAAGAATGAAGTTACCTTTTGATTCTATTATTAGAACAAATTATGATGTTGACACTTCGTCTCTTGATAATACATGATATACACTTTCTGCGCCTAGCTGAAAGGCGTTAAAGAAAAGCACTTATGGGAGACAACCCATGTTTTTACTACAGTACTTTGTTTTTATTTTGTGTCTTGGAAGTTTTTTACTACTGTAGCAACCACTCCTTATCTTAGTTTTGTGTTTTGTTGTGCCAAGTAAAGTCTTTGATAGTAAAGTTCATACTAGATTTGGATTACTGTGCAGTTTCAGATTTCTTTGCTGTCACGAATTCCGACCTGCCTCTCTGTAGGTAGCTCAGAAAAATATGTCAATTTACGTGCGTGATCCTCAGATATGTACGCAGGGCCGGCCCTAGTGGGTGGGCAGGGTGCGCGGCCGCCCAGGGCCCTAAAAATCTGGGGGCCCAATCCTAAATACATGTACTTGTACATACGTTGCTTATCTAGCTATTGCTTAGCTGAAAGAAAAGGCCCGGCAGATCAGAGGACATTGACGTGAACGTGCCGGACTTCGCTTCGTATTCCATCGATCTGGGAGACGATTAATTAGCTAGTTATACGTACTTTGCTTCGTCGCCGTACTCCACGCAGCCGTGATTGAGAATAGTCTCCGCGCCTCGTTGGCATCCAGGAGGGATTGATCTCCTGTTGTATGCAGGTTGCTGGTTGCTCTCTTCTCTTCCCTGCCTACGACGCCCAGCCCCGGACGGCCGGATGACGGTCGACGGCACGACGCTATCTTCCTGCGAGGCTGCGAGCACAGCACAGTTAGGCTGCCCGCATCGATCGGAGATTCAATCGCCGTCCGCCGTCCGCCGGTAACAGTTCGCGACACACTCTTTTATTTCTAAGTATTTTTTCTCTAATTCTGAATTTTTGGTGGTCAGTTCATCGACTCGTTGTCTTGTTGATGTCGTCTTCCTTCGTAAAGGATCCATCTCGGTCACGCTAAAAGGAAAAGAGCAAAAGAGGTGGCTGACTTGATATAATCACAGAGAGGAGATATTCACAATTTTTTTAGGGCTAATACCGGTACTTCGGTAAATCCAAATAATGAGTTGGCTATAGTTACCGTGGAGGAAGAGCAACCAGATAATGCAGAGGTTAAATGGTTTGGCAATATTATGCATTGAGAAGAAATTATTGGATGACATCGACATCGATCCCTTCATTAGTGACTTCGCATCAAGAAATGTTACAAGAAAATTTTAAGGTAATATGTATAAATTATTACATATGCTACTGTGTTTGGATGCATTTAAATATTATTGAGGACATGTTTTTTACGTATACATTCATTATTATTGTCGTGATGTCTATATTAAGGCCTAAAATTTTAGTCTCGCCCAGGGCCCTTAAAATCTTAGGACCGGCGCTGTATGTACGCAACTTTCATTAAATTTGGGCATTTTCATTTGAGCAAGTCTGGTGCCATTTTAAAATTCGTCTTTACGAACTGTTCTGTTTTGACAGATTCTGCCTTTTATTTCGCATTGCCTCTTTTGCTATGTTGGATGAATTTCTTTGATCCATTAATGTCCAAGTAGCTTTATGCAATGTCCAGAAGTGTTAAGAATGATTATGTCACCTCTGAACATGTTAATTTTTATTGTGCACTAACCCTCTAATGAGTTGTTTCGAGTTTGGTGTGGAGGAAGTTTTCAAGGATCAAGAGAGGAGTATGATGCAACATGATCAAGGAGAGTGAAAGCTCTAAGCTTGGGGATGCCCCGGTGGTTCACCCCCGCATATTCTAAGAAGACTCAAGCGTCTAAGCTTGGGGATGCCCAAGGCATCCCCTTCTTCATCGACAACATTATCGAGTTCCTCCCCGAAACTATATTTTTATTCCATCACATCTTATGTGCTTTTCTTGGAGCGTCGGTTTGCTTTTGTTTTTGTTTTGTTTGAATAAAATGGATCCTAGCATTCACTTTATGGGAGAGAGACACGCTCCGCTGTAGCATATGGACAAGTATGTCCTTAGGCTCTACTCATAGTATTCATGGCGAAGTTTCTTCTTCGTTAAATTGTTATATGGTTGGAATTGGAAAATGATACATGTAGTAAATTGCTAAAATGTCTTGGATAATGTGATACTTGGCAATTTTTGTGCTCATGTTTAAGCTCTTGCATCATATGCTTTGCACCCATTAATGAAGAAATACATAGAGCATGCTAAAATTTGGTTTGCATATTTGGTCTCTCTAAGGTCTAGATAATTTCTAGTATTGAGTTTGAACAACAAGGAAGACGGTGTAGAGTCTTATAATGTTTACAATGTGTCTTTTATGTGAGTTTTGCTGCACTGTTCATCCTTGTGTTTGTTTCAAATAACCTTGCTAGCCTAAACCTTGTATCGAGAGGGAATACTTCTCATGCATCCAAAATACTTGATCCAACCACTATGCCATTTGTGTCCACCATACCTACCTACTACATGGTATTTCTCCGCCATTCCAAAGTAAATTGCTTGAGTGCTACCTTTAAAATTCCATCATTCACCTTACAATATATAGCTCATGGGACAAATAGCTTAAAAACTATTGTGGTATTGAATATGTACTTATGCACTTTATCTCTTATTAAGTTGCTTGTTGTGCGATAACCATGTTTCTGGGGACGCCAAAACTATTCTTTGTTGAATATCATGTGAGTTGCTATGCATGTTCGTCTTGTCTGAAGTAAGAGAGATCTACCACCTTATGGTTAAGCATGCATATTGTTAGAGAAGAACATTGGGCCGCTAACTAAAGCCATGATTCATGGTGGAAGTTTCAGTTTTGGACATATATCCTCAATCTCATATGAGAAAATTATTAATTGTTGTTACATGCTTATGCATAAAAGAGGAGTCCATTATCTCGTTGTCTATGTTGTCCCGGTATGGATGTCTAAGTTGAGAATAATCAATAGCGAGAAATCCAATGCGAGCTTTCTCCTTAGACCTTTATACAGAGCGGCATAGAGGTACCCCTTTGTGACACTTGGTTAAAACATGTGCATTGCGATGATCCGGTAGTCCAAGCTAATTAGGACAAGGTGCGGGCACTATTAGTATACTATGCATGAGGCTTGCAACTTGTAAGATATAATTTACATAACTCATATGCTTTATTACTACCGTTGACAAAATTGTTTCATGTTTTCAAAATCAAAGCTCTAGCACAAATATAGCAATCGATGCTTTTCCTCTATGGAGGACCATTCTTTTACTTTCATTGTTGAGTCAGTTCACCTATTTCTCTCCACCTCAAGAAGCAAACACTTGTGTGAACTGTGCATTGATTCCTACATACTTGCATATTGCACTTATTATATTACTCTATGTTGACAATATCCATGAGATATACATGTTACAAGTTGAAAGCAACCGCTGAAACTTAATCTTCCTTTGTTTTGCTTCAATACCTTTACTTTGATTTATTGCTTTATGTGTTAACTCTATGCAAGACTTATTGATGCTTGTCTTGAAGTGCTATTCATGAAAAGTCTTTGCTATATGATTCACTTGTTTACTCATGTCATATACATTGTTTTGATCGCTGCATTCACTACATATGCTTTACAAATAGTATGATCAAGGTTATGATGGCATGTCACTCCGGAAATTATCTTTGTTATCGTTTTACCTCGCTCGGGACGAGCAGAACTAAGCTTGGGGATGCTGATACGTCTCCGACGTATCGATAATTTCTTATGTTCCATGCCACATTATTGATGTTATCTACATGTTTTATGCACACTTTATGTCATATTCGTGCATTTTCTCGGAACTAACCTATTAACAAGATGCCGAAGTGCCGCTGTCGTTTTCTGCTGTTTTTGGTTTCGTAAATCCTAGTAACGAAATATTCTCGGAATTGGACGAAATCAACGCCCGGGGTCCTATTTTGCCACGAAGCTTCCGGAAGACCGAAGAGGAGACGAAGTGGGGCCACGAGGTGGCGACACCATAGGGCGGCGCGGCCCAAGCCCCGGACGCGCGGCCCCGTGGTGTGGGCCCCTCGTGCCGCCTCCTCGACCTGCCCTTCCGCCTACTTAAAGCCTCCGTCGCGAAACCCCCGGCACCGAGAGTCACGATACGGAAAACCTTATCGAGACGCCGCCGCCGCCAATCCCATCTCGGGGGATTCAGGAGATCGCCTCCGGCACCCTGCCGGAGAGGGGATTCATCTCCCGGAGGACTCTACGCCGCCATGGTCGCCTCCGGAGTGATGTGTGAGTAGTCTACCCCTGGACTATGGGTCCATAGCAGTAGCTAGATGGTTGTCTTCTCCCCATTGTGCTTCATTGTCGGATCTTGTGAGCTGCCTAACATGATCAAGATCATCTATCCGTAATTCTATATGTTGCGTTTGTTGGGATCCGATGAATAGAGAATACTTGTTATGTTGATTATCAAAGTTATGTCTATGTGTTGTTTATGATCTTGCATGCTCTCCGTTACTAGTAGATGCTCCGGCCAAGTAGATGCTTGTAACTCCAAGAGGGAGTATTTATGCTCGATAGTGGGTTCATGTCTCCGTGAATCTGGGAGTGACCGATACGTCTCCAACGTATCGATAATTTCTTATGTTCCATGCCACATTATTGATGTTATCTACATGTTTTATGCACACTTTATGTCATATTCGTGCATTTTCCGGAACTAACCTATTAACAAGATGCCGAAGTGCCGATTGCTCGCTGTTTTTGGTTTCGAAATCCTAGTAACAAAATATTCTCGGAATTGGACGAAATCAAAGCCCAGGGGCCTATTTTTCCACGAAGCTTCCAGAAGTCCGAAGATGAGACGAAGAGGGGCCACGGGGTGGCCAAACCCTAGGGCGGCGCGGCCCCACCCCTGGCCGCGCCGGCCTATGGTGTGGGCCCCCGTGCCGCCTCTTGACTTGCCCTTCCGCCTACTTAAAGCCTCCGTGACGAAACCCCCGTACCGAGAGCCACGATACGGAAAACCTTACCGAGACGCCGTCGCCGCCGATCCCATCTCGGGGGATCCAGAGATCGCCTCCGGCACCCTGCCGGAGAGGGGAATCATCTCCCGGAGGACTCTACGCCGCCATGGTCGCCTCCGGTGTGATGTGTGAGTAGTCTACCCCTGGACTATGGGTCCATAGCGAGTAGCTAGATGGTTGTCTTCTCCCCATTGTGCTATCATTGTCGGATCTTGTGAGCTGCCTAACATGATCAAGATCATCTATCCGTAATTCTATATGTTGCGTTTGTTGGGATCCGATGAATAGAGAATACTTGTTATGTTGATTATCAAAGCTATGCTTATGTGTTGTTTATGATCTTGCATGCTCTCCGTTACTAGTAGATGCTCCGGCCAAGTAGATGCTTTTAACTCCAAGAGGGAGTACTTATGCTCGATAGTGGGTTCATGCCCGCATTGACACCGGGACAGGTGACGTAAAGTTCTAAGGTTGTGTTGTGCTGTTGCCACTAGGGATAAAACATTGATGCTATGTCTAAGGATGTAGTTGTTGATTACATTACGCACCATACTTAATGCAATTGTCTCGTTGCTTGCAACTTAATACTGGAGGGGGTTCGGATGATAACCTGAAAGTGGACTTTTTAGGCATAGATGCAGTTGGATGGCGGTCTATGTACTTTGTCGTAATGCCCAATTAAATCTCACTATACTCATCATGATATGTATGTGCATTGTCATGCTCTCTTTATTTGTCAATTGCCCAACTGTAATTTGTTCACCCGACATGCTGTTCGTCTTATGGGAGAGACACCTCTAGTGAACTGTGGACCCCGGTCCAATTCTCTTTACTGATATACAATCTACTGCAATACTTGTTCTACTGTTTTCTGCAAACAATCATCTTCCACACAATACGGTTAATCCTTTGTTACAGCAAGCCGGTGAGATTGACAACCTCACTGTTTCGTTGGGGCAAAGTACTTTGGTTGTGTTGTGCCGGTTCCACGTTGGCGCCGGAATCCCTGGTGTTGCGCCGCACTACATCTCGTCGCCATCAACCTTCAACGTGCTTCTTGGCTCCTCCTGGTTCGATAAACCTTGGTTTCTTTCTGAGGGAAAACTTGCTGCTGTGCGCATCATACCTTCCTCTTGGGGTTGCCCAACGAACGTGTGAAATACACGCCATCAGTGACAGAAACCTCTAAGATTATGGATGTGTTGTTGCCACTAGGGATAAAACATTGGTGCTATGTTCAAGGATGTAGTCATTGATTACATTACGCGCAATACTTAATGCAATTGTCTGTTGTTAGCAACTTAATACTGGAGGGGGTTCGGATGATAACCTGAAGGTGGACTTTTTAGGCATAGATGCATGCTGGATAGCGGTCTATGTACTTTGTCGTAATGCCCAATTAAATCTCACAATACTCATCATAATATGTATGTGCATGGTCATGCCCTCTTTATTTGTCAATTGCCCAACTGTAATTTGTTCACCCAACATGCTCTTTATCTTATGGGAGAGACACCTCTAGTGAACAGTGGACCCCGGTCCAATTCTCTATACTGAAATACAATCTACTGCAATACTGTTTTACTGTTTTCTGCAAACAATCATCATCCACACTATACATCTAATCCTTTGTTACAGCAAGCCGGTGAGATTGACAACCTCACTGTTTCGTTGGGGCAAAGTACTTTGGTTGTGTTGTGCAGGTTCCACGTTGGCGCCGGAATCTCTGGTGTTGCGCCGCACTACATCCCGCCGCCATCAACCTTCAACGTGCTTCTTGGTTCCTACCGGTTCGATAAACCTTGGTTTCATACTGAGGGAAAACTTGCCGCTATACGCATCACACCTTCCTCTTGGGGTTCCCAACGGACGCGTGCTGTACGCGTATCAATAAACAAGGTCTAGATATATTCAAGCCAGACAAATCATGTATCTATACCCCCTAACCCCTAAACTCTGTCTTATGAAGTCAAGCATGTGAAGAGAAGTGGTTTTGGGGTTCAAACATGGAAATTTCAAAAACCTCCCAAAAGCTTCATTTTAGAGTGACTAAGAAGGATCCATGCTCACCTTTGCATTTCATATTTTAAACTTGTTTAAATCATTATCAAACCTAGGATTTGACCAAGATACAAATGGGTGGGCACAAAATTCAAAAAAATCAGAAAAAATGAAAAACCAAATCACATAGTCTTCTTATGTCATATCGTAAGCATTAAAGTTGATAAACAAGGTCTAGATATATATATATATCCAAATTAGACAAATCATGTATCTACCCCTATCGATCTTATGAAGTCTAGCATGAAGAGAAGTCGTTTGGGGTTTCAAACATGGAAATTTCAAGAACATCCCAAAAGCTTCATTTTAGAGTTACTAATTAGGATACAAACTTCCGTTTTCATTTTCATGTTTTAAACTTGTTTACATCTTGGTCAAACCGCCTAGGATTTGACCAAGATTCAAATGGTCATACAAATTCAGAAATGAATGAAAAACCAAAGCACATAGCATTCTTATGTCATATATATAGTAAGCATTAAAGTTGATAAACAAGGTCTAGACATATTAAAACCAGAAAACTCATGTATATATCTACCCCTAACCCTAAACTCTATCTTATGAAGTCAATCATGAAGAGACGTGGTTTTGGGTTTCAAACATGGAAATTTCTAGAACCTCCCAAAAGCTTTATTTTAGAGTGACTAAGAAGGATCCATGCTTACCTTTTCATTTTCTTATTTTAAACTTGTTGAAATCTTTGTCAAACCTAGGATTTGACCAAAAGGTTCAAATGGGCATAAAATTCATAAAAAAACAGAAAAATGAAAACCAAAGCATATAGTCTTCGTATTGTTATCACCAGAATTTGACCGAGTCAGAGGTGGGCCGCGATCAAGATGGATTGGGAGAAATATACAGGGAGAATTACGTGAATCGGCCCGTTATACCAAGTTGGGCTTAGTTGCCCTTGTATCTGTAAAATATTAGATCGCATCTTAGTTTAGAAAGTAGAACCTTACTCGTGCACGGTTTGGTGCACGCCCACATTAGAAAGTCCCCTGGACTATAAATATGTACCTAGGGTTTATGGAATAAACAACAACTCACGTTCAACCCAAAACAAAACCAATCTCGGCGCATCGCCAACTCCTTCGTCTCGAGGGTTTCTATCAGGTAAGCGACATGCTGCCTAGATCGCATCCTGCGATCTAGGCAGCACGAGCCCCACGTTGTTCATGCGTTGCTCGTACTGAAGCGTTTTTGATGACGAGCAACGTAGTTATCATAGATCTGTTAGGGTTAGCATTGTTCTTCGTTTAAGCATGCTTACGTAGTGCAACCCTTGCATATCTAGCTGCCCTCACACCTATCTCAGGTGTGGGGGCGGCACCCCGCTTGATCATCATCTAGTAGATCTGATCCGTTACGGTTGCTCCTTGTTCTGCAAGGATTAGTTTAATATCTGCAATAGTTAGGCCTTACAAAGGGGGGGAGGATCCAGCGGCACGTAGGGTGGCGTTCGCAAGTCCTAAACAGGATGTTCCGAGGATCAACTTCATGTTGGTTTTTAGGCCTTGTTTAGGATCGGCTTATGAGCACCGTGCGTGGCCGCGAGGCCCAACCTCGGAGTAGGATGATCCGATTATGCGGTGAAAACCCTAAATCGTCGTAGATCTAATTAGCTATATCTTGATCAAGCAGGACCACCAAGTATTCGTGTACCCCGTACGAATCATGGGTGGATCGGCTCTTTGAGCCGATTCACAGGATAACCTGAGAGCCGATCGAGGCTCGTATTTAATGTTTACGTGTATGCCATGCAGGAACTAAGCGAGGCATTCCCATCACCTTCCTGACCAGGTATAGGTCAGGTGGCACGCCCTTGCACTTCGCATCGCCGCGTGTGACCAGAAGAGCATTGCGGGCCGTCGCTCGGAGGGGTCTCAGCCAGCCGCAGCTCTAGGCTCTTCCCGGCTCTACTAGTGTTGACAGGCCGCTGCCCGCCGGTGGGTTTTGGCAGTCAACACATTCTGGCACGCCCGGTGGGACAATCGTCTACATCAACCACATCGCCATCTACATCTGAGATGGCGGGCGGCACGCCAGTCACGTACGATGAGATCAAAGCCATCCTCGCAGCCGAACTCATCGGCTCTTCCCACCGAACCCACTCCCATGGCGTCAGGTGGAGGGGTTCCACGCCTGAAGGCGCACTCGATGGGATAGATCTCTCCGCCCCGTCAGAGGAGCGCACCAGGTCGCTGAAGCACGGGGATCTGCCCAAGGAGCTCAGAAGGAAACATGACGGGATCAAGGCAACCCTTGGAGCCGAACTCATCGGCTCCTCTGAGAAGACCCGGCCGCACGATATCAAGCTCGGTAGAGACCCACGTCCGGGGCCCGGTGTCGACGCGGTGGATCTCAGCCACTCCATAGGTCACCCAAAGTTCTCCTTTGGTGTCAATATGGCAGGGCCTGCAAGCCGCCACGACAAAGATGAAACGGAAAGCAGCCACTCCCGTGGCAAGAATGAAGAGGTGGCCGATCCACGCGACCGGCCCCGAGATGAGGACAGGCGGTACCTGGCAAGGGAGGGGATAAGAAGCATGCGGTATCAACGCCCACTCTCCGAGCACCTCCGCAACAAATACGAGCAACACCGCGACCGACGTCGGCGCTACGACGTAGATGATGAGAGGAATTTTCGGTCTGATGCAGAGGTCAGGAGGTACCGTCAACATGATAGAAGCAACGACGGGTACAATCGTCGCGCTGAAGGAAGGTCAAGGGGGCAAGACGACATGGATAGGCACTGGGACTGTCCGTTCTTCAAACATTGCTGGGACTCCAGAATGAGCCGATTGCCAACAATCGAGAACTGCCCAGAATGCAAGCAAAGAAAGAAGGATGCCGCTAACGTGTCCGTGTTCAAGCGTCTAGGGCCTCTTCCGCCTCGGAACAAGCACGTTGAGTCCGCTCGGGTGGAAGATCTCGAGGAACTAGAAGACGATGATGAAGAAGATAAATATCATCGGCCCAGGTGGTACCCTGATGGGCTCAGCCGCTCCCAGAAGGGAAGGGTTCAGCGTCTGCGTGGGTTGGAGGAAGCTGAAAGATTGTACCTGCGCACGCTAAGGAAGGCACGGCCTGATCTGGCCGCCAAAATTCGACGAACCCTGGGCGAAGAAGGTCGGCCACAAAGAAAAGAGTGGCGCCCCGAACAGAGAAAAGCCGATGATGAAACATCGGCTGGCACAAATATGGTGTTTATCCTCCCTTCGGAGTTCAGTGCTCCAGGATTAGATGAGACTTCGTGGCACAACTTGATCGCGGCCCACGGCCGGTTATCTTTGAGAAGCCACGGGAAAGGAGCTACAGGCATCTGAAGGCCCTGTACTTACGAGGATATATCGATGGGAGGCCTGTAAATAAGATGCTGGTGGACACCGGAGCGGCAGTTAACATCATGCCGTACTCTATGCTACGTCGGCTGGGACGCTCTAGTTCGGATCTAATCAAGACCAACGTGACGTTGAGCGACTTCAGCGGCCAAGCGTCCGAGGCACAGGGAGTTCTGAACGTGGATCTGACCGTAGGAAGAAAAACTATCCCTACGACGTTCTTCATCGTCGATAGCACGAGCAGTTATGCTGTGTTACTGGGAATAGATTGGATCCACGCCAACTGCTGCATTCCCTCCACGATGCACCAATGCATAATACAGTGGGATGGTGATGAGGTAGACGTCGTCCAGGCCGATGACTCGGCCGAAGTTTCAACGGCTGGCATGAACGCATGGGAAGCAGCAGGCCAAGAACCCCTCTCAGGCATTAACTTGGACGACTGCGAGCGCATCGATGTGACAAAGGGAAGGGTTAAGCTAGTTTTATCCACTGGCCTGACCATGTAGTTGAAGCAAAGCGATGTGCAACTTGGCGAGGCTGATCCTTGTGATCGGCCCCAAAGGTCTATGAAGGGACATTACAAAACCTTCACCGAGCCAACAGCGTGGAGGCCGATTCCGGTAATCGGCCGTGAATATCCTCACCATCCATACTGCCTGGGTTCAACACATGATCCAGCAGAGCCGATATCATCAACTCTCTTGACAGAATCGGTTCGGGGGGCGCCCAAGTGGATAAAACACGAGGATATGCAGTAGAAGTGTCCCATCCTGTGGCGATGGGTATTGGAGTCTGGGGGCCGATACACAAATCGGCCGAAAATTCAAAAAATTTTAAGCACAGCCGATGTGCAGACATCGACTTAAGGATCAATGGAACATGAAATGGGTCTTCCTTTCAAGGATCCCTAATTCTCATTGGCAAGGCTTCGAGATCGGCGGCGTTAGCAGCGAGGAATGTGACAGCTTCCTGAACCATGACCGCAGGTTTGAGGGTCGTGACCCTGATTAACGGCAAGTCAGGGTAGGGATGAGCTTAATAGAGGAAGCATATCTTTCCTAAGACTGGGAGAACAGCCAATGACGAAGCAATCGGCTGCGACGTTTTGACCAAGATGGTGACTTAGTAGCTGTCACTTCTAGGGGTGTTACGTCCAGAATTTGGAGGGCATCAGAGATTCAAAGGCACCCCCACCGGGAGGTGTCCCGGCCAGCCAGAGACGAGGAGCCGATATTTGTTGGAATCGGCTAATGCTGCATTACAAGTTGGACGCCGAGGGTGACCGACGTGGTCGGCCCACTGTTATTCTCGCCCGACTGAGGCTCGGGGGGCAGCTTGTCCCGAAGGATCCTTTGCTACGCGGAACCAATTTCGTTGGAATCGGCTAACTCTGCATCACAACTGGCCTGAGGAATGGTGCTGATGTTACGGAATTATCAGTTTCAATATGCAAGACGATTCAGCGACAAACCCAGGACTATGGTGAGGGTACCTACTCAACACCAGATTATTAGCCTGCTGAATCGGCTGTATGGACTGTCAGCGGATGAGAGGTGGTCGACTCTCGGACGTGGTCGAGCCCAGGTCTGTTTGCCTGAATTACGGGTATTCATCATTGTTTCTACCCCGATTGAGGCTCGGGGGGCAACTTGTCGCGAGAGGTCCTTTGCTATAAGAAGGCCGACTCCGCTAAAATTGGATTGGCTCTGCGTCTCAGTTTGACGTTGAGCAATGGTTGCTGAAAGAGAACAGAGCAGGATTATACAGAGCAGGATTTCTAAAACGTTACTACAGAGGTAATGCCTGTCCTGCAGAAGTGGCAGTTTCGGCGCTTAAATTGATCCGGCAACGATCCTAGGACGCTTCTAGAGGCAAGGAGGATCTGGAAGGGAAGGATGTGGCAGAAGAATGTCTGAAGGCCTAGGGTTTGCACGATTATGGCTGGGCCTAGTTTGACCAGGAGTTTGGGTCCGGTTGAATTTATCACAACATTTGTCGTGAGAGACCGATGCGACGCCATCGGCTTATTGGGCATTGACCAGATTGGCAATCGGTAGAATCAGTGCGAAAGACAATCGGCTAAATTATCATAAAGGGAATCGGCAAAATCAAATTGGGGAATTTCTTCATTGATAAACCAGATTTCTTACATAGAAGAGCTGACTGCTCTCAAAAGAAATACTAGGGGGTACATTGCCCCGTCCACTACTGCTGGCCCTATGCTAAGATCCTATCTAGGGGCCGTCACTGCCCTCGTCATCGTCTTCGCCGCCGCTGTCGGCGCTGCTCCCGGCCGGCTCGTCGTCGCTGCTCCAGCGGCCGCCGACAGGACCTTCGTTGTCTTCGTCCTCCTCGTCGTCGTCGCCGTCGCTGTCGAAGTCACTCAGATTTCCCGGCCAGGGGCAATGGCGCTTGGCCGGCGGCTCGTCGGGGAGGCTATCGTCGCTGTCCTCCTCTTCTTCCTCCTCCTCCACCTCCTCGGAGGTGGTGGGGTTTACCCAGGAGAAACGATCGCTATCGCTCTCCTCCTCCGATTCCCCGGCAGCAAGGAAGCGGAGGTCGCTCTCCCCATCGGTCAGGGATTTGTCATCCTCGGACCGGACGAGGGAGTCGTGGTCCTCTTTGTCCCACTTCGTTGGGGCGAGGATATCGTACGCCGCCTGCGTACCCCACGAGGGCGTCGACTCTCGGATGGGAGAGGACACGTAGGAAAGATCCGATGAAGAAGAAGGGGAAGAGGAAGAAGACATGGTTGTAGAGGAGGGTTTTTTGGAGTGCTGATGCGGAAGGGGTGGAAAGGAGAACTGTTCGATGCGGTCAAATAAAGGGAGATGGGGATTTAATTTCCGAGCAGTTCTCGAGGATATGGTACCAAAACTGTCAAGTCGTGCAGAGAAGTTGGGAAGGCAAGTTACCATAATGAAGCGTGCTGCGACAGTTCTGCTCTGCCGTGACATGACCCCTCAGAGGAAAAACAGAGTGGTTTTGAAATTATCATTACCAAAACCAGGGGGGCATGTGTTATCACCAGAATTTGACCGAGTCAGAGGTGGGCCGCGATCAAGATGGATTGGGAGAAATATACATGGAGAATTACGTGAATCGGCCCGTTATACCAAGTTGGGCTTAGTTGCCCTTGTATCTGTAAAATATTAGATCGCATCTTAGTTTAGAAAGTAGAACCTTACTCGTGCACGGTTTGGTGCACGCCCACATTAGAAAGTCCCCTGGACTATAAATATGTACCTAGGGTTTATGGAATAAACAACAACTCACGTTCAACCCAAAACAAAACCAATCTCGGCGCATCGCCAACTCCTTCGTCTCGAGGGTTTCTATCAGGTAAGCGACATGCTGCCTAGATCGCATCTTGCGATCTAGGCAGCACGAGCCCCACGTTGTTCATGCGTTGCTCATACTGAAGCGTTTTTGATGGCGAGCAACGTAGTTATCATAGATCTGTTAGGGTTAGCATTGTTCTTCGTTTAAGCATGCTTACGTAGTGCAACCCTTGCATATCTAGCCGCCCTCACACCTATCTCAGGTGTGGGGGCGGCACCCCGCTTGATCATCATCTAGTAGATCTGATCCGTTACGGTTGCTCCTTGTTCTGCAAGGATTAGTTTAATATCTGCAATAGTTAGGCCTTACAAAGGGGGAGGATCCAGCGGCACGTAGGGTGGCGTTCGCAAGTCCTAAACAGGATGTTCCGAGGATCAACTTCATGTTGGTTTTTAGGCCTTGTTTAGGATCGGCTTATGAGCACCGTGCGTGGCCGCGAGGCCCAACCTGGAGTAGGATGATCCGATTATGCGGTGAAAACCCTAAATCGTCGTAGATCTAATTAGCTATATCTTGATCAAGCAGGACCACCAAGTATTCGTGCACCCCGTACGAATCATGGGTGGATCGGCTCTTTGAGCCGATTCACGAGATAACCCGAGAGCCGATCGAGGCTCGTATTTAATGTTTACGTGTATGCCATGCGAGAACTAAGCGAGGCATTCCCATCACCTTCCCGACCAGGTATAGGTCAGGTGGCACGCCCTTGCACTTCGCATCGCCGCGTGTGACCAGAAGAGCATTGCGGGCCGTCGCTCGGAGGGGTCTCAGCCAGCCGCAGCTCTAGGCTCTTCCCGGCTCTACTAGTGTTGACAGGCCGCTGCCCGCCGGTGGGTTTTGGCAGTCAACACGTATGTCATATAGTAAGCATTCAAGTTGATAAATTAACAAGGTTTGGACATATTCAAACCATACAAATCATGTATCTACCCCCTAACCCTAAACTCGGTCGATCTTATGAAGTCTAGCATGAAGCGAAGTCGTTTTGGGTTTCGAAAATGGAAATTTCAAGAACATCCCAAAAGCTTCATTTTAGAGTGACTAAGAAGGATCCATGCTTACCTTTTCATTGTCATATTTTAAACTTGTTTAAATCTTTGTCAAACCTAGTATTTGACTAAAAGATTCAAATGTGCATAAAATTCAAAAAAATCAGAAAAATGAAAAACAAAAGCATATAGTCTTCTTATGTCATATAGTAAGCATTCAAGTTGATAAATTAACAAGGGTTGGACATATTCAAACCATACAAATCATGTATCTACCCCCTAACCCTAAACTCGATCGATCTTATGAAGTCTAGCATGAAGAGAAGTCGTTTTGGGTTTCAAACATGGAAATTTCAAGAACATCCCAAAAGCTTCATTTTAGAGTGACTAAGAAGGATCCATGCTTACCTTTTCATTGTCATATTTTAAACTTGTTTAAATCTTTGTCAAACCTAGGATTTGACCAAAAGATTCAAATGTGCATAAAATTCAAAAAAATCAGAAAAATGAAAAACAAAAGCATATAGTCTTCTTATGTCATATAGTAAGCATTCAAGTTGATAAATTAACAAGGGTTGGACATATTCAAACCATACAAATCATGTATCTACCCCCTAACCCTAAACTCGATCGATCTTATGAAGTCTAGCATGAAGTGAAGTCGTTTTGGGTTTCAAACATGGAAATTTCAAGAACATCCCAAAAGCTTCATTTTAGAGTGACTAAGAAGGATCCATGCTTACTTTTCATTTCATGTTATAAACCTGTTTAAATCATGGTCAAACCTAGGATTTGACCAAGATTCAAATGGGCAAAAAACTAAAAAAATCAGAAAAATGAAAAACCAAAGTACATAGTCTTTTTATGTCATATAGTAAGCATATTCAAGTTGATAAACAAGGTTGTTTGTGCAACATACTCCCTCTGTCCACAAATAAGTGTACATGCGGGTTTTCCAAGATAAATTATGAAGTGGAGTAGGTACGAAGTAGGAGGTGGTGGAATCTGCAATTCCCTCGCCCATATATTATATACAAGTCGAAGACTACAACGCTCGATCCCTATCTCCTTCCCATCCTCTAAATTCATATTCCATTTAGAATCGTTGGGCATGGAGGTTCCCCTGGTAGCATTAGAGTTTCTGTCGACTTTGCTAAATTGAGAAGACTGTTCAGCTGCAGAGTGTGCTCTCAACCCATACAACCTCCTGCAATATCGTCGGTTAGTACTTTCTTCACTAGGTTCATCCAGATGTATTTTAATTTGGGCCAACAGTCGTGTTAATTTCCTTGTATTAAGCAGTGCCGTGGGTGCCAGAAGTTGGTATGCGGCAGCTGCTCTAGGATACTGTCCGGTCGCGCGTGCCCGGGATGCCAGGGCGTCTTGCAAGGTGAAAGTCTCTCGTCTGAAGTCATGGAGTTTACCAGTGGATGTTTTCTCCAACCTAATGGGGCGAGAATATCGTTCACCTGCGGTTTGTGCTTTCAAATAGCACGGCATCCACTATACCAGGTTAGTACTTTCTTCGTTAGGTTCCACCCAACTGTATTTTTCTTTTGGCCAACAGTCATGTTAATTTCCTTGTATTAAGCAGTGCGTTCGCAGGGATGGGCGAGGGCACCTTACATGCGGAAGCTGCGTAAGAAACCTGCCCAGTCTCGCGTGCCCGAGATGCGATGGCATCCTCGAAGACGTAGGAGGAAGCGAGTTCGATTAATAGATATCCCTCCCTGTTTAAGGTAGATTGCAGCAACGATGGTTGCGACATGAGCGGCGACTTGCTCGAATACTTGCAACACGAGCGGACGTGCGAGCATAAGCCAACGAGACGGTAGGTGGATGGTCTTGCCGGTCTCGATGGAGAAGATGATCGCGCTTCGAGGCTAAAATCTGAGCTCGTTGGAGAAGGATCAGATGGAGTTTCCTTTTCTAGATCTAGGGTTCTTTTTGTACTTTTGGATGTCTTTTCTGTAGTTTCCTTTTACTTAGAGATTTCTCCTTGCAATCTGTAATCCCACCGTCATAATATAAAAGCAGTGCCGCTAGGTCCTTCGGGACTTTTCTGTGTTCAAAAAATGTATGATTCTATACATGTCGTCTATTTATGTGTGCGATGTTGTATAGCCTATTACCGTGTTTAGTTTGAGCGTGTCCTTGTCCTAGTACAAAACTTCGGCATGATGTATCTTGTCACATGTGTAACAACCCAAATTTTGTAACCTTGTTTAAGTAGGGTTTAGTGGTGTGAAAATCAGGGCCAACAAAAACTTTTTGTCTTAACCTATAGACATAGTGTTTCTTGCATGATTGTCTTGTTTGATTATATTAAGCATGCCTAATTGTGCTGATTTTTGAACAAGATTGTGTCCAAACCAAATCCTTGTGCCCTAGTGATCATGTCATCAAAAACACTACTAACTATTTGACAAAAGTTTTATCTTGGCAACTTCCCTTATTTCAACTAAACTAGCTTTTCTAAAACAAAGAGCCAAGATTTATTTTGACACCAAGGTTTTCCGAAACTAAGTATTTATTAAACCTATGGAGACCTACAAGTGGTATGGTCTCACTATCTTGCAAAACCTTGTTTTACAAACTTTTACTCATGGTTTTCAAACATTTTAGAAAAGCTACATATATTAGGAGATGTTCGTGTCTCCACTATTTTTTCTCTAGAAAATATTGCCCCCAAGCTTTATTCCCCTATTAAGGACCTTTCTCAAACCTTACCATGACATGATCATTATTGAGCACTTGTTCAACAATTTCTTTTTGATTTGTTTGATAGATGTTGCATGATCCTTATTGACCTTGTTTGACTAGTATCATGTGTGGTCACTTGTGTGTATGTGTTGGCTTGATAATTCTTGCGATAATTGTGTGTGCTCTTGAGTCTTGACCTATGCTTGGTATTTCTTGAGAACTGTAGAAACCACTCTTCATCTCTAAAACTGAATATAGTGCCCTGAGGCAACAATCCAAGTTTTCAAATTTGGAGTTTCCCCTTATATTTTGTCCCACTCCATAAGATCATATTTCTTCTTCTCTACTTTCACTACAAAACCATTTCTACTTTTATCAAAACAAAAATCAAAAGTATTTTTCTTCAAATAAAACATGGAATATGATTGGTATGTTTTATCATCTCTTTTCCACCCAAAATTAATTCCTATTGAATTATTTTCCTTAATCTTTTTTTTAATCATGTTTAAGATTCTATGCCGATTCTTTCATTCTCTTTCTTATATTAAGTATGAGAAAGAAATCCACCTTGCTTAGTTAAGCAAGTAGAATTTTCAACTCAAGAGATCTCTCTCTCTCTTCTTCCATATCCTCAAAACCTAGATCATCTGAATTTCACCCAATTAGGGCACTCCCGCAGAAAAGTGATCTAAACAAATCCATTTTTCTTTCCAAATTCAAATGGCACCCCTTGATCATCAATAACACCTCATTTATCTACTTCTTATCATCATTTCTTTTTAATAAAACAAAATACGAGAGAATGCCATCCAGCTCCATTTGTACTTTAATCTCTATTTACATCTTTCTTTCCTCTAACTCTTCCTTGTCTTCACGAAAGCCTCTTATGTAGCAAACCACCATCATCTTTATGTCATGGTTGACACGCACGGTCATTTGACCACCTTCTTTGTTTCACTTTAGTGATTTGCAAAGGAGGGTGCCGGCCATGCCATGAGATGGCATCTATGCCAAACCTCTATATCCCTCTCTATGTTACTAAATCGCCACCACTCCATCTCCTGACTTCTCCAGCACCTCACGTCTCCCTGGTCGATCAAATAGCAAGCTACAGTACCACCCCTTGGCTGTTTGCCTTTGGAGAAAAGAAGAAGGAGGCCGATGCTCTTTTGGATGGTTGCTTCCGTCTCTTTTCCCTTCGCTTCTGCTGACCCCGTCGACCTGGCTCTCTCTTCCCTGCCTGCATATGCTACAGCACCGCCACCATAGCCCTATGGCTGGCAGCTGACGACTGCCGCCCTCCCTCCTTCCTGCCTCCCTTCGTGGCCACCTCAAGTCCTCAACCCTGGACAGCGATGACCTGGCACGTCCTGCTCGCTAGGCTGCGCCAGGGACGGGTCCTATCACTCCCCTATCTCATAATCTTGCTCCCGAGGCCAGCTCTGAACCGCAGCCATCTCGCCCTCAATCGTCATCCCCATGGTCACCATGACTGTGGTGTGCTGAATCGTTCCGGACCACCCCATGCCCCTTATCCGTGCGTTCCAGTCATGCTCCGCAAGAGACATACACGCACCACCTCCCTCCTGGACGCGCTCATGAGCCGCACCTCGATTTCCTGTGCACATCCCCGATGGCGCCATGTCACTGTCATTTCGTCGAGCAGTTGGCAGGTAGCCACGCCACACTCCTGTCTCCCCTCTTCACTCCACAGACGACGCGCGCGTCACTCCAAAAGCCAGCGCCGTGGCTCAGTCAGACACGCAGCACCACCGCCCCTCTCCACCAACCCCGTGTTGCCGCCCTCCTCTACTTGTGTGTGTGTGCTCGGTTCACCGTGGGCGCGCCGCGGAGAATAAAGAGCCGCGGTCTCTCCAGAATATTTGCCCTTCGCCACCAGACTCGCCAAACTCTCCCTCCTCCCACTTCTCCTCCCCTCCCCGAACTTGAGAGAGGAAAGCTCTGCTCCGTTCTTCCTCGCCGTAGGAGAAGGCCGAGCGTGAGCTCGTCGTTCGGGCCGTTCGTCGCAGATGATGCCGACCTCCTTCTCTGCTCACTGCCTTGGCCTTGTTCTTCTTCCTTGCATCTATCAAGCCCTACTTACCCCTGCGTTTTCCCTGCAGCTCGCCCGAGTCGCGCCGCCATCGAGCTCCGACGCGGCAGCACCGCCATGGTTGCGTTTGCGAGCCGCATCATCAACCCCGTCGCCATCCGCGCGATCGTCTAGGGGCTGGTCGCCTCGACCTAGACGCGCCCCTGCATGCATGCTTCACCGTCCGGGCAGCTGCTCGATCCGCCGCCGGACACCGCTGCGTAGTTCTCCGTCATCAACTCCGGCCTCGACTCGTCCGCGTCGGCGCGCTGCACGGGTCTCTCTGCTCGCTGGTGCCCATTCTGCATCAACTCCCCTCGCTCCGAAACCCCACGGTGAGCCTTTCCTCCGCTCCGTCGTCGCTCACGCGGCGCCGCCAGTTCCTGGACGCGGGCGAGCGCGTCGGGCGTCGTCGCCGCGCGCATGCATGCTCGCTTGCATGCATGGCCAGCAACCGCCGGGCCATTTTAATCTCCACAGTCTTCCGCGTGGCTGTCGTGCGCTAGCAGGCCGGCCCAGCCCTGCCAGGCAGATTCGCCCGATCTGGCCGATTTGGCCCAGCCTCTTTCTTCTCTTTATCAGGAAATAAAACAACCTGGGGGATCTGCTCCACTTTTAATTCGCCAAAAATTCCTCAGTAGACCTTATGACCCGATTCAAATTTCTAGATGTTCCTAAACAAATTATAAATCACCTACACTTGCATTAATGTGAATTTGTGCAGTATACATTGTTAGCAAATAAACCGTGACCGGTGTGTCCGGCGCGTACGTGCGTGTGTGTCGGTGGCGCGTGAGTCTGCTCTCGCGTTGGTGTTCACCGTGTAGGTCTAGGTGCATGAGTTCGTGCTTGTGTCCGTGTCAATTTGAGTCGGTCAGCAGCTTAGCGCGTACGTAGCGTAGAGAGGAGCTACATGCAGGAAGGGCTGTTACGTTTTGGATGGAGATGGCCGGGTCGTGCGCGTGCGAGTGGCAGAGCGAGCGGAGGGGCAGCTAGTGGGCAGTGTGCGTGCGTGGGCTGTGCGTTTGCCCAAGTATAAATACCCTGTATAGCTCGTTGGATGTACTGGTACGAGCCAGCTGAATAAAAGAGAGTTGGGCGTTCGTGCGCCCGCGGCGGCGCTCCGTGCGCTGGCAGGGAAAATCATTGTGTTGTCCACTTCATCTTCTTCCTCCGTCCGTGCAAGAGAGAGGGCTCCGGCGTTTGTCGCCGGAGGGGCTGGTTCGGCGTGTGTCGTCGAGGCCAGCCCCAACATATATTTACTGGTATTTATGTTTCTGAAATGTTGATGTTTTGTTAGAAAATTAGTTGGGGGAGTTTTATATACACTTTTGCAGTGAGGTAAATTTTTTTCCAGAAAGTACTCCCCAGTAGCTTTATTTTGGCATAGGTTACACATGCAGGAGTTTCCTAGATTGTGCATGGTTTAGAAATTTAGATCTGGCCATAAGGCTTTTGTGTGATTTTTAGTTTGAAAAATAAAACTATTTTCGCAGTAAAACCAAATGCCTCTGGTAGATATCATGCTAGGGTATGCCCAGGTCAAGGGAATTATTTTTGTGAACTATATTTTAAATCTAGGAATTTTATTTCCAAAACAGGTTACCTTTTCAGTATAAAAATTGTGATAATTATTTCTGAGCTTAAAAAATGCCAAACCAATTTTTGTGGATCACAATTTCAAGTATCTATCTGATGGTATGTTTGTTAGTGGTTTTCCATGAATTTATGTTTTTGTGATTTAAAAATGGATTGCGCCAATTTCTGACTTAGTAAAATGTTTTAAAATAATTAAAAGCTTATTTTTGAATGATTCCAGTGCATGTGAGTTATACATGTTAATAGCTTCCAGTAGATATGTTGTTTGTATTTTTGTGATCCACAGAAAATTTTAGGTTACTTATTTGGTCCCTAAGTCATATCTGGATTTATAAAAATCATATCTATTGTTTTAAAAACCCAATTTGAGGGAAATCCAATTTCTGTAGCTTTATTAAGCCAAGATTTACTCTCTGTGATTTTATCAAATTTTTGTGTGCATTATTCTGGAGTGGCTTGTTAATTGATGCTAGTGCTTATTTTACCCATAGGGAAAATTGGGTTGTTTTTGTTTAAAATGTTTTGTAATGAACTTTGACACCAGATCCTTTCTGGTGGTTTCCAAGATTCATTACTTACCAGTACTTGTGCGGATTATATCTTGGTGTGAGCTAGAACCTTTTTAGCTAATATTTGTTATGTTGGAGCCTTTTCGAGTAGCGGTAAAATCAGCCCCTTTATAAGTAAGATGACCATCTTGCCCTAGGTGCTATTATTTGATGTGTTTTGCGTCTCTGATTTAGTTGTGTGTTGTTGTGTGGTTTGATGCTATGCCTAGGGATTGATTGCCTTTTATATTTTTGCGACGTTAGATTGCGGACACTATCGGAGAAGGAGGAGAGGATCGCGGTGAGGATTTCGAAGAGGAAGGAAGAGCAGAGGTTCGTGAAGGAGAAGTCCAGGGACAAATAGCCAACAAAGGCAAGCCACCTCTTGATGCATACCTTATCCTAATTGTCTTACTCTTGCATTATTACAGGTTTTATAAATTGCATGTCTTTTATTATTTATGTGAGTGGTTTACTCGGAGTTTTACTATTCCACCCTTACGGGTGCTGCCACTCATTGATACCTACTGGACAATCCTGGTAGCGATTTGGTGCTTAACACTCTTTGTCGCCGCTTTTCAAATAAAATTGGACTATAGGTTGGGAGCCCTTTGGAAAAGGAATTTTGAAAAGGTTTTAAAGAAAATGAGTTCTTTGAAAACCTTGGAATGGGGCAACCCTGCCCAAGTGGAAATTTAATGAAAAGATTTTGAGAAAGATAGTGCTGAAGGAAAAATGAGGAACTTATGTTTTCGAAAACCTTTGTTGACTGCGTACACAACCGGACCTAGCCAGTACAACCACATTACCCTTTAGTGGGACGGGGCGTAGCGTAGTAGTTTGTCTCGCCTTAGTTTGAGTCCTGCAAGTGTAGTGGCAGTCCGACCATGGACGCTTCGACCGGGGTTCTTCCCAAGAGAAGGGACGCAACCCATTTGCCTTTTCAGGTACGCGGGGTACAACTTATGAGCTCCCATTGAAAGATGCCAAAGTGGTTGGATGGCATTCCGGAGGGTCGGGTGTCGGGGACTTTGAAACTCATGGGTAAACGGCATCCCGGACTCTGGTGTTGGGAGGTACAACTCATTCGGCATGTCTTAGACTAAGGCGAGCAAGCAAAAAAGTACAATCGGTTATCCGAGCCTCGCGTTTTGGCGCTTGGTGAACCAGGGATGATCCCGGTGGATTTATCGAATCTTGTGGGGAAAGTGTACAACCTCTGCAGAGTGTAAATCTATTCGAATAGCCGTGTCCGCGGTTATGGACGTGGGAAAGGCGGTGCGGAGTATCAAAGAAAGATTTTGTTTTTATAAAAGAGTTTTCCAAAAGAGTTTTGGAATAGTACCTGGGAGGTACGGAAAAGTGCCAGTGGGACTGGCGGAGATGTACCTGGGAGGTACGGTGGAAGGTTAGAAATGTGTTTTGGTCATGTTGAGACGACCGGAAAGAAAAATGGGTCACCCTTACCTATTAGTCTTCGAAAGGAAACTTGTTTTCAAAAAGGTTTTCAACAAAGATATAGAGGTGTCATATTCTCGAGAGAAACTAACTCTCACTCCTTGTAACCTTAGAATAGTGCCTATTCCTTGCTACTGCCAAATATGCATATCCTTTACTTCTCTCTAAGGTGGTTTGCGAGTACAATTCATAATGAACTCATGGCTTTGTCCCTGGCTATTTACTTGGCCAGACTTGGTGGAATTCGGCAGATGAAGGAGTCGATGACGTCTATGCGAGCTAGGAACGTCTTCGCAGTCAGTTGCCTGTAGGGTTATTGCATGACTTGGGCCATGCGAACGCTTTCGTCTGAAGTATTTCCGCAGTGTGATTGTTGATCCCTGCCATTGCGGCTCGTATGTAAGTTTGGTCATGTCACATGTTGTAATCTATTTATTCGGTACTGTAATGGATGATGTATTTGATACCAGTTCGGTTATGTTTTCACGACACACTGATCATGGGATCGTGAATGTGTATGCATAACGGGTGTTTCGGACAGCTAGTCCGGACCCCACAAAGCTGGTATCAAAGCCATCCTGACTGTAGGAGACCTTAGTTAGCATGAACGTTAGTTAGGAAACCAGTATTTTTGGAAAACTTATTTGCAAAACAAATTCTTTCTTTGGTAGATAAAGAATATCTTCTAATTTTCTTATCCCTTCAGAACTTCTAATTCTTACCTCGCTCTATGATTTCCAAAGACCTCGAAAGCTTTGATTCTACCATCTCACCCTCTTCCAAACAAACATATTGGACGATATCCCCAACGTAGACTCGAAGTCGAAGATGGATCAACCCTTCAGGAAGTCTCAAGTATCTCCAACTGCAGCCACTGAAGATTGGATACCGACTTAGTAGTACACGTATAGGGATAATAAGATCATGTCTTTGTGTGTCACCAGACTCTGTCAAGGAGCTGACCTTGTTCCTCAGTGGACTTGCACTTTTGCAGTCGTCAAGGATCAAGTCCTCCGTTCTTGACTAGTAATTTTTAGGCCCGTCACAAGAAGATGTCATCCATGGAGCTCTTGAACAACTCCAAATTGAGACCAGAAGATCCTATGAAGCTTTCGCCCCCGACTCAACATCGACGGCTCAACCCCAGACCTGCTTCACCACCAACTTGATGCGGGGTGGCCTTCGGTCACCTCCACACCAAGACCAACAAGTCCCCCAAGTGGACCGATGACACGAGCCCGAGTCAAGGCTCTCCATGATGAGGTGAACTCGCTCCTCACCACCCTTGATCTTGGTACCCCTTTGGATGGATTGCTACCTCATGCCGACGTGTTATGTGTCATTAGGTACAAGGAGCATCAAGAGCACGAAGAGGAGGACACACCATGGTCAAGAGGAGGAGAGGAGCAGCTGGACGCGAAGATGGACCTGGAGCTGGACCGGAAGTCGCTCGAAGAGCGCAAGGAAGAGAAGATGGTCGGCCGGTCCAGAACCCGGTCTGACCGGCCTCCTGACCGGGTCACCCGGTCCACAGCCCGGTCTGACCGGCCTCCTGACCGGGCCACCCGGTCCGAAACCGGAGTTTCCGCTCGTGCCATCCGGGCGCCATCCAGGGGACTCGGAGCCTCGTCCGGTCGCCGCCCGGTCCCAGGCCCGGTCTGAAACCGGCCTGCCCGGTCACAGGCCCGGTCTGACCGGCCCCCTGACCGGCCTGCTCGACTTAAGTCATCTATTTCGGCCCGAACCGTTTCACTTGTACCTTTTCGGCCCATGACGCCTTGTAAGACTATATAAGCCCCCAGGACGCCCCTAGACCTCTTTAGACTTGTTTTGAACTCAAACCTACCTTTGAGCTTAGTCTCCCTTGGGTATCATCCCTCTGTAATCAAGGCCATCCTTGTTGTTGATTTGGATATTGTTGAGTGAGATTCTAGTACAAGCTACTCTCTCTCCCTCACCAATCTCTTCTTCTCCAACACCAATCTCTCACCGGGAATTCTGCCGCGTGCCTCTTCCGGGTGATTCTATTGGCGTGGTCCATCGAGCCACGGGGGTAAGTATCGGGTGTATCGGGTTGGTGTGCGTGCGTGAGTCTCGGAGTTCCTCGTGTTCGTCGTGTTCTTCGTGTTCCTCGCGTTTTCCCATCTTCCCTCTTGGTTTCGAAGTCAATCCGCGAGATCGGGCCACACACGGGGTCTTAGACCTCATCATATGGTATCAGCAGCTCTTGGTTACCGCGGATTTGACCTTCCACCCACTCGATTTCGTCCCTAAATTTTTTTCCAAAAAATCCCCAAAAATAGCCCTAAATTGCCTCTTGACCGATCTGTGATTTGGTTGCGTTTTGAGTGGTTTTGGTCCGTGGATCTGGTGTTGTTGTGCTTGATCTACTATTTCCCCAACTTTTAGCCTCCAATTCCATCGTTTCCCTTCGATTTGGTCGATTTGGTTTTGGTTTGGGGAAGAACAGGAGAGAGAAAGCTCCAGCCCGCGAAATCCGGTTGAGCAGCCGGTCAACCGGGCTACAGACCGGCCGGGCCAGCCCAGCATCCGGTCGACCGGCCGTACAACCGGCCAGGCCGGTCCAGGAGCCGGTCCAACCGGGCCCCAGACCGGGCGCAGCAATGCCCCCTCCTTCGACCTCGTCTTCCGGCGATCTCCACCACCACCACCACCACCACCACCACCATCGCAGGTATAACTTGCAGCTTTCACCTTGTAACCCCTCTTCCTTTTGCGATCTATCCCATCGAGCATTGCTTGTCTAGTGTTGCGAGACATTGCACGTGGCCCCGCATTGTGAGGTGTGTGTGTCGCGTTGAGTAAGGCACCCAAGCAAACACTCGTGTGGCAAGATAGCAAAAGCGAGGCTAACGCTAACATAGTGCATCAAAAAGCCCCAAAAACACAAAAAGAGTGCGAGTAGCACCATACATCCATACATCCATACATCCATACGCCCATACATACAAAGTGTCCAAGTGCCACCAAAGATACAAACGAGTGCAAGTGCCACCATATACAAAAGAGAAAAAGCTTTTAAGCAAAGAGAGATACGAGAAGAGAGGCCGCGTGTGAATCTTGTTGTCTCTTCCTTTGCAACCAAAGCTTTGGCTCTCCTTGTGTTAGTGTGACACCGAGCACTTATACATACACTTTTCCGCTCACTTTTGGTTGCACTAACCCCGCTTATCTCGTGTATGTGTTCCACAACTTTTTCCGTGTTTATAGTGATCTTCACATTGACATTCGGATTTTTGGACCTCACCCACTTTTAACAACATACTCGATCTTGGATTTGTCTTTTGGCTTTCCACAACACTCGCCTAACACCATATTTGCTAGCTTTTGCGTGTGGTTTTGCGTGTGTTCCCGATACACTTGATCTTGCTTTCGGTTTGGTGGATTGCCTCAATACTATCTTACCTTGGTAAGAGTGCGAGGTAGTCTCCTTCCACTAACATACACAACATAGTTCTTGTCTTTCCATCATGGATAGGAACGGAGATACCACAAGGGATGAAGAGATCCTCCGCAACACCGAGAGGTTGCCTACTCAACACAACCTATGGACGCAACGACAAGAGTTCAAGGAGCAACTCTCCCTCTTCGAGACCCGCATCGATGAGCAATACGATGAGGTGGCTCACAACTTCTCCGCCGTGAACCAAGACTTGGCTCTTCTTCATGAAGCTACGGACAACTTGAATGGCCAAATGGCGGCCAATGATGCCAACATGGAGCGGCGCATGGATAGCCTTGAGCGCGCCATCACCAACTTGGGTCGTCATCGTCGACACCGCTCTACTTCCTCTTCATCAAGCTCGCCACAAGACTATTACTCTCATGGTGGCCTTTCGTCCTCAAGCTCTTCCTCAAGGCATGAAGACCATCATCGACCTCATCGCCCACATGCTCGTCATGAAGACTCTCGCTCCAACTCTAGGCGTGGAGAAATACATCGCCATGCTCGTCCACATGAACGTCCTCCACAAGACCAAGTCCTTCACCAAGATCGTCACCAAGCGGATAGCCATGCCCACCATGGGCGTGATGGCCATCCCCAAGACCAAGGTCCTCAAGATCAACCTCGGCGCGATCTCCGTCGCCACCCTCGCCATGACCAACGTGGACGAGGAGAACTACACCATGATCAAGATGAGAGACCCAACATTGAGCATCGTCCTCAACCGCGACAAGATCTTCAACCACATCCTCACCGTGAACCAAGTGAAGCAAGCGTGCACCTCCAACGCCAACCCAATGCTATGGTTGGCCGTAGAAGACCTCCTATTCCACCTCTAGCCGCAAGAGATGACGGCGCCCCTCCTCGTAGAAGAAACTTGGAGGATGAAGAGAATATGTATGGCAAACTCAAGGTCAACATGCCCAAGTTCAAAGGTGAAGAAGACGCCGAAGCCTACCTCTCATGGGCACTCAAGGTGGACAAGATCTTCCGCATCCACAACTACTCCGGTGCCAAGAAAGTGGCTATGGCATCACTCGAGTTTGAAGACTACGCCAACACTTGGTGGAAGCAAGTCCTCACTCTTCGAGAAGAAAAGGGTGAACCTCCGATTGACACTTGGGAAGACATGAAGAAAGAAATGCATGCTCGCTTTGTCCCCACGCACTACATGACCGACCTCTTCAACAAGCTCCAAAAGTTGAAGCAAGGCACCAAGACCGTTGAGGAGTTCTACAAGGAGATGGAGCTCACTATGATGCGAGCCAACATCCAAGAGTCCGAGGAACAAACCATTGCTCGCTTCTTCAATGGCCTTACTTATCCCATCAAGAGGATTGTCGAGTTCCAACCCTACTCCAACATGGTTGAATTAGTCCACCAAGCATCGAAGGCCGAGCGCCAAGTGATTGAGGACATCAAGTACTCCAAGGCCAAGACCTACTTCTCCTCCAAGCTCGCTACATCGACTCCTCCTACTACATCAACTCCTCATGCTACAAGTGCCAAGGCCGACGCATCCTCTACACCTTCCAAGAAGCCGACTATCCAAAGTCGCATGAAGCAAACGGTCTCCTCCACCGCCTCCTCTAAGGCATCCACGGGACCCTCTAGTGTCACTTGCTTCAAGTGTGGCACACAAGGTCACAAATCGTTTGAGTGCAAGAACACCAAGGTTATGATCACTATGGAGAATGGTGACATCGAGACTCTTGATGAGGATGAATATGAAGCCCTTGTGCAAGCCGCCGTGGAAAGTGAAGAAGCTTATGAGCAAGAAAGTGGAGAAGATCCTCTCTTATGTGAGCATGACCCAAGTCCCTCACTTGTGGTCACAAGGGTGCTAACCACACAACCTCATGCTACGGAAGAACAACGGTGCAACATCTTCCAAACCCGTGCCGGAATTGGTGGCAAGTCGATCAAGGTCATCATAGATGGTGGAAGTTGCCATAACCTTGCGAGCACCGAGTTGTGTGAGAAGCTCAACCTCACTCTCCGCAAGCATCCTCACCCTTACCATATCCAATGGTTGAGTGACAAGGGCAACGTCAAGATACAACATACCATCACCGTCACTTTCAAGATTGGACCTTATGAGGACACTATCGAGTGTGACGTGGTACCCATGACGGTGTGCCACATGTTGCTTGGCCGCCCTTGGCAATATGACAAGAAGGCTATACATGATGGACTCTCCAACACATACACCTTCAAGGTCAACGACAAGAAGTTCGAGTTGCGCCCGATGACTCCTAGCCAAATCATCGCGGATAATGCGAAGGCTTTAGCGAGGGCACAACTCCGCACCCACCATAGTGAGATGAGAGGAGAGGGAGCGACCCACCACAAAGAGAGTGAGCGCCACAAGCCATACATGAGTGAGTCCAAGAGTGTCCTTCTAGCCACCAAGAGTGAGTGGAGAGAGCTCCAAGAGAACCCATCCACCATATTGCACTATGTGCTCATATGCAAGGGACCCTCGTCGGCGACTAACGACTTAACCAACATTCCTTCGTCTTTGTTGTCTCTTTTGAAGGAGTTTCAAGACGTCTTCCCCGACGAGCTTCCCCATGGACTACCACCACTCCGAGGCATAGAACACCGCATCGACCTCATACCCGGCGCTCCGCTTCCAAACCGTGCCGCCTACCGCACCAACCCCGAAGAGACCAAGGAGATCAACCGCCAATTTCAAGATCTCCTCGCCAAAGGGTACGTCCGCGAAAGCCTTAGCCCTTGTGCGGTTCCCGTGATTCTTGTGCCTAAACCGGATGAGACGCAACGGATGTGTATGGATTGTCGCCCCATCAATGCCATTACCGTCCGTTACCGCCATCCCATTCCGCGTTTAGATGACATGCTTGATGAACTTAGTGGTGCCACGATTTTCTCTAAAGTCGATTTGCGTAGTGGTTACCATCAAATCCGCATGGCTATTGGTGATGAATGGAAAACGGCATTCAAGACCAAACTCGGTCTATATGAATGGCTCGTTATGCCTTTCGATCTTTCCAATGCTCCATCAACTTTCATGCGCCTCATGAATCACATCTTGCGTCCTCTCATTGGCAAGAGCGTGGTTGTCTATTTCGATGATATTCTTATTTATAGCCAAAATCTCGAGGACCATGTGCAACATGTGAGAGAAGTCTTATGCATCTTGCGTCATGAGAAGCTTTATGCAAATCTTCCCAAATGCACTTTTGCCCAAAACAAATTGGTGTTTCTTGGTTTCGTGGTTTCCGCTAATGGGATTGAAGTTGATTCTTCCAAGGTGGAGGCCATCCATAATTGGCCTACCCCTACAAATGTTGGCCAAGTCCGAAGCTTCCATGGACTTGCCGGGTTTTACCGCCGCTTTGTGAAAGACTTTAGCACCATTGCTTGCCCTTTGAATGAGCTTACCAAGAAGAATGTTCCGTTTGTTTGGGGCAAGGCCCAACAAAATGCTTTTGATGAGTTGAAGAAACGCCTTACCGAAGCTCCCCTTCTTGTTCTTCCAAATTTTGCAAAAACTTTTGAGATTGAGTGTGATGCAAGTGGGCTTTGTATTGGTGGTGTTCTTATGCAAGAGGGCAAACCCGTGGCATATTATAGTGAGAAGTTAGATGGCGCACGCCTCAACTATCCTATATATGACAAGGAGCTCTACGCTTTGGTTCGTGTTCTTGAAGTTTGGCAACACTATCTTTGGCCAAAAGAGTTTATCATTCATTCCGACCATGAGTCCTTGAAATATTTGAAAAGCCAACACAACTTGAACAAACGACATGCAAAATGGGTCGAGTTCATTGAGTCCTTCCCATATGTGATCAAATACAAGAAGGGCAAGGACAATGTTGTGGCGGATGCTCTTTCCCGTAAAAACACCCTTTTGCTAACTCGTTTGGATTTTCATGTTTTGGGACTTGAAGAGATCAAAGAACTCTATCCTTCCGATTCTTTCTTTGCTCCAATTTTTGAGAAGTGCTCCGTTGAGCGAGGAGTGGATGATTTCTATTTGCATGATGGCTATTTGTTCAAAGCTAACAAGATTTGCATTCCCGGGTCTTCGCTTCAAAAATTGCTTTTGCAAGAGTCACATGGAGGTGGTCTTATGGGACACTTTGGTCGAGAGAAGACATATGCCATGCTCTCAACCCACTACTATTGGCCAAGAATGTACCGCGACGTCGAACGCCTTTGTCGCCGATGCACCACATGCTTACAAGCTAAGTCTACCTCCAATCCCTATGGTCTTTATACCCCATTGCCTATTCCATATGCACCATGGACCGATATTAGCATGGATTTTGTTCTAGGATTGCCTCGCACTAAGCATGGTCATGATTCTATATTCGTGGTAGTGGATAGATTCTCTAAGATGGCTCATTTCATACCTTGCCATAAGAGCGACGATGCTTCACACATTGCTTCATTGTTTTTCGGGAAATTGTTCGCCTACATGGAGTACCGCAAAGCATTGTGTCGGATCGAGACGTCAAGTTCATGAGTTATCTTTGGAAGACGCTCATGGCAAAGTTTGGAGTGAAGCTCTTATTTTCATCATCCTCGCACCCGCAAACGGACGGCCAAACGGAAGTGGTCAATCGAAGCCTCTCCACCCTCCTACGCATCCTCGTGAAGAAGAACTTGAATTCATGGGAGGAATGCATTCCACACGCGGAGTTCACCTACAACCGCGCCAAGCACTCGACTACATCAAGGAGTCCTTTCATGATCGTCTACGGGTTTGAGCCGCTCACGGCACTCGACATACTACCACTTCCCCTTCATGAGCGGACGAACATGGACTTCGCCAAGCGCGCCGCCGACGTGAAGAAACTTCATGAAGAAACAAGAGCTACCATTCAAGAATATGTGCTTCGTCAAGCTAACCGCCTCAACGCCAAGAAGAAGGAAAGGATATTTCAAGAAGGAGACCTCGTTTGGATCCACCTCCGGAAGGAAAGGTTCCCTCGTGAGCGCAACTCCAAGCTCAAGCCAAGAGGAGATGGCCCCTTCAAGGTCCTCAAACGCATCAACAACAACGCTTACGTCATCGACATCCCCACCTCCAAGTACTTGGTGAGCAACACCTTCAACGTTGCGGACTTGTCGCCATATCATGAAGATGAAGAGGAACAAGAGTCGAGGACGACTCTTTCCCAAGGGGGGGGAGATGATGCGGGGTGGCCTTCGGTCACCTCCACACCAAGACCAACAAGTCCCCCAAGTGGACCGATGACACGAGCCCGAGTCAAGGCTCTCCATGATGAGGTGAACTCGCTCCTCACCACCCTTGATCTTGGTACCCCTTTGGATGGATTGCTACCTCATGCCGACGTGTTATGTGTCATTAGGTACAAGGAGCATCAAGAGCACGAAGAGGAGGACACACCATGGTCAAGAGGAGGAGAGGAGCAACTGGACGCGAAGATGGACACGGAGCTGGACCGGAAGTCGCCCGAAGAGCGCAAGGAAGAGAAGATGGCCGACCGGTCCGGAACCCGGTCCGACCGGCCTCCGACCGGGTCACCCGGTCCACAGCCCGGTCCGGCCGGCCTCCGACCGGGCCACCCGGTCCGAAACCGGAGTTTCCGCTCGTGCCATCCGGGCGCCATCCGGGGGACTCGGAGCCTCGTCCGGTCGCCGACCGGTCCCGAGCCCGGTCCGAAACCGGCCTGCCCGGTCACAGGCCCGGTCTGACCGGCCCCCTGACCGGCCTGCTCGACTTAAGTCATCTATTTCGGCCCGAACCGTTTCACTTGTACCTTTTCGGCCCATGACGCCTTGTAAGACTATATAAGCCCCTAGGACGCCCCTAGACCTCTTTAGACTTGTTTTGAACTCAAACCTACCTTTGAGCTTAGTCTCCCTTGGGTATCATCCCTCTGTAATCAAGGCCATCCTTGTTATTGATTTGGATATTGTTGAGTGAGATTCTAGTACAAGCTACTCTCTCTCCCTCACCAATCTCTTCTTCTCCAACACCAATATCTCACCGGGAATTCTGCCGCGTGCCTCTTCCGGGTGATTCTATTGGCGTGGTCCATCGAGCCACGGGGGTAAGTATCGGGTGTATCGGGTTGGTGTGCGTGCGTGAGTCTCGGAGTTCCTCGTGTTCGTCGTGTTCTTCGTGTTCCTCACGTTTTCCCATCTTCCCTCTTGGTTTCGAAGTCAATCCGCGAGATCGGGCCACACACGGGGTCTTAGACCTCATCACAACTGCTACAAGAAGCAATGTTGAAGACAATGTCAGCAAAATGAAGATGTTTATATCTCTGACCAACCCAAGCCTATAGGATGGATAGGACAAACTCAATTGCTTCGATTGAGCTACCCATGTGTATTAGGTATCCTTGGGTACTTGAAATACCATGTGTGGTTTTCATGATTGCTTGTGGTGTTGTGAAAGTGCTGCTTGAGTGCTTGTGATTGCTTGTTTAGTGAATGTTTGCCTTGGCCTTTCGGCCTCGAAAACCCTTGTTGTGTGCTAACCTTGTCTAGGAAAACCCCCCTAAGTTGTTTTTCTTCGCATCCGCTCAAGTTCCTAGTAGAGATTTTAACTGTAGTTGACGAAGTAAACGGGAAACTCTAACGCTAACTTGGGTAACAACTAGATGCCACACTGTTTTCCTCCTCGCTCGCTCGCACCTCCTGCGCATTGACAAACCCTGCACAACAGTCAACATCACCCTAAAAAGGTTAGACACCATAAATAAGATAAGAGGGGCCCTGTGACTGCTCTCGCTTCGTCTCCTTTGGTGTAATCCCTACTCCCTAGTTAAAATAACTTGAAAATTTCAACCCCTTGTATGAATTGCAGTTGGGGTAAATTTGAATCCCATGGCGGGAATTCTCGCTACTCCTCTCGATTTATAGGCTCCTGCAGCCTCTCCCCATTCATCTTCAAAATCCTATAGCCCCAACCTGTACAGTGCTCGTCGGCGGCTGTACCATCCACAACCTCTGTATTAGCGCCTCCCCTCTGCACCCCCATCTTCCGGCGATGAATCCCACGAGTGGACTAGGGGGCCTGTTAGGTGTGCGGTCCACCGTCGTAATCCCCAGCAGCAACTACAGGACCTCGCCGCCAACTCGCACGCCCCCCACGGCGAGCTGCGGCAGGCGCATGGCAGCCTCGCCGTTGAGTCCGATGTGCCCACCATGCGGCGGCGGATCAACGACCTCTTCGTGGGCTCAGACGTGACAGTCCTGCTGCAGCTGCAAGACAACCTCACCGTCGCCGGGAAGTCGGTCCTCTCCAAGGAGAAGAGCTTCGAGGTCAGTGGTTCATGTAGTTTAATCATTGGTTTAAAACTACTTAGCCCCCTACTGAGTATTATTTGGAGGGGATTTGGTGCAAAATACTTCATTCACCATGTTTTGGCGTGAGTACTTGCGGCAGATCAGGACAACCTGAGAGATAGCCTGGCCTGGGGCATTATTAGTTTTATTTTTTGAGGGGTTCCTCGGGCCTTATTAGTGAAGCGTCCAATTTCTATTCACATAGTAATCCATGCCAGCAGGCCTCATGACTTGTAATTTTGGCATTGGAATCAATCCCTCAGCCTGATCCATGCTAGAACGGGGTGGAGGCCTGGAAGGAGAAGCAGCAATCGGAGCACGTATGTGCAACGACCAGAAACGTGAGAGCAGAGGTGTTGCGGTTCCACGTCCACCCGACGTGCGTGGAAGTGTTTCCTGAGGATCCCCGCGACTCTGATCCTGTCCAATACTCTCCTTCCAAATAGATAAAATGTGTTCTTATTAAGAAAGACCCAGATATTACTCACTGAGTAGCTGCATTACCACATTCGAACTTCAATGCAAACTTCAAACTTCACTGCAGTCTTTTCCCCCCTTTCGAACTGGAGATCCAGCCTCTCCATCGATTGATGCATAGGGCAAACTTTATTAGTTCATGTTTCGTTCTTAGTTTGAAACTTTATTGCTCCAAGCTCCGGAGTACTCATATTACTACGGTATTGCAATTGAAATTTATACATATTACAATTACTATTGAAGTTAGTCTTGTACATATTACTAGGAGTATTGAAGTTTAAGTCCTGCAAACTTTCGGAGTACTATATTACTATTGAAGTTACACTCTTGCACTTTATTAGTATAATATCATGTGTCACACATGGTCGCTCTGTGAATCTACCATCTAATGAAGGACGACAACATGAAGCGTCTATGCAAGTAATCTGGCGGTCGCTCCTGGATGAGTCGCGCGAGTTGATTGACCATGCGTCCAAGCTCCGAGATGTGAACGCACATCTGGTAAACCGTGTTTGTGAAGCTATGGAATGAGTATGCCGTACTCTTGAATGAGCACTCATCTCTATCAACGGAGAACTCATCTCTATCGAAGGAGAACATCTCCATCCTAAAAGAGAACTCATCTCTGAAAAAGGAGAACATCTCCATCCTAAAAGAGAATTCATCTCTGAAAAAGGAGCACACCTACTACAAGTGGCGGAGCATGACAGGAAACTCCAGTAATCTTCTTCGGGTGTGAAGAAGGTGTACCCATATGTGCATGTAGAGAGGTGGAGACGGTTTCCGATGAGACAAGTGAGTAGATTGAGGAGGGCAGCCCCAGCCCACAATGTTTGTAGTTACAAATCTTCTATCATAAAAGTTGTAGTATCGAAATTAATATGTATCCCTTAATATATGTGGTGTTTGGCAATATATAGTTTAACATGCAAGGACTCTGCAATGTAATTTGTATCAGTTTGATTGGCTTTCTACCGAAGTGAGCATGTGTCATATTTGTCCAAGGTTTGATTTTTGCATCTTATCAGATTTTATTGAATACCATACTAAAAAAATCCATGTGCATCATTTTGATGCAGAGGCTTGGGGTCTCAACCTCCATTACGAAAAGGATATGTCAAGACATGAAACATTGGATAAAATCCTTGACTGTACCCTGCAAGTGTGGCACCTAGAAACAATGATTAAAATTCAAAGCTGCATCTCCTACCAATACAAATGCTATACCAGAGAATTTTGAAACAAATTGAATCCAAATCAAAATAAATTAAATTATATTTGGAAGAAGATATGTAGAAGTACCCCTGTACAGTAGGACGCTATGTGCAATGCACGACATATTGGCAAAAAATTACCCGCATATACCAAAGGCATGGGCACCAAGATCTGATGCAAATTTGAATTAGGCCAAAGGAGGGTACTAGCAAAGATTTCGATCGTGCCAGCGATCCAGACATTCTTATGAAGTAAAGGGAATTTGATCATCTTGGTCTCGCAAGTAATGAAATGTGGGGACTCCTAAGATCGACGACTTCAACACCGATGTTTCTTTTCAGCGAAGCTAGTGGTCGACAACTTTGATTCCAATTCGGCTGATGCAGATGTCCATGAGATCATCAAGAGGATCTTGGATCATGTTGAAGCACGTGTCGACATTCTGCTCTCGTGTTTGAAGTCAGATGATTTTGATAGGGTCATGCAAAAGCCGCCATATGGTCAATAGATTGTTATTATATACATGGAAGTTGTTTCTTGGGTCATCATCTGGATCTTTTGTTTTCTTATGTGATAGAAGTACTTTATGGAAACTATGTTAGTATTGTCTTATACTGAATTGTTGCTACTCTATGTTACTACCTTTATAATGCATAGTAACTTAGATGTAGTACTATCATGCATGAGTGTATTAGTTAGCATGTAGACTCATTCTATCTTGAGAAGTGTTATGGTAACATAGCTAGTTACCACTTACCACAACCATCTCTTTCTTCATTTAATATCATGCCATGTCATCAATTTGCCTAGTTGGCAACTTCGTTACACGAATACAGGGCAGAGAGGCCGTGTCCGTGTCAGATACGGATACGGCTCGGATACCGTATCCCTATGGTTTTTGACGTATCGCGAAATTAACGAATTAAAAATAATTGATAATAATTCAGATACCTATTCCGATACGGTTTGGACACAGATCCTGTAATGTCCCAGGTTTAGAGACGATCGAGGGGTAGATTTTAGAAAGGGATGTGCATTGCATTGTAAATTCTGGGGAAATTTCGCGCTTTTAAATAAAAACTGCATCGGAGGGGGACAAGTTTCTCTCTCGACACCTTACAGGGTTAGGGTTTCGAGAGTGCGACAAACTTGTTTCTGATCTACCTAAACTAGGGTTTTGAGAAGAGAGGGGAGAGTTTGCATCACAACTTAAGTTGCATGATTGAATTCAAACCTAAGTTGAATTTGAATTTCAAATTCAAACATCAAATAGATATCTCATAAATTCAATTGTGAGGAAATTCATTAAGTAAATTATAAATAATAAACAATATGAATAATTAAAATAAAGTAAAGCTCAATAGAGAAAACTTTGAGCTTTATTGATATTCACACAAAATACAATGTCAATTACAATATCCATAATTGAAATGTAAATTTACAACACATTACAAGAATTGGAGAAATAGAAAAATAAAAGAAAAAGAGAAGGAAAGTACAAGTATGAATCTGTCCTAAATACTACAATGTGAATATCATCTAATCTTGAGCTTGAAGATCATCTTGTCCATTTGATCATCATTTTGAACATGCACATAAACACAACAAACACAAGTTATGCCAAGTGGCTATGGCAGGTTAGAAATAAAATGAAGTTTGAGAGGATATGACCAAAGCTGCCGAGCTGATCCTCTCACAGCCAAGTGCAAAGTATCAGGAACACACACACACACAGGCAGCTCACACTGCATGTGTGCATGCTCACCAGCACACTCACACAGGGGGAGTCACCAACACATGCCAGGCTAAGCTGTCGACCAGAGAAGCAAGGGCCAGCCATATATAAGCTTTTCACAGCCAAAACCCTAGCCATTTGCTTCATCCATCGACAAGCAACGAGGGTAAGTCACCAAGAACACCAAGAACAGCTAGAACAAGAAGAACAGCCAGTGCTGTTCAACCTGTCCAAACTCACCACTGAACCAAACCAAGAATCACAAGCCACAAGGAGGAGCAGGGCAAGTCAAGCAAACCACCAGAAGCAAAACCTCTACACCAACACACTATTTCTAGGAGCTGGAGTGAGGTATACATATAATCATGAACAGAACAAATGGTTTTGTTCATTAATTGCACAGGCATGATATCAAGCACACCAAAAGGGTAGGAAGCCCTGTTTGTGTCATCATATGGCTATCTAGCCATTTGGTACAAGCAAACATAGAAAGAGCCAGTAGGAAATTATACAGGGAACACTAATTGTGTCCACACAGGGACACAATCAGAGAAATCCATCATGGATTTAGTTCCTAGCCAGCTACACAAGTTCACTTGACAACCTATAGCCAGCTAAACCATCAGACAGATAGACAATCAAGTGTCTATACATGTTTGTCAACATTAAAAGCATCTGGCAACCAAATATGGTTTAACCAGAAGCATTTGTCCATACACATCAAGCCAACTAGGGTGGGAGCTTCCAGAACAGCAAGAAATGCTGTTGAGGCCACCTCAACCACAAAAACAATGAAGCCACCAAAACCAGCAAATCACATCATCACCCAATAGGGCTCAGTATGAGCTAGGGTACCCAACCAGTGGTTGGCATCCCTCTAGCTCAAGTCAATCAAGATAAAGAATCATAACTGCAGAAACAGTTCATCTCATTTATCTAATAAATCTTGCTAAGCTACACAGATAAATGATTTATACAAGTAATCAAGACACCAGAGCCTTGCAGTGGATCCAATGGATCACTGCAAGCAACATCAGTTGCTTAAGCCAACAACAGCACTGGTTGATCACCAGTGAATCACAGAGAGAAGCACACACTTGCTCACAAGCAAGTAATGATAAATTGATCATCAGAGCATCACTTGCTTTTGCTACAGGTCACCACAGCCAAGCATAGCATCAACACATGAACCGGACAATAAGATCAGCCACGGGACATGAACCAATATATCACGGATAATCAAATAAGCTAGATATCAAAGTATCCAAGTAGCAGTTCATCATGGGATAGGGCATGTACGAGCACAGCTATGCTCGGTGGAGCATGCTCATGAGTTTGAGCACAAGAAATAGCACACCATGGCACGGGCACTTGCAAAAATTGCCGGGAATACACACGATAATCATAGCCGGGGCAAATAGTTGAATACACTTGATGATCTAGCAAGTAATAGCATCAAGGACAAGATCACAGAGATAGAATTAAGCAAGAGTTGCAAACATAAGCAAGCACGAGCCTAGGAATCTTGCACGGAATCATGTATATCATGGCGAGGATAGCACAACGAGTAGTAACCATGGCGATAGCAGAGCCGGCAGATTACGACGAGCAGCACAGTAGCATAGCAACACAAGCACAGTAGAACATGAACAGGCTAGCAAGGCACAGCAACAGCGCATAGTCACGGCAAGCATCTCAACATGGAGATGCAGGCCAGTGGCTGAGCAAGACGAAGAGGATGAGGAGAGAAGTGAGCAGAGCAGACAGGGAGAGTAGGAGGCGATGGATACTCACCGGTGAAGTGAAGCGCAGGGCACGGCCATGGCGGCCACGGCGGCACACGCCGAGGGCGCAGCAGCGCCAGGCCAGGCCAAGCCATGGCGGCGCCGCGGCACCAGCACCACCACGGTCAGGCACGGCGGCGCCACGGCATCTGGAGCGTCGGTGGCGACGAGATCGCCACGGCACTCCACGCCAGGCGACCAGAGCGAAGGGGGGCAAGACGAGCAGGCGGCGCTTCACAAATCGCCGCGGTGGATCTGAAGCGCCGTTGAACGGCGGTTCAGATGCGCCGTATCTCGCCGGCGGCGACGGCCGGAGATGGCCGGATCAATTCGGAGAAGACGGCGGCGACGCGGGTGTCGCGAGAGCGAAGGAGAGGGGATTAGGGTTAGGTCGAGCGGCGCGAGGAGGTAGGCGAGTGAGCGACCGCTCGGGTCGGTTGGACCCGAACTGGTTTAGCCCAACCCGCTGGGCCACCCTGACAGGTGGGCCCAGGGGCATTATAGTCATTTCACAAAATGAATTAAAACAGAAACTTTGAAATTACATAAGAAATGTTTAAAAGCTCTAAAAAAATAATTAGAAATATGAAAATAGATCAGAATGAAATTCTCTATCATAATAAAATACAAAAGTGAATTTTTGAAGACAATTAGGAATAAGTCTTCATTTGATGATTTAAATAATCATTTAAATCACACATATTATTTTCAATAAAGAAAATAAGTCCATTAATGCATTTGAACTTTAAAAACACCTTGACAACATTTCAAGGTTGTATATTACTTTAAATCAAGTATTCCCAAATTGTTCTTAGTAATAACCTCCTACATGAAATAATGACGACATCGGAAGGGGGGAACAAACCCTAAAAACTGGAATCATGCATAATTGCTTCTTTAACCATTGCCCTTATCGGACAATGATGCTATTTTTCAGAGACAGAGGACAAGGGTCAGTCCACACCATCCAACTGCAAAACTTTGCAGTGTTCAGGCAAGTTCATCACTTGCGCATGTCATTTGAGTATTTCTATCAAAATACTTGCAAAATACTATGGTTATCACTATTGCATAAAAAGCAAAACCACTATTTTCATAACTATGAATATGACTTTGTGGTTGGCAATGGAACCATGGATTGTGTTGATATGGTGGAGGTTCCATTGCAAGGGTTTATATCCATCTAGGATTAAACAACAAATGTCGCCAGATGATTCTTGTGCCGTAATACCCGTGTTAACCATAAGATCCGGAGTGGGACGGAGTAGTCAAAAGTGTTTCCACCTCTCGTTCATCAACGGATGTGCTTACCGTAGCAGCTTGTATCCGGCGGAACAACCGGAGGGTGGGGATCCCATTCTAATTCCCCACGGTAAAGCATTGCTTGCCGTAGCAGTTGTGTCTTGCGGAACAACCGGAGGGTGGGGATCCCATTCTAATTCCCCACGGTAATGCGGTCTATGATGGGTTGCAGCTACCGGCGTAGGAGTGTATGGTAGAGCCCAGCACTGTCGTCGTGGTCGGGGTCCACCTTGAAATCTACAGGAATAATGGGACCGGCGTGGACCCAGGGTCGGGGCATGCAACAAAGGGTGGGTGTTCGAGGTAGCGGAGGAACATGATTGGCTAGACCTTATACCGGGCCTCACACCGAAGGAAGTGTGGACGGGAAAGCTGCCCGGTTGGCACCAAGGTTAAGATCTCTTATGGGTAAAGCAACACACCTCTGCGAGTGTAAAGAACCGTGACCTGTCACTCCCTGTTCCGGGATAAGGAACTGCGAACGCGGCCGGAAAGGAGCTCCATGAAGTTCTAGTAAACCGGTGAAGGCTGACGGACATAGCTCTTTGGAATAAAAGCAATCTCTTGAAGAAATGTTTATCAAAACTTGCATTGGTATTAGACTTTCTGGTCTAATATTGTAGCTAGAGCATTAAACACCTCTTATCTATAATGAACTTGTTGAGTACGCTCGTACTCATACCACTCTTAAATCCCATGCTTAGATTGTCTGAATCGTCTGGAGGAGGACTACGACAACAATGAAGGAGCCGAGATCATCGGCTATGAAGAACCAGACCTCTCTGGAGGTATAGAAGGCGTAGACTATCTCATCATCTACGGATCCGGGGAGGCTTCCGGAGGAGAACAAGCCTAGAGACATCCAATAGTAGTAGTAACCGAGCTGCCCGAACTCTTAGTATTTAGCTACTCGAGGAAATAAATGTATCACTTAATGAGACTCTTATATTGTAAGCTATGTTGGGTTCGCCTCGAACCCAGGAGTATTCCTCTTAGGACCCAAGAGGAGCTCCGAGATGACATGTGTATGATAGTTGTAATAATAAATGAATGAGTTATGGATCTGCTATGTTCTGCTGTACTACTCTGAGGGATGTAATATTTGCGGAATGGTACTTCGTGAATGTTATATCAACGACTGGCATACTACAACATGCAGTGGTATGCAGGGTCACCACAGTTGGTATCGAGCAAAAGCTTTGACCTTAGGTTGGAACCTAGTAAATGGGACCAAACGTTAGGAGTCAAATAGGACTAGTAAAGAATTCTCTAAAAATATGGTGTATATTCAATTGAGAATACAACAATCATATCTTTTAGTGCGATAATTCTTTATTATCTCTATTATGATGCATTATTACTAATCTTATAATCTTTCTATTTCTACAGCCAACATGGCAAGTTCACGTCCCGGACGAAACGTGAAAGTGATGGATTCCACATTGAGTGAATACCAAGGAGGACTTGCAGATATTCTACGAGCCATGTTACTTGAATTTGGGTGTGATCCCCAGATCCAAGTAAAGAAATACATGTACTATGATGGTACTGTATTGGCCAAGTGTAGGGTAGGACTGCGACTTCCCGAATCTCTGGGAATGAGCGTAGTCATGCCAGCAGGGGAAGCTAGGACAATCAACACAGCCTACCATATAGCTGTTATGAGAGCCATAACTGATATTCGGGAACATAAGACGAAAGAGCTTATGGGTTCCGAATTCTCCCATATTCCTCATAATCAGGAGGAAGAAGATCCCATGCTTAACCACTACAAATATGCAAAACGCAAACCCATAGCAGCTGCAAAATATATGGATAATAGCCGCAACTTCATATCATTACTCTTTCAGTTGAACCATCATCTGACGGGAGCAATTGATACGATGCTAGAGGAGTTTACTGAACCAAAGGAAGAGATTAGGGGGAAGGAACCTATGGAGAATGTGGTGCACACACCAGTTTACTCAGCTGGTGACTACATTAGTATTGATCCTCTTGAGCGTGAACCTACACTGTTACACCGGGAACTATCCGGGTAGTTCCTATGGGGGATACGAGGGCGGAGAGGAATCCGGAAACAATCAGCGTTCCGAGACTCCTATAGAAAATTCCACGGGTTGGCGTTGGGGATATGATACTGGAACTCATAGTACTTCGTGTATTATGACGGGGAGATGAATGATGACGCCACAACCCAGAACCAAGTTATCCTAGTAATGAAGGAGTTGATGGAGGGTATCCGACACAGGTTGAGTCGGGTATGAGTGTTGGTAACACCTATGGTGGAGCTACAGGGGAGTACACCCGATGGGTGGACTATGATGCACTTAACGATCAGTTTGTGAACACTGATTTCTCCCAAGGATCATCATCTGATTCGGATTACCAGCCGACGGGGAGACCTTATGTTCCAGGGTCTATCAGGAGGACGACACGTTCGACCGGATGGAAGCCTGGGATGTACCGGGAGTGAAGATCGACTAGAGTCCACCAAGGGAGGCGAGGCTATAATACACAAGTACCACGTGTATTATAGTATGTAACTAGCGGAGAGGCCCGCGCATTTGCGCGGCTAGATTTGCCATGAGTTTCTGACCTAACATATATATGTTGAATTGATTGTTTCCTTCCCTTTTTTTCTTTAAATTTTAATAGATTATACTAAATTATTGAATATATTGTCTTGATGAGGTTATTTAAATCATTGACTAACACCTTGTTAGAGCATTACAAATCTAAATATATACTCATTTTATTCAATTAACTTGATTTTCAACAAATCTCTTTAGACAATCTTATAATTGAGCTACATGCTATATGTGTGGTTATACGATCAATTAAAGAGTAAAAAAGATTTTACTATATATCTACAATAGTTGCATAGAAAATAACAACTTATTATTATTTAAAAGACCACATATACTCATTTCTACCTCTTGCAAATACTTCTTTAACAGATTAAGGAGTCTTAAGGCTTTTTCTTGATATTTCGGGATGAAACGTTTGTTCTTCATCTGGCTCTAGCATGGTGTCAATGACTAAAGGTTGGCACTTGCTCATCCCTGAAAGTACATGTCCAATCTGTATAATATGTCCTGGCAAAATAAAAAATATATGTATATCGTGATTCTTAATACAAATTAAAGAGTACCTGCACTAAGAAACAATAATTGGTATTACCCGACTACGTAAGAGTAAATGTAAGGAAATTCTTACACCAACGAAACTATTTGACTTTTTCACTTATTTTATGTCTAGAATATTGAATGTGACAGTATTATATGCAATATTAAGTGTGAAATATTATGATCGCTGCATAGGAGCTGAAAGGAAGGTAAATAAGAGAGAAACAATTCATGTAAAAACTTATACGCAGTGAAGAAAAATACATTGCTTCCAGCTGCTGCCTCCCAATCATGAGAACAACCAAAGTAGTACTTCATGGATGATGATCGTGCCCTCGCACCTCACAAACTAACTTACATACCTATTTTGCACGGGTAGACTTAGATTAGATATTACAACGCTGCGGACTAACTTCTCAATCTAATGAGGAACATTGAAACACTATAAACCTGTCTTGCCAAACTTCTATAGCAAATGATGTGCTTCTCGGATTGTAGCGAACCTACTTGGAAAACTCCTAGCTGCCACATGAATATACTCTCGATCATAATAACACCTGCAAACATGAATAACACAAAGCATACGGTCAACAATAACTTGCTTTATTTTCTGGAAAAAAATGCTAGTTGCAACATGTGTATGCCCGTGCACCTCCATAGCTTATTCTCGTCCGCAAACAAAATTCAGTTAGCGCTGGTCAACTCAATCTGGAACGTGAAAGAAAGATATGTAAAGTTTCTATGCATCACTAAAACAACGAATCCAGGTGAGGACATAACCTGCTTGAATTCATATGCCTTCAGAATTCATCAAATCTTCCGGATGCAAATGCTTGAGGTGAGGACATAACCTGCTTGAATCATCAAAATAATAAAATCCCAGCTGATGGAAATTGCATGACAGATTATACTGCCGTCGGGCACCGCACCGGTGAACGTGCATCGGAACCAGATTACATGCTTATCTCTAGTAGATCGAAGCTCTTTAAATATTGTATTTGTGTATACATTTAGTTCATTGGTTACTTTCATATATTGATGTTCTTATGCCATGAACTAAAAACTGAAAAATTACGAACATTACCTTTATTATTAGACTGATACATTTCGAACATCTTTACTGATGGAACCTCACCAAACAAACCTAAAGAATTTCATTAATATTCAATCTTTCATGTCTAGCCGGGAGGAGATCAAATTATCTGCGAGATGGAACTGAAAGTACAAAATGTTGATTAGAAGTTCCTAAATAAATAGGTTCCGCCTTTCACAAAAAGTAATGCTGTGAGAACAGAAATTTACGTGCACACTTATCTGGTAGCAATTGTGATAATGATGAATTCTTTGGAAAAATCGATCAAGCTCTGAACATAACTGAAAAAGGAATGTTTCTATAGTCTCAGTTGAAAATAGCCACCGGCTGTCGGTCCAAATTGCTAGAGTCGCTTGATCTGCACCATGTTTGGAAATAGTGTACAGTTCACCTCGCATTCAATATAGAATCGCCCTGCTTTGCTCATGACATGGCGCGCCACTGTCTGCCGCATCCACCACTTTGAATTACTGATGTAGTTCATGGACTTCATATCAAAGTAATTCATCAGACAAATACTGAATTCAACTACATATGTATAAATTATCTCTAAACATATCCTAGAAAACAAAATGCAGTGCAGTTAACAATATTCATTAGCATTACTAATCCAGGATTTTTTTTTCAGTGCACCAAGTAGACGTACCTGGTACGCTCATTTACCTAAATCTTAAACTGATACATATTTGTATCAAAACTAATGTACACTTGGGAAGAATAGTATTTCCACCAATTCTTTGATGTTTTGTGTTCAGTTCAAAGGAAAAGGCGAAAATTAGAAGTAGCATACTGTTGTTCTTTTCTCTAAGGTCCAAATCTATCGTGACCACACCACAGTCCCGCAAGAATAGTGTAGAGCTTTGACCATATAAATGAATCGATATGTGTGTTAATTTTAACATCCCAGAATGTGTAATAAAAATACGTACAGTTCCAATACATCATGTAGGCTAGAAATCCAAACCTCTTTGGCCGTCAGCACCATCGGTGAATAGAGATATTATGTGATGCCTCCCGTCGTCCGTTTGGGTGCTCCAGGCTGACAGCCACCTGTCCAACTTGTTTGCATGGCTGGCACCCAGTGTGTGCTCTGCTTGCTCGGGCATCGGGACTGTAGGCGGAGATGAGAATACGGGACAACACAGAGTCAGAGAAGAGATACATATATGTATATATATTACAAAAAAGCTGTACACTGACGAGGCTAATATGTTGGTGACCTGTGAGTGGTAGTATCTGCCATTGGTGCGATAAAACATTATATCATTATGGGAAACAGACCGCGGCAAAGATCGCCGTGACGTATCCTCCGAGGCAAGGAAGGACGCCGGGGACACATGGACACTTCTTTGCTGAAGGTGATTCTTTGCCGTAAATTTTTCCGCTTCTTTGCCGAGGGCCATCCTTCCCATGAGATTTTTCCCAGTTTAACCTTGAGCTTGCTCGGCAAAAAATAAGCATTTGCTATTTGCTCTCACGAGAATACTCACCACAAAGTCGAAGACCTACGGCAAAGAACCTGCTTCCTGTGGTTATATGCTGCTGGTGATGTCTGTCCACCTTCACAATTTTATACTATATATGTGATATTAGTTTAATCAAGTACATGTTTGTATAATATAATTTTATCATCAAAACAAACTGGATCCAGCAATGCGCAACCGCGTACATACTCTGAGCAGAAGAGATGAGGAAACCTAGCGGTCTGATACTCCAGGTTCTCATAATTTATCACTACACTGGTTTGATTTCTCCGTTCTGAACACTACTACATAGGAAAATCAAGTCCGTGAAAGCAATGCACATAGGCTGATCAGCACGTGTGTGTGATATGATCAGATCGCAAATATCATGCTTTTTATAAAGTTCCATCTCAGCCTATTGGGCATCACAGATCACACACAAAGCAGCTAACGATCTGAATTCATATAAACTAATAATTGCATCCACATGATCGTGTGTAATTGAGCAAGTATAATACCAAACCTGATGTTCGAGGGCGAGGAGTTGGTCCGGTGTCGGAGAATCACTGCCATGTCCCATCTATTTGGAGATGGTCCGGCGCCAGAGAACCACTCGCCATCTCCCATCTATTTGGTATCCCCGACGACAAATTGAAGGCTGGCCTACATGGAGTCACCAGATCACATATCGATTTGTTCTTCCGGCAGCTAGTTGATGTTTCCCGTGGAATCTGTGGTCGCGGTCGTCCGCCGTAATAAAGTCAAGTGCTATTATACTTGTGGCAGATTTCATATTTTCAGGACTTCCGCACCATCGGTTTCCACCGTCGGCGGCGCTGTGGGTGCACGCTGAAACGATCCCGGCCGGCGATGTGGTAGTATAGGAAGAATGGGTGGAAGAGAGCTGTTGAACTTTCAGCAGCCATGGACACGGGAGGAGAAAAATAGGGGATGGAAGATCCATCGGAGCCGTGCGGAGCGGCGGCAATGGCGGCTGCGGGAGTGGCGGCGGACAATTATAGTTGGAACACGATTGCCTTTTGTTGAGGTGAGGAACGGGATTTTCTAATAACCCTAGGCTAGGGCCTAGGATAGTTTTCGTGGAAGGACATTATATGCACATATAAAAATCGATACCGGCAGTGCGCTAGGAAAATAATCTGAGCCGTTATTTTTGATCTGTTTATTCTCAGCTAATCTAAACCATTGGTTGTTTGTTGTTTTAATAATATAATAGATATTTGTATAAATTTGTACATATACTTTAATAAGTGAGTTTGCATACTCACATCGACTTGAGTATTGTAATAAGACCACTTAAGTATGTATATACAGGGTATATGTTTTGTATAATTTGGATTTGCTTCTTGATTTCCATTGCGTGACTAGTTCTGTGCACAAAGTTGAGCTCAGAAAACTTGCGCATGGAGTAATTATGAGTATCATCTTGTGTTGCAGAACTAGGGGGTTATGTCGGGAGCGTTAGGAGAGGAGACCGAAGCGCAGCGCATGGAGCGCGAAGCAAAACAAAAGGAAGAGGCTGAGGGAGCAGCCAGAGATCAGTTTCCACCACCACCACCACCCATGACGCAACAGAATTTCATACAGTACATGCAGCTGGTGGAGGAAAGACAACGTGTAACGTTGGAGCAACAGAACAAATTCTTCCAAGAATTGCTGCAACAGAACCGGGTGGAGAGACCCGAGAATCCGGGAGTCACCTTAGCAGACTTCCAAAACACCAAGCCTATATCTTTCGCATACGCGCCCGAGCCAATGGACGCGGAAGATTGGCTTATGGATACTGAGCGAAAGCTCAATACTGTTGGATGTAACGACCAAGAGAAGGTTCGTTACGCTACTCATCTGCTGTGTGGACCTGCCGCATCATGGTGGGACAATATCGTAGCCGTTTATCCGGCTGGAAAGGTATTTACATGGGAGGAATTTACGAGGAAGTTCAGGGAATCCAATGTCCCTGAAAGTATTGTGGAGCTGAAGCGTCGAGAATTTGAAAGTCTCGAGCAGAAGGACGAGGCAATCCTGACTTATGTCAGGGAATTCTCAAAGCTGTCCCGGTACGCTGTTGAAGAAGTCAACACCGAGGACAAGAAGAAAAAGAGGTTTCTGAGGGGGTTAAGTCCCCAGTTCAAAGTACAGCTCCGTATGATGAGAGCAACGGAGTTTCAAGAGTTGGTGGATGCAGCCATCACTCTGGAAGATGATTTCAAACAACTGCAGGAGGAGAAGAGGAAAAAGGCCAAGTTTGAGCCTAAGAGGTTTGTTAGTAACAAGCCTAATACCAGCTTGAGTTTCAAGCCCAGATACAACAACAACAACAACAACAACAACAACAACAACAACAGCAACTACTACGGTAGTAGGAAGAACCAAGCATTCCAGTCTGCAAATCAAATAGTTTGCAGAAGCTGTGGATTCACAGGGCATTTTGCCAAGGACTGTAAGAAGCCAAAGATTATATGCTTTGGTTGTCGCCAGGAGGGGCACATGCTGAAGGACTGCCCCAAGAGAAACACTGGAGGAGGTCAGTCAGGAGGAGGAGGAAATCGAGGAGGAAACACCGGAGGGAACTGGAAGAATAAGAAGCCCTTCGGCAAGCTGAACTGTACCAGTCTGGAGGAGGTGGTCAACTCCGATCAGGCGGTGATAGGTACGCTCCAGATACTCACTCATCCTGGCAAAGTACTTTTTGATACTGGTGCAACTACCTCATTCATTTCTCAACAATTCATCATCAAACATGGGCTTAGTTGCACTAAGTTAGATACACCCATAACTATACTTTCCGCGGGGGGAACGATAGTAGTAACCCATACCAAACAAAAACAATTCATCATGATCAATAAGTGCGCGTTTGACGTGGACCTGTTCATTTTACCGATGAAGGACATTGATGTCATTCTTGGTATGAACTGGTTAGAAGCTAATGGAGCATTGATCGACTGTGTGAACAAAACGGTGTCTTTGAAAAGCCCCGATGGAAGTAGAATGATCTACCAAGGCGACAAACATACACAAATTGAAGTTGAGCTACAGCTGAACAGCATGAAGGAGGTGAAGTTAGAAGATATACCTGTAGTAAATGAATTCCAGGATGTGTTTCCTGCGGAATTACCTGGTATGCCACCAGATAGGGAGATAGAATTCACTATCGACCTAATTCCAGGAACAGCTCCGATTGCTAAGGCACCATATAAGATGGGGCCCAAGGAGTTGAAAGAACTTAAGGAGCAACTGGATGACTTAGAACAAAAGGGATTCATACAAGAGAGTGTTTCACCATGGGGATCACCTGTGATCTTCGTGGATAAAAGAGATGGAGGAAGAAGGATGTGCGGAGACTACATAAATCGGAACAACGTCACAATCAAGAACAAGTATCCACTTCCAAGAATACAAGATCTATTTGATCAAGTTAGAGGCGCGGGAGTCTTTTCCAAGATTGATCTAAGATCCGGTTATCACCAGATAAAGATCAAGAAGGAAGACGTTCCGAAAACTGCCTTTGTCTCAAGGTATGGACATCATGAATACCTTGTAGTGCCTTTTGGATTAACCAATGCCCCAGCAATATTCATGAATCTCATGAATAAGATCTTCATGCCATATCTAGACAAGTTTGTCATCGTATTCATCGATGATATCTTGATATATTCCAAGAACAAGGCCGAGCATGCTGAACATTTGAGGTTAGTGTTGCAAACACTAAGGGAACATCAACTCTATGCCAAACTTAGCAAGTGTGAATTTTGGCTAGATCAAGTGGAATTCCTTGGTCATTTCATTAGTAAAGATGGAATAGCTGTTAACCCGAGTAAGGTAGCAGCAGTCTAGAATGGGAAGCACCCAAGACTGTCAAGGAAATCCGAGAATTCCTAGGAATGGCAGGATATTACCGGAGATTCATTGAAGGATTCTCTAAGATAGCAGGACCAATGACAAAGATGTTAAGAAAGAACACACCATTTGTGTGGTCAGAGGAGTGTGAGAGGAGTTTTCAAACTCTGAAGGAGAAACTCACCACGGCACCGGTGTTAGCAGTTCCGGAAGTTGGCAAAGATTACACCGTGTACTGTGACGCATCCAAACATGGAGTGGGTTGCGTACTCATGCAAGATCGGAAAGTGATATCTTATGGATCGAGGCAACTCAGACCTCATGAAGTGAATTATCCAACACATGACTTGGAATTAGTAGCAGTTGTATTTGCACTCAAAACTTGGAGACATTTTCTCTATGGAGCCAAGTGTGAGCTCTATACAGATCACAAGAGTCTCAAATATTTCTTCACTCAGAAGGAACTCAACATGAGGCAGAAAAGATGGCTTGAACTAATCAAGGATTATGATCTGACAATCAATTACACTCCAGGGAAGGCCAATGTTGTAGCAGATGCCTTGAGCAGGAAGAGTACCGGCGGAATGGAACAAGAGATATCACCGGAGTTGAGGAAGGAAATAAGTCAAGCCCAAATACAACTTTGGGAGAAGGAAGCCCATGAAGGGTTATCGGCGTTGCAAGTAGCCGATGAGCTAAATGTTAACCTGAAGAATGAGATCATGATGGGTCAGCTGGACGATCCATTTATCGTTGAGGAGATGAGAAGAATAGATGAAGGAAGACCATCAGAATTTCACCGCGGAGAATCTGGATCATTATGGTTCCAGAAGAGAATTTGCGTTCCGGATATTGCTGAAATTAAGGAAGTAATACTCCGGGAAGCTCATCAAACACCATACTCCATTCATCCGGGAAGTACAAAGATGTACATGGATCTAAAGGAGTTATTCTGGTGGAACAACATGAAGAGAGAAATAGCACAATATGTGGCGGAATGCCATACCTGCCAGAGAGTGAAGGCTGAACACCAGAGTCCGGTAGGAAAGTTACAACCTTTACCTATTCCAGAGTGGAAATGGGAGGAAATAGGGATGGATTTCATCACCGGACTACCCATGACTACTAAAAAGAAGGACATGATATGGGTAATCGTGGACCGGTTGACGAAAAGTGCACACTTCTTAGCGGTAAATCAGCAGGATAAAGGAGAGAAACTCATCGATCTTTACATCAAAGAGATCGTGAGTAAGCATGGAGTGCCTAAGAAGATAGTGTCGGATCGAGGATCCGTGTTCACATCAGCCTTCTGGAAGCAACTACACGAAGCTTTAGGATCCAAGTTGGACTATAGTACCGCTTACCATCCCCAGACAGGTGGACAAACCGAGAGAACCAACCAGATCTTAGAGGATATGCTTAGGGCTTGTGCCTTAGACTTCGGAGGATCATGGGAGGAGCACTTACCACTAGCAGAGTTTTCATACAATAATAGCTATCAAAGCAGCATCAAGATGGCACCGTTTGAAGCTTTGTATGGAAGGAAGTGTAGATCACCGATATGTTGGTATGAAGCCGGAGCGAGCAAAGAGTTCAACCCTGATTATATCAAGGAAAAACAACAAATCATTGACATTATCAGAGATAGGCTCAAGATAGCCCAAAGTCGGCAAAAGAGTTATGCCGATCAGAAGAGGAGAACACGGGAGCCACGAGTTGGAGACATGGTATATCTTAAGGTAAGCCCGATGAAAGGACTCCAGAGGTTTGGAGTAAAAGGAAAGCTCAGTCCTAGATACATAGGACCTTTCAAGATACTGAGTCAGAACCGAGGTTTAGCCTTTGAATTGGATCTACCGGGAAGGCTAGCTCAAGTTCACAATGTATTCCATGTGTCACAACTCCGAAAGTGTCTGAAAACCCCCGACGAACCAGTATCACATGAAGAGCTTGAGTTACAACCAGACTTGACTTACATCGAGAAGCCAGCCAAGATTCTCGAGGAGAGCTGGAAACAACTCAGAAATAAAGCTATCAAGTATTGCAAGATACAATGGAAACATCACCCCGAGAGGGAAGCTACCTGGGAAAAGGAGGAAGACCTGAGGAAAACATACCCCGAACTCTTCAGGTATTACAACCACAACTTCGGGACGAAGTTTTCTTTAAGGGGGAAAGGCTGTAATGTCCCAGGTTTAGAGACGATCGAGGGGTAGATTTTAGAAAGGGATGTGCATTGCATTGTAAATTCTGGGGAAATTTCGCGCTTTTAAATAAAAACTGCATCGGAGGGGGACAAGTTTCTCTCTCAACACCTTACAGGGTTAGGGTTTCGAGAGTGCGACAAACTTGTTTCTCATCTACCTAAACTAGGGTTTTGAGAAGAGAGGGGAGAGTTTGCATCACAACTTAAGTTGCATGATTGAATTCAAACCTAAGTTGAATTTGAATTTCAAATTCAAACATCAAATAGATATCTCATAAATTCAATTGTGAGGAAATTCATTAAGTAAATTATAAATAATAAACAATATGAATAATTAAAATAAAGTAAAGCTCAATAGAGAAAACTTTGAGCTTTATTGATATTCACACAAAATACAATGTCAATTACAATATCCAGAATTGAAATGTAAATTTACAACACATTACAAGAATTGGAGAAATAGAAAAAGAAAAGAAAAAGAAAAGAAAAGTACAAGTATGAATCTGTCCTAAATACTACAATGTGAATATCATCTAATCTTGAGCTTGAAGATCATCTTGTCCATTTGATCATCATTTTGAACCTGCACATAAACACAACAAACACAAGTTATGCCAAGTGGCTATGGCAGGTTAGAAATAAAATGAAGTTTGAGAGGATATGACCAAAGCTGCCGAGCTGATCCTCTCACAGCCAAGTGCAAAGTATCAGGAACACACACACACACACACAGGCAGCTCACTCTGCATGTGTGCATGCTCACCAGCACACTCACACTGTGGGAGTCACCAACACATGCCAGGCTAAGCTGTCGACCAGAGAAGCAAGGGCCAGCCATATATAAGCTTTTCACAGCCAAAACCCTAGCCATTTGCTTCATCCATCGACAAGCAACAGGGTAAGTCACCAAGAACACCAAGAACAGCTAGAACAAGAAGAACAGCCAGTGCTGTTCAACCTGTCCAAACTCACCACTGAACCAAACCAAGAATCACAAGCCACAAGGAGGAGCAGGGCAAGTCAAGCAAACCACCAGAAGCAAAACCTCTACACCAACACACTATTTCTAGGAGCTGGAGTGAGGTATACATATAATCATGAACAGACCAAATGGTTTTGTTCATTAATTGCACAGGCATGATATCAAGCACACCAAAAGGGTAGGAAGCCCTGTTTGTGTCATCATATGGCTATCTAGCCATTTGGTACAAGCAAACATAGAAAGAGCTAGTAGGAAATTATCCAGGGAACACTGATTGTGTCCACACAGGGACACAATCAGAGAAATCCATCATGGATTTAGTCCCTAGCCGACTACACAAGTTCACTTGACAACCTATAGCCGACTAAACCAACGGACGGATAGACAATCAAGTGTCTATACATGTTTGTCAACATTAAAAGCATCGGGCAACCAAATATGGTTTAACCAGAAGCATTTGTCCATACACATCAAGCCAACTAGGGTGGGAGCTTCCAGAACAGCAAGAAATGCTGTTGAGGCCACCTCAACCACAAAAACAATGAAGCCACCAAACCCAGCAAATCACATCATCACCCAATAGGGCTCAGTATGAGCTAGGGTACCCAACCAGTGGTTGGCATCCCTCTAGCTCAAGTCAATCAAGATAAAGAATCATAATCTGTAGAAACAGTTCATCTCATTTATCTAATAAATCTTGCTAAGCTACACGGATAAATGATTTATACAAGTAATCAAGACACCGAGCCTTGCAAGTGGATCCAATGGATCACTGCAAGCAACAGCAGTTGCTTAAGCCAACAACAGCACTGGTTGATCACCAGTGAATCACAGAGAGAAGCACACACTTGCTCACAAGCAAGTAATGATAAATTGATCATCAGAGCATCACTTGCTTTTGCTACAGGTCACCACAGCCAAGCATAGCATCAACACATGAACCAGACAATAAGATCAGCCACAGGACATGAACCAATATATCACAGATAATCAAATAAGCTAGATATCAAAGTATCCAGTAGCAGTTCATCATGGGATAGGGCTGTACAGGCACAGCTATGCTCAGTGGAGCATGCTCATGAGTTTGAGCACAAGAAATAGCACACCATGGCACGGGCACTTGCAAAAATTGCCAGGAATACACACAGTAATCACAGCCAGGGCAAATAGTTGAATACACTTGATGATCTAGCAGTAATAGCATCAAGGACAAGATCACAGAGATAGAATTAAGCAAGAGTTGCAAACATAAGCAAGCACAGAGCCTAGGAATCTTGCACAGAATCATGTATAGCATGGCAGGATAGCACAACAAGTAGTAACCATGGCGAGTAGCAGGCCAGCAGATTTACAGAGCAGCAGACACGAGTAGCATAGCAACACAAGCACGGTAGCACATGAACAGAGCTAGCAAGGCACGAGCAACGAGCGCATAGTCACGGCAAGCATCTCAACATGGAGATGCAGGCCAGTGGCTGAGCAAGACGAAGAGGATGAGGAGAGAAGTGAGCAGAGCAGACAGGGAGAGTAGGAGGCGATGGATACTCACCGGTGAAGTGAAGCGCAGGGCACGACCATGGCGGCCACGGCGGCACACGCCGAGGCCGCAGCAGCGCCAGGCCAGGCCAAGCCATGGCGGCGCCGCGGCACCAGCACCACCACGGTCAGGCACGGCGGCGCCACGGCATCTGGAGCGTCGGTGGCGACGAGATCGCCACGGCACTCCACGCCAGGCGACCAGAGCGAAGGGGGGCAAGACGAGCAGGCGGCGCTTCACAAATCGCCGCGGTGGATCTGAAGCGCCGTTGAACGGCGGTTCAGATGCGCCGTATCTCGCCGGCGGCGACGGCCGGAGATGGCCGGATCAATTCGAAGAAGACGGCGGCGACGCGGGTGTCGCGAGAGCGAAGGAGAGGGGATTAGGGTTAGGTCGAGCGGCGCGAGGAGGTAGGCGAGTGAGCGACCGCTCGGGTCGGTTGGACCCGAGCTGGTTTAGCCCAACCCGCTGGGCCACCCTGATAGGTGGGCCCAGGGGCATTATAGTCATTTTACAAAATGAATTAAAACAGAAACTTTGAAATTACATAAGAAATGTTTAAAAGCGCTAAAAAAATAATTAGAAATATGAAAATAGATCAGCATAAAATTCTCTATCATAATAAAATACAAAAGTGAATTTTTGAAGACAATTAGGAATAAGTCTTCATTTGATGATTTAAATAATCATTTAAATCACACATATTATTTTCAATAAAGAAAATAAGTCCATTAATGCATTTGGACTTTAAAAATACCTTGACAACATTTCAAGGTTGTATATTACTTTAAATCAAGTATTCCCAAATTGTTCTTAGTAATAACCTCCTACATGAAATAATGACGACATCGGAAGGGGGGAACAAACCCTAAAAACTGGAATCATGCATAATTGCTTCTTTAACCATTGCCCTTATCGGACAATGATGCTATTTTTCAGAGACAGAGGACAAGGGTCAGTCCACACCATCCAACTGCAAAACTTTGCAGTGTTCAGGCAAGTTCATCACTTGCACATGTCATTTGAGTATTTCTATCAAATTACTTGCAAAATACTATGGTTATCACTATTGCATAAAAAGCAAAACCACTATTTTCATAACTATGAATATGACTTTGTGGTTGGCAATGGAACAATGGATTGTGTTGATATGGTGGAGGTTCCATTGCAAGGGTTTATATCCATCTAGGATTAAACAACAAATGTCGCCAGTGATTCTTGTGCCGTAATACCCGTGTTAACCATAAGATCCGGAGTGGGACGGAGTAGTCAAAAGTGTTTCCACCTCTCGTTCATCAACGGATGCGCTTACCGTAGCAGTTGTATCTGGCGGAACAACCGGAGGGTAGGGATCCCATTCTAATTCCCCACGGTAAAGCATTGCTTGCCGTAGCAGTTGTGTCTTGCGGAACAACCGGAGGGTGGGGATCCCATTCTAATTCCCCACGGTAATGCGGTCTATGATGGGTTGCAGCTATCGGCGTAGGAGTGTATGGTAGAGCCCAGCACTGTCGTCGTGGTCGGGGTCCACCTTGAAATCTACAGGAATAATGGGACCGGCGTGGACCCAGGGTCGGGGCATGCAACAAAGGGTGGGTGTTCGAGGTAGCGGAGGAACATGATTGGCTAGACCTTATACCGGGCCTCACACCGAAGGAAGTGTGGACGGGAAAGCTGCCCGGTTGGCACCAAGGTTAAGATCTCTTATGGGTAAAGCAACACACCTCTGCAGAGTGTAAAGAACCGTGACTCGTCACTCCCTGTTCCGGGATAAGGAACTGCGAACGCGGCCGGAAAGGAGCTCCATGAAGTTCTAGTAAACCGGTGAAGGCTGACGGACATAGCTCTTTGGAATAAAAGCAATCTCTTGAAGAAATGTTTATCAAAACTTGCATTGGTATTAGACTTTCCGGTCTAATATTGTAGCTAGAGCATTAAACACCTCTTATCTATAATGAACTTGTTGAGTACGCTCGTACTCATACCACTCTTAAATCCCATGCTTAGATTGTCTGAATCGTCTGGAGGAGGACTACGACAACAATGAAGGAGCCGAGATCATCGGCTATGAAGAACCAGACCTCTCTGGAGGTATAGAAGGCGTAGACTATCTCATCGTCTACGGATCCGGGGAGGCTTCCGGAGGAGAACAAGCCTAGAGATATCCAATAGTAGTAGTAACCGAGCAGCCCGAACTCTTAGTATTTAGCTGCTCGAGGAAATAAATGTATCACTTAATGAGAATCTTATATTGTAAGCTATGTTGGGTTCGCCTCGAACCCAGGAGTATTCCTCTTAGGACCCAAGAGGAGCTCCGAGATGACATGTGTATGATAGTTGTATTAATAAATGAATGAGTTATGGATCTGCTATGTTCTGCTGTACTACTCTGAGGAATGTAATGTTTGCGGAATGGTACTTCGTGAATGTTATATCAACGACTGGCATACTACAACATGCAGTGGTATGCCGGGTCACCACAGATCCGATATGGTCCAGCCCAGATGAAAAATCCTAACCTCTTTTTTAACCCTCCCTTGCCAATTCCCACCCTCCCCCGAGACCCCGACACAGCTGCCTCCTTCCTCTTGTGGTGGCAGTACTAGATCTGCACCCAGTAGCAGGTGGCGACCTAGCTGGCGGAGAGCCGACAACTTTTCCGTCTCAGCGCAAGAGCCAAGAAGCTTGATTGGCGGCTGCAGCAAGCAGCCGATGCCGAGCGAAGCAACCAGTAAGCCAGGAGCAAGCTCCAAATCCTAACATTCTACTGTGAAGTTATTTATATTACAATTTTAGATAAATCAAGGGTTGTGGAGCAATACAAAATGCCGTTGTATCAATGTATTGGTGTAAATTTATTTCTAATTTAGAAAGCTATTAAAAGGTATCCTTGTATCCGCGCATTTTCAAAATGCCGATACGGATACACGTATCCGTATCGGTGCTGCGTAGGTTGACAATGCATGTAGCTCTATGTTAATACTCCTTAGTTACTCCCACTATGAGTAGTCTAAGTAGCATGGTCTACCCCGGAAGCAGATCCTCTAACGTGCAAGCTACACCTCGCTAATTTTCCTTCTCCACATCTACATGATTAAGTCTAATTTGATCTAAATTAACTTCCATAATATATGTAAGCCATATGCATTTACAATAATTAGTAACAATCAAAATTATGACTATCTTTTTTTAATATTTATACTATTTTTTGTACAGTAAAAATATACAGTGATTGCTGTAGGATAACGTTGCATAGAAAACAAAAAATTTCCTACCGCGAACACGTAATCCAAGCCAAGAAGCAATCTAGAAGACGGTAGCAACGAGGGGCTATCGAGTCTCACCCTTGAAGAGATTCCAAAGCCTACAAGAGGAGGCTCTTGTTGCTGCGGTAGACGTTCACTTGCCGCTTGCAAAAGCGCGTAGAAGATCTTGATCACGATCGGTTCCGGCGCCACGAACGGGCAGCACCTCCGTACTCGGTCACACGTTCGGTTGTTGATGAAGACGACGTCCACCTCCCCGTTCCAGCGGGCAGCGGAAGTAGTAGCTCCTCTTGAATCCGACAACACGACGGCGTGGTGTCGGTGGTGATGGAGAAGTCCGGCGGAGATTCGCTAAAGCTACGCGGGAGTTATGGAGGAGAGGGGGGCGGCTAGGGTTTGGGAGGGGGTGGCCGGCCTCAAGGGGGTGCGGCCAACTTGTGGCTTTGTGGTGGCCGGCCCCCTCCCCTATGCCCCTCATTATATAGGTGGAACCCCAAGAGTTAGTCCCCAAGTCTTCGAATAAGACCCGAACCAAAAACCTTCCATATGATGAAAGAGACACCTAAGACTAATACGCATTGCCTAGTACGAAGATCTATGGCTCTCCCTCCTCCCACCACCACCCCCGAGCCCTAGTCACCTTCTTCGTCGGCGATCTTCTTGATCTCTGGTGTTCTCTCCCTCCTGCTCCGATCATCTTCTCCGGCGTCTTCTTCAGTTCAAGGTGATACCCAATGGCACCTTCTCCTCTCGGTCGTTGGAAGGTCTCTTTTGAAGTTTTGCTAGACTCTGGTAAGAGCAAGTCATCCCCTGGTTTTTTGTTGCTTTGGCCGAGGAATTGGCTAGCTTTGGTCAATCACAAAGATGCTCCTTTGGTTGGTAAACATCTCAAAGATGGTGAGGTGTTTTATTCTGGATCTACTGTTAGATTTCATTCCCATGTTGTCTTCGTTGAAACTTGTCTGCTTTCCCCTCCTGGTTTTTCTTTGTTCCCTGAAGCGCCTCCTATTAGATGGAGGGTTACTTATGCTGATCTTGTCTCTCCTTCTGCCAATATGGATTCTAAGCCTGTTTTCAGCAGATCAGCCTTTCTCATACTCAAACCACATGCTAAGAGGATCGTTCTTTTGGACTCAAAGGAGCAAGTGTTGGATTCTAGGTTTTTGCTTATTAATGAGAAAATCCAACCTGGGCAGATCTTAAATCTTACTGTATTCTCTGCTCTCAATGGAGATCGTGTTGTCTCAAATTCTATTTCTCAAGCCTTGCTTTTGGATAATACATCTTCTGCTGCTAGACCTCTTGTGGATATGGAAAATGTTCTGTGCCAAAAATTATTGATGCCTCGGTCATGCATAGTGATGCCTTTGAAGGATTAGACTTCAAGCAGGGGCTGGAATTCTCTTCAGAGTGTTTTACAAAATTTGGTCAAAGAGTGAATTTGGACAAATTCTCTACAAGGAAGCCATTCTTTCTGGTTTGCTCTTTTGGACGTGCATGTTTCAGATTGGATGTTCATACTGTGGCCATTGCATTACAAGCTTGTTTTGGTGGTAATGCTGCTCTATACAATGTCAGATTCCTTCGTGACAGAAGTTTCAGGTTTTCTGTTTCATCAAGTTCAGTTGGATTCCAAATTTACAACTTGAGTTCACGAGTTCAGTCTTCTTTCAAGGTCTTCTTTCATCTCTGGGGCCAAGGTGGACCTAATTGAATTGCAGAAGAAAGAAAATTCTATAAAGAGCAAAAGGAAGAATGGACAGAAGTGAAATCTAAATCTTCGAAGGACTACTCTGTTTTCTCAAGAATTTCCTATCCCCAAAAGGTGGCAGAGCATTATCCCAGGATTTCGGTTTTTGAAAGGTTAACGTATGCTCAGGCTGCTTCAACGGTCTCCTTTCCTCAAGGACATAATGACGCTTTCAAGGGAGATTTTAATGGTCTGATTAATGGATTTTCATCAGGTGGTCAAAGGAATAATCACTGGCCTTCTTATCAGACGACAGGTATTCAATTGGGCGCCAATTTGCCGGGGTTTCTTTCCTCTTTTAAGTTTCCTAATTTCCCTCATTTGGACTGGCCCGACAAGAGTTACCTTTCTTGGTTCAAGGCCCACGGGCCGGCACCCCAAATCCAGCTTGTTTCCTTTTTCGGCGAATTTTCTTTTTTCCAACAACAGGTGGCAGAAGACCCCTCACTCCCTGCCTCCTCGGCTTCGCCGTCTCTCTCTCTCCTCTGTGAAAACCCTCTGTCAAGCTCTGCTCCAGTGTCGCCGGTGATCTCGTCGGCGGCAATGGCGAACATCCCCATCGACCCTCGACCTTTTGTTCCTCATGGGTTTGAGATTCAACATATTGCAGGCAGAGTTGGAGTCAAGAGAGTCGTCGTCGCCCGTAAACCGCGACTGCATGAACAGTACGCCATCGCCACCATTGCTCCCTTCCCCCAAGGTCAGGTACACTTTGGTAATGTCAGAGCAGTGTTAGAGGATTACTTAAACGAAGTTGCTGAAGTAGGTTTCCAGAGTATTCAGGAATGTCCATTCGGAGCTGCTTATGTTCAGTTTACTAATGTCAGTGATAGAGAAAGGCTTATACACTCTAGTCCTAATGCTTTTGGGGATGTCAACATTTCCTTCTGTAAGCATGATGAAGGCTCTAACTGGAGGGCTACTAACTTTAATAGAGATGCCTGGGTTCTAATGGTTGGTCCTCCTCTGGATCATATGAGTACAGAAGATTTCAATGCTTGCTTTCATGACATTGGTACTTTGCTTCTTTGGGAGAGAGATCCAAATAAAAAGGGCAGGGTAGTGGCCAAGGTTAGAGTAACAGATTTGGAGGACATTCCAAAAAGCATAAGACTGACTGAAGGCAACAGACCAGATGCTGAATCTTGGACCTTTTCAGTTGAAGTTCTTCAACACAACTTGCTTGGAGGGGGCCCACCTGATGAGGACCCACTACCAGCTGATGGTGTGGACCCACACCCTTTACCTAATGATGTGGCTCCCCCTGCAGCTCCATTTCCACCTGTGCTGCAAGCTATTGAGGAGGAGGATGAAGAGCAAGATGGTTGGGCACATTGGGCAATGGGAGGAAATCCACATCAACATGACAATATGGGCATGGAAGTTGACCTGGCTCCAAATGCTGCTTTCCAAGGGTTGTTGGATGCTATTCAAGCTGAAGAAATGCAACTGGATCAGCCACCTCCTGCAGACTCTAATAGTGAGATCACATTCTCCTCTGGCAGCTCAAGTTCTAATTCTTCAAATTCTGCTGCAAATCTTCAGTTAGTTGTTCATGAGGGCCTTGCAATAGATATGCTGCCTGTTCATCAGATTGGGGAAGGGCTTCTGAATATTGCCCAAGCTTACCTTGATGAAGATGAGGATGATCTGATTGATAATGAGGATATAGACAATAATATGCAGCAGATTCAGGAGGAGGAACAGGTGGAAAATAATAACATCAATGGTTTTCTCCTGCTGGAAGATGTAAACATGGTTCCTCCCCAGGAGGCTCACCTTATCATTGGGAAAGTGGAAACACATTTCTTTGCAATTCCTGAAGAACATGATCTGACTAGGAGATTCTCCAAGCAAGGAATTCAACTTTGGGAAAAATTCTTTGCTCCACATCTGCATAATTCACCAGGAGGCTCCTTTTCTTGTGAAATTCCTGTAAGTTGGTTCAACTTTGTTACCCTCATGCTTATGACTCCTGATAAATTTGATTGGGCTAGAGGTTTCTTGTCTTCTCAATTATGGGATATTATCAAGGAGCCTATTGAACAAGAACAGACTGTTTCCTTTGTTATACCTGATAAGTGTTGTGTGAACCAGGCTCCTGTCTGCAAGTTACTTGATGAAACACATATTTCTGATGAGGAAGAGATACAAGTCTTTCTCTCCCCTAAAAGAAAGAGAAGGGATGGAAAAGTGCCACTGGTTGAATCAGAGGTAAGAAGAAGTCCTAGATTGACTCTTCTGAATGATGGATTTAAAAATCATGACAATTGTGTTGATAAAAATTGTCTAGTTTGCAATGCTGCCCCTCCCTTGATTCATAATAAAGTTGTAAAAAATTTGGCTGCATCTTTCTGTAAGGTGGAGGAAGAAGGGCTGGAGAAAAAGCTGATGAAGAAAAATAAGTTGGAAGCAAGCAAGAAAGCCCCTGGTGCAGCTGTAGACACTTCTGCAACAGTGAACAAGGCAAAGAGAGGAAAGTCTCAAGCTAGTGGATCTGGCAAGGACAAGGGAACAAGTGCTGCTGGTGGAGTAGCACCACAGGCCAAAAAAAGGCCAACCAAATAAAGTTTCCTGATGTTAGTCTCAATAATTGCTTTGGTGGGAAAATGGAATATGCCTTCAGTGTTTTGTACTTATTGGACAGTCAGTAAACTCTTGCTTGGGTTGCTTTTGTGGAAACTATGGTTGCAATGGATATATGTATTGCAAATTTGTATAAGCCATGACCTGTGCTTCTGCTTACACAGGCTGTGCTTGTCAATGTTTTGCTTACACAGGATTTGCTTAAGTGCTTTCATCAGTACTCAGTGTAATGTTGTTTGGAGCACTAGTTGTCTCCATGAGAAAATCAAAATTCCTTTAGTTATTTATGGATCACAAAAGATTATGGAAAATTTTAAACTGGAATCTCAGAGGCATTAATTCTGAGTAGAAATGGCTTGCTCTAGCCAGCAAAATTGAAGAATCAAATTGTGACATCATCTGCTTACAAGAGACAAAAAGGGAATCATTTGATATGGATTATATTAAGAAATTCTGTCCAAAAAAATTCAATAAATTTGAATTCTTGCCCTCAGTAGGTGCTGCAGGGGGAATAATAATTATTTGGAATAGCTCCCTTTTCACTGGTTCTCTTGCTTTCCAAAATGAATTCTCTATATCAGTGTCATTCACCTGTAATCTCTCAAGGAATTCTTGGATTTTAACTAATGTCTATGGACCCAGTCAAGCAGACAGGAAAGCTGATTTTATTGAGTGGTTCACCAACATTGTCATGCCTGATGATATGGACTGGCTGATCTTGGGAGACTTTAATTTCATCAGACAACCTTCAGATAGGAATAAACCAGGAGGAGATATCAATGGAATGCTTCTTTTTAATGAAGCTATCAGTAATCTGGGGTTGGTGGAATTACCCCTGAAAGGTAGAAAATATACATGGAGTAATATGCAGAAAACTCCTTTACTTGAAAGGCTGGACTGGTTTTTTACTTCTGCTTCTTGGACAAGTTCATACCCTTCCACCTTGGTTAACCCTCTAGTCAAGCCCACTTCTGACCATGTCCCCTGTGTCATTTCTATTGGAACTAGTATTCCTAAAGCAAGAGTCTTCAGATTTGAGAATTACTGGCTACAACATAGTGATTTTAAGCAAATTGTGGAAAATAGTTGAAAAATTCCAGTTGGACACACTGACCCTGCCAAAAGAATTACTGCAAAACTGAAGAATTTGAGGAAAAGTATCAAGACCTGGGCAAGAAATCTGCCATGCCTCAGAAAGCTAATTGATAAAGTTAATTCAGTCATTGAATTCTTGGACAATCTTGAAGAGATCAGAACCCTTTCTCTTGAGGAATGGAATCTTAGTGACATTTTAAAAAGTCATGTTATCACTCTCCTTCAAAATCAAAAAACTTACTGGAAACAAAGAGGTAAAATTAAATGGGTGAAGCTTGGAGATGCAAATACAAGATTCTTTCACAACAAAGCAACAATCAATTATAGACACAACTTCATTTCTATGCTGATGAATGAGAGCTTATCAGAAATTACAGATCATGGTAGTAAAGCTGAGATCTTATGGAAATCCTTTAAAGAAAGAATGGGGCAAACTGACAAGCCAAACATGCATTTTAATTTGTCAGAATTTTTCGGAGAAGGTATGGATTCTACAACTAGTGCACAGTTAGAGGAACCTTTCTCTGATAAAGAAATTGAAGATGTCATAAAAGATCTACCAAATGACAAGTCACCAGGACCTGATGGTTTCAATAATGAATTCTTCAAAAATTGCTGGCAAATTGTTGGAGAGGATGTCAAGGATCTGATAAGAAATTTCTATGATGGAGATTTAAACATGGAAAGTATTAATACTTCCTTTATTACACTCATTCCAAAGACTGATAATCCCCTGCATCCAAGTGACTTCAGACCAATTTCCTTGCTCAATTCTGTTCTCAAGATCATCACCAAACTGCTGGCTAATAGACTACAGAAAATAATTCTTCAACTTGTGCATAAGAATCAATATGGATTTCTGAAACAAAGATCTATACAAGACTGCTTAGGATGGGCCTTTGAATATTTGTTTCAATGTCATAAATCCAAGGAGGAGATTGTTATCCTTAAGCTTGACTTTGAAAAATCTTTTGATAAGATTGAACATAGCACAATTTTTGAAATCCTCAAAGCAAGAGGTTTTGGAGCTAGATGGATCAAATGGATTAAAATGATTCTAGATTCTGGTACCTCAGCAATCCTTCTTAATGGTACTCCTGGGAAAAAATTCTATTGTAAGAGAGGGGTAAGACAAGGGGATCCTCTTTCACCCTTACTGTTTGTGTTAGCAGCAGATTTTCTTCAATCTATTCTGAATAAGGCAATGTCACAAAATTTGATTGAAATGCCAATACCTTGCAGAGCCTGCCCAGATTTCCCCATAATTCAATATGCAGATGACACTTTGGTTATTATGAAAGCAGATGCAAGGAACTTAATCTGTCTAAAAGCTCTGCTTCAAACTTTTGCTAATTCAACTGGACTGAGGGTTAATTACAACAAATCAAGCATGATACCCATAAACTTAAGTGAAGAAAGGCTCAATCATTTTGCTGCAACAATTAATTGCAAAAAAGAGTCTCTTCCTTTCACTTACCTTGGTCTCCCCCTGTGTATTGTCAAACCTAGCATGGAACATTTTATGCCAATTATTCAGAGAACTCAAGCAAGGCTTGGTGGTATTGCAGATTTTCTAAATTATGGTGGAAAGCTACAATTAGTTAAATCAGTACTGTCATCCATGCCAATCTTCTTCATGTGCTGCTTTGATGTCCCAGTTACTATAAAAGAACAAGTGGTGAAATATATGAGACATTGCTTATGGAGAAAAAAATACACAGAAGTGCAAGCTAAGGGTTCTGCTCTGGTAGCCTAGAAAAAAATCTGCAAACCTAAAGAGCAAGGAGGATTGGGAGTCCTCAACTTGGAAGTACAGAATAAGGCACTTATGCTGAAAAATCTTCATAAATTCTTCAATAACCTTGACATACCCTGGGTACATTTAATCAGAGATACATATTACAGTAATGGAGAATTACCCACAAATAGTTTGGAAGGTTCTTTCTGGTGGAAATCACATCTCAAGCTTCTTGATATTTACAAGGGTTTAGCTAAATGCTCTGTGGGGAATGGAAGGACTGTAAACTTCTGGACAGATCTATGGGAACAAAACTGCTTACACCAAAAATTTCCTCACCTTTTTACATTTGCTAAACATATAGACTGGAATGTTGAGAAGGTAATCCATACTGAATACCTGGAAGACCTGTTTCATCTGCCACTCTCACAACAGGCTTATGAAGAATATCAGAACTTCGAAGTGATCTGCCAAAATGCTCTCATAAGAGTACAAGAAGGCAATGGAGACCAGTGGACTTATATTTGGGGAAATAGTGAATTCTCATCACAAAGAGCATATAAAGCTATGATTGGTTTTACTCCCACCCCCAAAATTTTCAACAGAATTTGGAAGACCTCATGCCAAGCAAAACATAAATTTTTCTTCTGGCTGCTCTTGCATGATCGATTAAATACAAGGAACCTGCTAAGAAGGAAAAACTTCCAACTTCAAAACTATCAATGTGTTGCAATGGAATGTCACGTGGAAGAAACTCTAGTTCATTTATTCTGGAGGTGTCCTCTAGCGGAACAATGTTGGAATTCTATATGCCCACAGAGAGATAGAAGATTATCCATTATGGAAGCCTTTGAAGAGATGAGAACATTACTAAAATTACCATTTGCAATGGATGTGACAATTCTGGCAGCCTGGGGAATTTGGATTGTGAGAAATAATAAGCTCTTTGAGAATCAAAATGCCACTTACAGGTCCTGGAGAGCTATTTACACTCAAGAGTTGAAAATATTGGTCCACAGAATGAAGAAAAAGCATGTTACCTCTTTTAAAGAATGGCTTCAAACAATAGTTTAGTTTAGTTCTTTTTCTTTCTTGAGAGTTTCTCACTCTCTTTGTAATTTATACTCTTGTACTATCTTATTATTATTAATAAAAATTGCAGTGGGTTAACCCCACTGTTTTACCCTAAAAAAAAAACAAAAACCTTCCATATGGAGGGGAAACCTAGCCAAGCTAGGACTCCCACTAGAGGTGGGAGTTCCACCTCCCATATGGGGGGGGTGGCCGGCCCCCTAATGGGGAGTCCACTTGGGACTCCACCCCCACTAGGGTTGGCCGGCCATGGAGGTGCAGTCCCATGTGGACTCCACCTTCCTTGGTGGTTTCTTCCGGACTTTTCTAGAACCTTCTAGAACCTTCCATAGAACCTTCCGCGACATTTTAATTCACATAAAATGACATCCTATATATGAATCTTATTCTCGGACCATTCCGGAACTCCTCGTGATGTCCGGGATCTCATCCGGGACTCCGAACAAATATTCGAACTCCATTCCATATTCAAGTACTACCATTTCAACATCCAACTTTAAGTGTGTCACCCTACGGTTCGTGAACTATGCGGACATGGTTGAGTACTCACTCCGACCAATAACCAATAGTGGGATCTGGAGATCCATAATGGATCCCACATATTCAACGATGACTTTAGTGATCGAATGAACCATTCACATACGATACCAATTCCCTTTGTCACGCGATATTTTAGTTGTCCGAGGTTTGATCTTCGGTATCACTCTATACCTTGTTCAACCTCGTCTCTCGACAAGTACTCTTTACTCGTACTTGTGGTATGTGGTCTCTTATGAACTCATTCATATGCTTGCAAGACATTAGACGACATTCCACCGAGAGGGCCCAGAGTATATCTATCCGTCATCGGGATGGACAAATCCCACCTGTTGATCCATATGCCTCAACTCATACTTTCCGGATACTTAATCCCACCTTTATAGCCACCCATTTACGCAGTGGTGTTTGGTGTAATCAAAGTACCTTTCCGGTATAAGTGATTTATATGATCTCATGGTTATAAGGACTAGGTAACTATGTATCGAAAAGCTTATAGCAAATAACTTAATGACAAGATCTTATGCTACGCTTAATTGGGTGTGTCCATTACATCATTCATACAATGACATAACCTTGTTATTAATAACATCCAATGTTCATGATTATGAAACTAATCATCCATTAATCAACAAGCTAGTTTAAGAGGCATACTAGGGACTTCTTGTTGTCTACATATCACACATGTACTAATGTTTCGGTTAATACAATTATAGCATGATATATAAACATTTATCATAAACATAAAGATATAAATAATAACCACTTTATTATTGCCTCTAGGGCATATCTCCTTCGAGTCTCCCACTTGCACTAGAGTCAATAATCTAGATTACATTGTAATATACCTAACACCCATGGCATTACGGTGTTGGTCATGTTTTGCCCTAGGGAGAGCTTTAGTCAACGGATCCGCTACATTCGGATCGGTGTGTACTTTGCAAATCTTTACTTCTCCATCTTCGATGTACTCGCGAATCGAGTGGTAACGCAGCTTGATATGCTTCAGCCTCTTGTATGACCTTGGCTCTTGTGCATTGGCGATGGCACCCATGTTATCACGAGTAAATGATTAATGGGTCCAATGCACTAGGAACCACACCGAGCTCTACAATGAACCTCTTCATCCATACCGCTTCTGATGAAGCCTATGAAGCCGCTATGTACTCTGATTTTGTTGAAGACTTCGCCACCGTGCACTGCTTCGAGCTTGCCCGAGCTTACTGCAGCACCATTCAATATAAACACGTACCCAGATTGTGACTTAGAGTCATCAGGATCAGTGTTCCAACTTGCATCGGTGTAACCACTTACAAGGAGCTCTTGGTCACCTCCATAACAAAGAAACATATCCTTAGTTCTTTTCAAGTACTTCAGGATATTCTTGACCGCTGTCCGAGTGTTCCATTCCTGGATCACTTTGATATCTGCTAGTCAAACTGACAACATGTGCTATATCCGGTCTAGTACATAGCATGGCATACATGATAGATCCTACTGCCGAGGCATAGGGGATTTTACTCATCCTTTCTCTTTCTTCTGCCGTTGCCGGTCCTTGAGTCTTACTCAAGACTTTGCACAGTAACATAGGTAAGAACCCTTTCTTACTTTCGTCCATTCTAAACTTCTTTAGAATCTTGTCCGAGATATGTACTCTGTGATAGCCCTATTAGGCATCTTGATCTATCTCTATAAATCTTGATGCCTAATATATACGATGCTTCACCAAGGTCTTTCATTGAAAAACTATTATTCAAATAACTTTTAACACAGCTTAATAGTTCTATATCATTCCCGATCAGCAATATGTCATCTACATATAATATCAGGAATGCTACAGAGCTCCCACTCACTTTCTTGTAAATACAGGCCTCTCCATGACACTGTATAAACCCGAAGTCTTTGATCACCTTATCAAAGCGTCGGTTCCAACTTCTTGATGCTTGCTTCGGTCCATAGATTGAACGCTGAAGTTTGCATACTTTGTCAGCATTTTTAGGATCGACAAAACCTTTGGGTTGTACCATATACAACTCTTCCTCAATGTCTCCATTAAGGAATGTCGTTTTGACATCCATCTGCCAAATCTCATAATCGAAAAATGCAGCTATTGCTAACAAAATCCTCACAGATTTTAGCTTCGCTACAGGTGAGAAAGTCTCATCGTAGTCAACTCCTTGAATTTGTCGGAAACCCTTTGCGACAAGTCGAGCTTTATAGACGGTAATATTACCATCAGCATCTGTTTTTCTCTTGAAGATCCATTTATTTTCGACAGCCTTTCAGCTATCAGGTAAGTCTACCAAAGTCCATACTTTGTTATCATACATGGATCCCATTTCGGATTTCATGGCTTCTTGCCATTTGTTGGAATCTGGGCTCATCATCTCTTCTTCATACGTCGCAGGGTCCTCATCATTGTTATCCACAATCATGACATTTAGACAAGGATCTCATACCAATCAGGAGTGGTACGTTCCCTTGTCGATCTGCGAGGTTCAGTAGTTTCCTCGTTCGAAGTTTCATGATCATTATCATTAGCTTCCTCTGTTGCCGGTGTAGGCGGTACGGGTACAACTTCCGGTACTGCGCTACTCTGATCAACGAGTATAGATTCATCAATCTCATCGAGTTCTACTTTTCTTCCAGTCACTTCTTTAGTGAGAAATTCTTTCTCAAGAAAGGTTCCGTTCTTAGCAACAAAGATTTTGCCTTCGGATTTGTGATAGAAAGTATACCCTATAGTTTCCTTAGGGTATCCTATGAAGACGCATTTCTCCGCTTTGGGTTCTAGCTTGTCCGGTTGTAACTTCTTTACATAGGCTTCGCAACCCCAAACTTTCAGGAACGACAGCTTAGGTTTCTTATTAAACCATAATTCATATAGTGTTGTTTCTACGGATTTTGATGGTGCTCTATTTAAAGTGAATGCGGTTGTCTCTAATGCATAACTCCAAAATGATAACGGCAAATCAGTAAGAGACATCATAGAACGAACCATATCTAAGAGAGTTCGATTACGACGTTCGGACACACCGTTACGTTGAGGTGTTCCCGGCGGTGTCAATTGTGAAAGTATTCCGCATTTCTTTAAATGCATGCCAAACTCATAACTCGAGATATTCACCTCCACGATCGGATCGTAGAAATTTGATCTTCTTGTTACGTTGATTTTCTACTTCACTTTGGAATTCCTTAAACTTCTCGAAAGTTTTGGATTTATGTTTCATGAAATAGATATACCCATATCTACTCAGATCATCTGTGAAGGTTAGAACATAACGATAACCACCACGCGATGCTACGCTCATTGGTCCACATACATCGGTATGTATGATTTCCAATAAGTCAGTAGCTCGCTCCATCATACCAGGAAATGGAGTCTTTGTCATTTTTCCCATTAGACATGCTTCGCATCTATCAAGTGACTCAAAGTCAAGTGGTTCAAGTAATCCATCAGTATGGAGTTTCTTCATGCGTTTCACTCCAATATGACCAAGACGACAATGCCACATATAAGTAGAATTATCATTCAATTTAATTCGCTTAGCATCTATGTTATGTATATGCGTATCACTACTATCGAGATCTAACAGAAATAAGCCATTCTTTTCCGGTGCTCGACCATAAAAGATATTATTCATAAAAATAGAACAACCATTATTCTCAGACTTGAATGAATAACCGTCTTGCATTAAACAAGATCCAAATATAATGTTCATGCTCAACGCGGGTACAAAATAACAATTATTTAGGCTTAAAACTAATCCCGAAGGTAGATGTAGAGGAAGTGTGCCGACAGCGATCACATCGACTTTGGATCCATTTCCAACGCGCATCGTCACTTTATCTTTCAGTAGTCTTCGTTTATTCTTTAGTTCCTGTTTCGAGTTACAAATATGAGCAACCGAACCAGTATCAAATACCCAGGTACTAGAACGAGAACCGGTGAGATAAACATCTATAACATGTATATCGAGATATACCTTCTTTCTTCTTCTTGACAAGGCCGCTCTTCGGATCAGCCGGATACTTGGAGCAATTACGCTTCCGGTGTCCCTTCTCCTTGCGATAATAGCACTCGAGCATCGGGCTTAGGGCCGTTCTTAGGTTTCACAGGAGGCGTGGCAGCTTTCTTGCCACCCTTCTTGAATTTTCCCTTAGACTTGCCCTGTTTCTTGAAGCTGGTGGTCTTGTTGACCATCAACACTTGGTGCTCTTTCTTGATCTCAATCTCAGCAGCTTTTAGCATGCCAAAGAGTTCGAGTAACTCCTTGTTCATGTTCCGCATATTGTAGTTCATCACAAAGTTCTTGTAACTTGGTGGCGGTGATTGAAGGACACGATTAATCCCCGATCTGTTAGGAATCACTATTCCCAAGTCACCGAGTTTCTTCGCATGCCCGGTCATGGCGAGCATGTGCTCACTAACGGAGCTGCCTTCTTCCATCATGCAGCTGAAGAATTGTTTCGATGCTTCATAGCATTCCACGGCCGCATGAGTCTCAAAAATAGCTTTCAGCTCTTTCATCAACTCATGAGGATCGTGGTGCTCAAAACGTTTTTGAAGATCGGATTCCAGACTACATAGGATGGCACACTGAACTTGAGAGTACCGTATTTTCCGAGTCTCGTAAACAGCTTTTACTTCATCGGTTTCAGTTTCTGCAGGAGGGTCACCTAGCGGTGCATCAAGCACATATTGCAGATTTCCGCCAGAGAGGAAGATCCTCACATGACGGAACCAGTCGATGAAGTTGCTACCGTTGCTCTTAAGTTTCTCTTTCTCTAGGAACTGATTAAAATTGATTGGGGACGCCATCTCTACAACATATATTTGCAAAAGTTTAGACTAAGTTTATGACAAATTGAGTTCAAATTTTAATTCAACATAATTAAAAATCTAGGTGAACTCCCACTCAAAACAATATCCCTCGCATTGTCTTAGTGATCACACGAACCAAATCCACCGCACCTTTGTCCGATCATCACGAGACAAGGTGTGATTTCAATGGCGAACACTCAAAGTGTTCATCATATCAACCATATGATTCATGCTCTACCTTTCGGTATCACGTGTTCCGAGACCATGTCTGTACATGCTAGGCTCGTCAAGGCCACCTTAGTATCCGCAAGTGCAAAACTGTCTTGCACCCGTTGTATGCACTTGTTGATTCTATCACACCCGATCATCACGAGATGCTTCGAAACGACAAGTCTTGGCAACGGTGCTACTAAGGATGAACACTTTATTATCTTGAGATTTTAGTGAGGGATCATCTTATAATGCTACCGTCGCGATCTAAGCAAAATAAGATGCATAAAAGGATTAACATCACATGCAGTTCATATGTGATATGATATGGCCCTTTTGTCTTTGCGCCTTTGATCTTCATCTCCAAAGCACGGACATGATCTCCATCATCTTCGGGCATGATCTCCATCATCGTCGGCGTAGCGTCAAGGTCAATGGCGCCGTCTTCATGATTGTCCTCCATGTAGCAACTATTACAACTACTTTGAAATACTACTCAACATGAAATTTAAAGACAACCATAAGGCTCCTGCCGGTTGCCACAATACAATAATGATCATCTCATACATATTCATCATCACATTATGGCCATATCACATCACCAAACCCTGCAAAAACAAATTAGACGTCTCTAATTTGGTTTGCATATTTTACGTGGTTTAGGGTTTTCGAGAGAGATCTAATCTACCTACGAACATGAACCACAACGTTGATACTAATGTTTTCAATAGAAGAGTAAATTGAATCTTCACTATAGTAGGAGAGACGAGACACCCGCAAAGCCTCTTATGCAATACAAGTTGCATGTCGAACGAGGAACAAGTCTCATGAACGTGGTCATGTAAAGTTAGTCCGAGCCGCTTCATCCCACTATGCCACAAAGATGCAAAGTACTCAAACTAAAGATAACAAGAGCATCAACGCCCACAAAACCATTGTGTTCTACTCGTGCAACCATCTATGCATAGACACGGCTACGATACCATCGTAGGATAACGTTGCATAGAAAACAAAAAATTTCCTACCGCGAACACGCAATCCAAGCCAAGAAGCAATCTAGAAGACGGTAGCAACGAGGGGGTATCGAGTCTCACCCTTGAAGAGATTCCAAAGCCTACAAGAGGAGGCTCTTGTTGCTGCGGTAGACGTTCACTTGCCGCTTGCAAAAGTGCGTAGAAGATCTTGATCACGATCGGTTCCGGCGCCACGAACGGGCAGCACCTCCGTACTCGGTCACACGTTCGGTTGTTGATGAAGACGACATCCACCTCCCCGTTCCAGCGGGCAGCAGAAGTAGTAGCTCCTCTTGAATCCGACAGCACGACGGCGTGGTGTCGGTGGTGATGGAGAAGTCCGGCGGAGCTTCGCTAAAGCTACGCGGGAGTTATGGAGGAGAGGGGGCGGCTAGGGTTTGGGAGGGGGTGGCCGGCCTCAAGGGGGTGCGGCCAACTTGTGGCTTTGTGGTGGCCGGCCCCCTCCCCTATGCTCCTCATTATATAGGTGGAACCCCAAGAGTTAGTCCCCAAGTCTTCGAAGAAGACCCGAACCAAAAACCTTCCATATGGAGGGGAAACCTAGCCAAGCTAGGACTCCCACTAGAGGTGGGAGTTCCACCTCCCATATGGGGGGTGGCCGCCCCCCTAAGGGTGGTCCACTTGGGACTCCACCCCCACTAGGGTTGGCCGGCCATGGAGGTGGAGTCCCATGTGGACTCCACCTTCCTTGGTGGTTTCTTCCGGACTTTTCTAGAACCTTCTAGAACCTTCCATAGAACCTTCCGCGACATTTTAATTCACATAAAATGACATCCTATATATGAATCTTATTCTCCGGACCATTCCGGAACTCCTCGTGATGTCCAGGATCTCATCGGGACTCCGAACAAATATTCGAACTCCATTCCATATTCAAGTACTACCATTTCAACATCCAACTTTAAGTGTGTCACCCTACGGTTCGTGAACTATGCGGACATGGTTGAGTACTCACTCCGACCAATAACCAATAGCGGGATCTGGAGATCCATAATGGCTCCCACATATTCAACGATGACTTTAGTGATCGAATGAACCATTCACATACGATACCAATTCCCTTTGTCACGCGATATTTTACTTGTTCGAGGTTTGATCTTCGGTATCACTCTATACCTTGTTCAACCTCGTCTCTGACAAGTACTCTTTACTCGTACCGTGGTATGTGGTATCTTATGAACTCATTCATATGCTTGCAAGACATTAGACGACATTCCACCGAGAGGGCCCAGAGTATATCTATCCGTCATCGGGATGGACAAATCCCACTGTTGATCCATATGCCTCAACTCATACTTTCCAGATACTTAATCCCACCTTTATAGCCACCCATTGACGCAGTGGTGTTTGGTGTAATCAAAGTACCTTTCCGGTATAAGTGATTTATATGATCTCATGGTTATAAGGACTAGGTAACTATGTATCGAAAATCTTATAGCAAATAACTTAATGACGAGATCTTATGCTACGCTTAATTGGGTGTGTCCATTACATCATTCATACAATGACATAACCTTGTTATTAATAACATCCAATGTTCATGATTATGAAACTAATCATCCATTAATCAACAAGCTAGTTTAAGAGGCATACTAGGGACTTCTTGTTGTCTACATATCACACATGTACTAATGTTTCGGTTAATACAATTATAGCATGATATATAAACATTTATCATAAACATAAAGATATAAATAATAACCACTTTATTATTGCCTCTAGGGCATATCTCCTTCAATTGCTACAGTAAATACATACAGTATTTGTTAATATTTCCTGAATTTTCTTCTACGTTTTTCACTACTTAAGCACTGTGCTTACCTGACTTGTCATCTCTATATTACAATCACGAGTATATTACTTAGACCATCTGTACAACATACTTTTGTTGCGACTGGATTATTAATAAAGGCCGTGTGCATCACCACGATGCAGAGGCTGGGGTCATATCCCCTTTTCGAAGATTTTTTTTTACTTAGACCATAGCCTTATTCAAAATCAATTCTCAGTCAAGCTGCAAAATCTCCTACAAATCCCGAAATATTTCGGAAGGGCTTTTCAAAATTGATTTTCAAGATACATCATGATTATGATCGTGGTAACCAATTTTCAACGTGATGATGATTTGATGTGACACTTGGCCGTACTAGTACGGTCTCATATTTTTGTATTACTTGACTGTAGCCAAATTCGAAATCTCATTCCAGCGGCAAAACTTCCCGCCCGAAAAATACAAATATTTCACACGCTTCTAACTTCCCATTCTACCCTCATAAAGATGACAACAATGTCCATGTATAAGTCGGTTGGTTGGGGGTCTACCCGTCATTTTTTTCGATCACCACCTCCCTAGCCCCGGAAACTAACCGAAAAAAAATCATTTCCCTCAGTCTCTCCTCCGAGACCACACCCACCGGAACTTCCCAAGTCGCTCTCTCTCCCACCTCCACGACCTCCGCACCGGAACATCCCCGCCGGACTTCCCTGGCCTACCCGAGGCCTCGCGATCCTCGTCATCCGGCTGCCTGCCGGAGCCGCTTCATCGACGCCGTCATCAACCGGACCGGATCATCCCCGCCGAACCTCGAAACCACATGCTCATCCAGCAGTCTACCGCAGTCGCTTCAGCTGCGGTATCATCCACCCCACCGGAGCCGCTTCGCCGGATCCGTCGTCCACCGCATCGGATCTGGCTCACCGACACCGCTGTGCATGAATCAGATCTGCTTCACCGGCGCCGTGCATGATGTAAACTCTTCTACTGTCGCTTTTCTATTGCTTGCCTGCAAGTTCTTGTTTAATCTTGCGGGAACCTGTTTGTGCTAACGACGCGCCGTTACGTTTTTGCAAATGAGATGAGTAACCATGAAGTGTAATGGCCGTCTCTCCAACCCCAAGTAGCACATGTAGCGTACTTCATCATCGGATCTATCAACCCCAGGAATATCTGCTGTGACTCCCATAGAGTGCTTCTCCTAATGTAAGTCCCTTGTTTTAGCGCCATGTTCTTGGTTCAGATGCTTGTTTGTCTGAAGCTCTTTTAGTTCATTCCTAGCTATGACCTTAACACCTTGCTATTTTCTAGTTCATTGCTAACTTTAAGCGATTGAACATTTTGGTTAGCATTCCTCGCTTCTGTAGATGTAGCCATCATAACTTCTATCTTGCTCAGTCGTTGTTACTACAAAAATTATAGGTATTATAGTAACATCCTGCTATTATTTAGCTCATGGCCAATTTTAAGTAATTGCACATGTTGGTTCGCATTCCCTGCTCTATAGCTTTTGGCATCGTAACTTCTATATTTGGTTTACATTGCCTGCTCTGTAGATCTAGCCATCATAACTTTATCTTGCTCAGTCGTTGTTACAAAAATTATGGCCTGCTACTATGTTGTTTGTGCCAATTTTTTACTCCATGAACATGTTGGCTTGCATTCCCTGTACTACCAGTGATGCCATTGTTTTGTATCTACTTCATTGTAAGCTAACAAAGTAAGGACTTAGTTTGGCATGCTATCACTCTGCTATCTAGCCTCGTAGTACAAATAAACTTGTCATATTACTAGATAATAATTTTGCGTGCCATCTTGTTCTTCAAAAGCTGCATTATTGACTTGTTTCTCTGACTTGGCATGACGCTCACATATGGAATGCTGAACATATTGGTTTGCATTCAATCTTATACAAGTTCACAGGTGATCCCACTATATTCTGTATCTGGTCCATCCTAAGCTCCAGCATTAACTATCCTCTATGTGTTGCTCATTACAAGTTTATATCCCGAAACATCTTGATTTGCATCCCCTTCACTACAAGTTCAGGAGTATTATTTAGTTCATGGCCAAAATGAAGTAATTGCACTTGGCACATGTTGGTTCACATTCCCTCCTCTTTAGCTTTTGCCATCGTAACTTCTATTTTTGGTTTACATTCCTCGCTTTCGTAGATGTAGCCATCATAACTTCATCTCGCTCGGTCGTTGTTACAAAATTTATAGCCTGCTACTATGTTGTTCATGCCAATTTTGTACTCCCCGAACATGTTGGTTTGCATGGGACTCGACGAGTAGTAAGTCTGCTGTTTCATTCTAACATGCTCTGTTATATTGGATGTTGGTATGCGGCATGCACTCTTTGTTTGCTTATTGTGCGCATTACAATGATCTTGTTATAACGACGAAATGATTAGTTCCAAATTCTTTGGCAAACAATATTGTAGTGTCTTTGCCTTTCCATTGTTGCTTGTCTTAACTTGTAATATCTTTGTTTCGAGATATAGGTGCTGCATGGACAACTTAAAAGATTGCCGGATCGCTTCATTGTATTGCTAGGTTTAATTACCATTCAATTTCTCCGGGTTACGTAATATTTTTTCAAAGCCTTGCAGCTGATGTAATATTTAGTTAGTTTTTATAGTTCTTTCGCGCATTTTTTCTTTGGTGCTTGTGGTAAGTGAGGCTATCCGACAGAAATCAATGCTGCGTAAATATTCTCAGTATCTAAATCACGAATTCCCATCCCTTAAACGGCCTAATTAACCGAAATCACATATTTGCCGGCCCGCAAAATCCTAAAGCGCCTATTATGCCGGCATATAAACATCAACTAAACGGGCTGGCCCACTTACTTATTGGGCCAGCCCACTTGATTTACGGTGGACCCCACACTCTAATTGGGCCGGCCCACTTGCTTTAAGGTGGACCCCACCCTCCACTGGGCCGGCCCACTAACTAGTTGGGCCAGCCCAATTGCTTTTGTGGTGGACCCCACATACTAAATGGGCCGGCCCTTTAAGAGGAAAGTGGGACCCAACCTGTGTTTTTGGCCCGGCCCACTATCTTGTTGGGCCAGCCCACTTGCTACATGGTGGACCCTACATACTAAATGGGCCGACCCTTTAAGAGGAAAGTGGGACCCACATGTGTTTTTGGCCCGGCCCAGTAGCGTGTTGGGCCGGCCCATTTGCTATATGGTGGACCCCACATACTAAATGGGCCGGCCTTTTAACTGGAAAGTGGGACCCACCTGTGCTTTTGGCCCGGCCCACTATCTTGTTGCGCCGGCCCACTTGCTATATGGTGGACCCCACATACTAAATGGGCCGGTCGTTTAACTGGAAAGTGGGACCCACCTGTGTTTTTGGCCCGGCCCACTAACTTGTTGGGCCGGCCCACTTGCTATATGGTCGACCCCACATACTAAATGGGCCGGCCCTTTAACTGGAAAGTGGGACCCACCTATGTTTTTGGCCCGGCCCACTATCATGTTGGGCCGGCCCACTTGCTATATGGTGGACCCCACATACTGAATGGGCTGGCCCATTAATAGGAAAGTTGGACCCACCTTTGCTTTTGGCCCGGCCCACTGGCTTGTTGGGCCGGCCCATTTGATCAAATGTGGACCCCACATACTGAATGGGCTGGCCCATTAACAGGAAAGTTGGACCCACCTTTGCTTTTGGCCCGGCCCACTGGCTTGTTGGGCCGGCCCATTTGATCAAATGTGGACCCCACGTACTAAATGGGCCGGCCCGATAGCAGAAAAGTGGGACCCACAAGCTAATTGGGCCGGCCCAATAACTTCGTGGGCTGGCCCACTTGCTTTAAGGTGGACCCCACTTTGTAAATGGGCCGGCCCGATAACAGGAAAGTGGGTCCCACATGTTTTGTGGGCCGGCCCTTTTGCCTGTTGACCGGTCAAATGAGTGCATTCGGCCCGGCCCACATGCTTAGTGGCCGGCCCATTAATGTTTTGACCAGTCAACCTTAGAGATTAGGCCCGGCCCACGTAACTAATGGACCAGCCGAGCTATATAGTTGACCGGTCAAACTAAGTCAGCTAGCCCGGCCCGCATACTTAATGGGCCGGCCCGCTTAAGATGTGGCAGGCCTCGTGTGGGCCTACCATCTACCACGGGGTTTCAGCGGTTAACGCCGTTAACTGGCAGTTAACGGCGTCTGCCACGTGTCAGTTTGCATGACGTCAGCAGTCAACGGGCTCCCGGAAACACTTCTGCAACGGTCCGATTTTCCGTGGCGGAAGGGCGCCCAAGCGCGACGGATCGAAAAAATCGTCGTAGGACTTTGCCTGACGCAGTTTCGACAACAGAACCCATATCGTCGGGTTAGGCCCATAGGCGACGAAAAATACCCCTTAGCGGACGATTTTGAGACGTTGTCTATCAAAACTTTTCTTGTAGTGTATGGTGTACTTGCCAAACTGCCCTTCTTCCCCACCAAGAGCATACTTCAGTTGATTCAAGAACCAACACCAATTAGCAGTGTCTTCTTTGGGAACAACAGCAAATACAATTGGATACATATTGTTGTTGCCATCTCTGCCCGTAGCAGCCAATATTTGAGCCCCAGTGCAAAGCTTAATGAAACATCCATCCAATCCTGCACATTAGCTTAAGTTAGACAAGAAACATCAAGCCAACACTGCACATAAACAAGCATATCAAGTAACCTTCTCTGGCTCACCTATAAATGGCCTGCAGCCCTTAAGAAAACCTTCTCTGGCTGCATTGATGCAGAAAAATAGACCATGGAAAGAGGGCCCAGGATGAGGATTCTCTTCAGAGGGTGGTGGCGTCACAGTTGTCACAATCACCCTACTTCCTGGGTTAGTGTCAATGACAGTTTGTGCAAAATCCCTAAGCCTGACATACTGTTGTCTATGATCACCTAACACTGCATCAAGAGCCAAGTTTTTTGCCCTGTAGGCCATCATCCTAGGGATTTCAACACCATTCTATTGCCTAGCACTATCTATCAGTGTCTGAATGCTGGCATTTGGATCTGACCTAAATGCAGCTTCATAGTTCCTAGCCAACCATCTTGCACTCACTCTAGTTGTGTCAGTTGTTGTGTCACAAGTATTGGTTAGCTGCATCTTCCTTATGACAAATGTTTTCTCACATTTTATCTCTGAAGCAACCATGTAGAAAGGGCACTTCTCTTGTATGCACTGGACAGAAATTCTCACATTAGAATTTCTGTGATACACATAATTTCTACTTCGTGAAAATCAACGCCTCTCTAAATTGATGCACATCTCTGAAACACATCTTCAGACATAGCTGCTCATGTGGCTGCAGCCTCCTTTCATCATACCATTTCCCTGGAGGCCTCTTCTTAGCTCTACTCTTTCTTCCTCCTTTGGGTGGAACCATAAAGAGTGGTTCAAAATGGTCATCATCCATATCATCAACAAAACCAGCATCCATGTCTTCAACTGCTTCTGGCTTCCAGTCAAGAATATCATCAATTTGAACAGATGAATGGGATCTCACAGTTGGTGCCTTCCTCTTCTTCTTCTTCTTCTCAGGTTCAACTATGGTTACAGTTTCGGGTGCAATTATAGGAGGAACTGAATCTAGTGGGACAACATCAACTTCTTCAGTAACAAAAAGATCTTCAATGTCAGTATCTCCTTCACAATGCAGCAAAGGATCCATTCTCTGCTGCCTCATCTCCTCAATCCATTCAGCTACCTCAGCTTGTTCCTTCCTCCTCATTTCCTCCATCATGTTGAAATCAGCAACACCCATGTCAAAGTCCAGGTCAACATCTGTTGCTTCATTGAGATCAGGAATTTCATGTGCTTCGTCATTTCTGCTCTCTTGAGTACCAAAATAAGAACTCTGAGTTGCAAATACAGTGCCTTCACCATGAACAATATAAACAGGTGGAGGAGTAAGATCATAGACAACAGGGTCTGCATAATTTATAATGCATGAAGCTGACTGAGATCCTGCAATGCCTTCATCTGCTTTTGCATCCACAGCATCAGATACAACAGCTTTGTTCTTCCTGCCTCTCTTCACTAACAAGGTAAGCACTTCAGTTTCCTCAAAATACTCAAGCAAATGATATAGCTGCTGATTGTTCTCAATAAGTACCATGTCCTCACCCTGTCGGCAGTACAGGCTATCACTGAAACCAAATCCCTTTGTCTCTATCATTGCATACAGATACATAACAGTTATGTCATCACGTGCAATTCTTCTCTCTAGGTTATCCATCCCATCTAACTGAATTCTGACTTCCCATACTTCTGGATCCAAGCTACAATAGTACAAAGAATCCCCAAATCAGAAAACCCTAACCCTAAAATCCCCAATGTGGCCAAGAACACCAAAGAATCCCGAAATCAGAGCCAAGAAAAGGGTACATACTCTATTCCTCTGAGGCCGAAGGTGAATCGCTCGCTCGATTCAGGGTTGTCCACCCAAATCTGAGCGAGCATTGCCGCCGAATTCGATGCCCGCGCCAGCCACAGCTCCTCCAGGTCGTCTACGCCGCTTCCGGCGTCGACTCCGTGGCCTCCGCCGCCTTGTCCTTCGCCGCCACTGGAGACCACTCCGGCAGCCCTGCTCTCCGCCACCGTGGCCGCCGCCGGGGTTCGTCGGCTCCTCCATCTAAGCGGGAAACGAAAAGCTCGAGCGGGAAATGGTGGAATGGTGGACTGGTGCGGTCGGAACCGACCGGCTCGGTCATAACCATCCACGCGCTAACGGCGAGAAAACGTCTGTTGGACCTGACAGTGGGCCCAGATGGCTTAAACAGCTGTCACCCCACTGTTTGCGCGATCTGTTACGTGTCACCACAGAAGTTGTAGTTTTTAGCAAAAAAATCCAGGAATGGTACTGACGCGTTACCACTCCCGCAAGTGTGGTAGTTTTGTGTAATTCACTCAGCCTCTCCTCTCCCCGACGCCATGAGATGCGTTCTCCTCGCTCCCGTGCCCCGCTCGGTCCCCTCGTCCCCGAGCGCGCTGGCTCGTCGTCGATCTCCTCCACCTCCCGTGCGGCTCCGCCGGCGAGCCCCAACGCCGCCCCCCCCCCCCTTGTTAGTGCAGCCGGTGAGTGCCCTGCTGCAGTCTCGCCAATCCTCCCCGCGCGAGCACGCGCGCGCCCGCCACCATGGCCACCCTCGGCCCCGCCTCGAGCTCATGGCCGTCGATCCTGCCGCCGCCGCAGTATCGCCCCGACCTCGTCGATCTCCAAGGCCCGTGCCTCCACGTACCCTGCTCCGACCTCGGTGGCATCCTCTGATCCTTGTCGCCTCAAGGTCGCCCGTGCAGACGCCGCTCTGGCTCCGCGCCGGTCTGCCGCGACCTCCCCAAGCTCGTCCGTGACTTCCGGCCGTCGCCAAGGACGTCATCGTTCTGCCCCGCGCCTCTAGCCCGCTTGTTTTTCTTCTGCACGGGCGCGTCTCCGTAAGATGTTCGACAGAAGTTCCGGTCCAGTGCATGCCAACGCACGCCTGTCCGCCCTGTTCCTCTTGGATTCTGTGCAAGCAGCAGCTGTACATGCCTTCACGAGTGCTCGCAGGCGATCATGCCTCCGTCCCCGCGTCGTGCTAGACTGTATGTGCCCCTCGTGGTGCTTGCTCGTTCGATTTCCCTTTGCATCATGTGGCCTGCCCCATGCAAGAGTTCTTTTATGTTCTCTGATGTGGTGCATTTCTGTCAGGCACTTGTGCTCGCGGTTGCATCCCCTATGCCACGAGAAGCTTCTTTGTCAACAATCACAGCGAATCAGAAGATCTTCTTCCTGGATGCGAAGTCCAAGACCCCGGCTTCATGTTATTCCTCTTCCACCCGAAGATCCCGACTTCGACCCAAGACGTGTGAACCATAACCTATCCCTATTTTATAAATGTATTTTCTATCTTGTTACGTCAATCATATACTCCCTCCGGTCTTATTTAATTGACTCGAATTTAGTACAACTTTATACTAAATTTGAGTCAATTAAATAGGACCGGAGGGAGTATGTGGCATCACATCGCTTCTATATCTTGTAGTTTCAGATAAATAGCAAATCACCTAATTAAATATGAAATTATGTAGGATTAATATCTTATCTAGGTTCCATTTAAATTGCGTAGCTCACCCATGCTTTATCTATGCCATGTCAATCAACATTTAATATGTGCGGTAGATAAATAACTCGAACTAATATTTAATTGTTTCAGATAAGTTGTATCACATCATCGTTACCATGCATAACATCTCTTGAGCACACTACTAGGAAAAAGCTATTCAGTGGCGCACCACTATCCCCCATCAGTGGCGCACTGCTGGTGCGCCACTACTATCACGTCACTGCTAAGTTTTAGTAGTGGCGCACTACTGGTGCGTCACAACTACCCTAAGTAACAGTGGCGCACTGCGCCGTGCGCCATTGATAGGTACACTGGTGCGCCACTACTACTCCAAAGGGGTGCGCCACTGTTGTTCAGCAGCAGTGCGCCACTACTGTCTGCTGTCGGTGCGCCACTGCTGCCTCCTTGGGTGCGCCACTGTTACGGCGAGCTGGTGCGCCATTGCTGCTTGTTTAGGTGCGCCACTGTGGCATCTCAGACGTGCGCCACTGCTGGCAGCTTTGGTGCGCCACTACTAGTAGTTCATTTTCATTTTTTGTATTTCTGGCATGTATTTGTACAGGTTGTATAGCACAGTATAATAGCACAGATACAGAATATATAACACATATATACAACAGCACAGTATACCAATACATAGTCCTTCACATTAGCCTCCATGATTCACAAGATTTCAAATATTAGAGAAGTGTTACGGTGTTACAAGTCAAATGAGCTAGTGGTTACACAAGGTCGATCATCTAAACTAGCATCACATAGAAGAGAGCTAGAGTCACTACTAGCACCGTCCCGATGAAAGTGGTCTTCATCCGGTTCCTCCTCCGCTCCGTCCTCTCTCCCGCCAGATAGCGTGCGTATCTGTCTTCGGCCTCCACTCTAGTGGTGTACCCTTTGTAGTTGTTACCGCTAAAACGGTGAACCTGTCTCCGACACTCCTCCCAGTCGTTGTAGACTCCGGGAACCTTGCCCTTGTACACGACATACCACGTCATATCTGCACATATATGAACAAGCCAAAGAAACTAAGAAGTGCAAACTCAAATAAGAGACAAGTAGCTAGTATGAACTAAATGGAATGCCTCATACATTGTTGGTCCAAACAAATATTAACATTTAGGGAAGGCGTTAGTGAGGCCAGGTAGGATGCACAAGAGATTGATACTTGTGTCATCGCACCAGGCTCACTAGCGCCTCCCCAAGTGTAGTGACCACAAAATTTAATCATCGGCCAATGCAATTAAGAAGTGCAAACTCAAATAAGAGACAAGTAGCTAGTATGAACTAAATGGAATGCCTCATACATTGTTGGTCCAAACAAATATGAACATCCCGGGATGGCGTAAGTGAGGCCAGGTAGGATGCACAAGAGATTGATACTTGTGCCATCGCACCAGGCTCACTTGCGTCACCCCGGGGTCCTCTGTTGACCGAACATTCTAATCATCGGCACTAAAATGGAAGAAAGGGCTATGCAATTAAGAAGTGCCAACTCAAATAAGAGACAAGTAGCTATTATGAACTAAATGGAATGCCTCATATTTTGTTGGTCGGAACAAATATGAACATTTAGAGAAGGCGTCAGTGAAACCAAGTAGGATGCACAAGAGATTGATATTTGTGTCATCGCACCAGGTTCACTGGCCCCTCCTCCAAGTGTATAGGTGACCAAACATTCTAATCATCGGCATTCTGAAAAACCAAAGCAAATGGAATGACGATGGCCTCATACATTGTTGGTCGAAACAAATATGAACATCCCGGGATGGCGTCAGTGAGGCCAGGTAGGATGCACAAGAGATTGATATTTGTGCCATCACACCAGAGCTCACCGGCGTCACCCCGGAGTGTACGAGTTGACCAAACATTCTAATCATCGGCATTTTGAGATACCAAAGCAAATGGAATGACAAGGGCCTCATACATTGTTGGTCCAAACAAATATGAACATCCCGGGATGGTGTCAGCGAGGCAAGGTAGGATGCACAAGAGATTGATATTTGGACATAACATCATCATACCTAACATCGTAGCTTCATACAATTTAATATAGAATTCAAACAACACGAAGCAACGAAGATAGAGTTGACAAAACTCTAAGTTCTAACTATCGATGTCCGAGCCGGATTCGCCGATGTGGGGGTAGTGCACACGGCAGGCGGTGTCGTCGAACACCTTGACGATCATCTCGCCGTCCCCCTCGTACAGGAAGGTGAGCTGGCAGCCGGGCTCGAGGTGGAGGTCACGGGCGAACTTGTCCCACCCCGTGTGCAGGTACATCTTGCCCTGCCCGTCGAACGGGACCTCCACGGACCAGCGGCAGAAGTTGCGGCTAGCCTCCCGTAGCTGCAAGTGCGCCGGCTCGACGCCGTCGACGAACTCGGCGAACTTGTCCGGTAGCCTCTTGATGCCGAGTGGGTCGTCGTCGATGCGGAGGAGGAACTCGAAGCAGCGTTCCTCATGCGAAGACGAGGAGGATGCGGGTGACGGTGACCGTGGGGCCCTTGCTGCTCCACCGCGGCGGCCCCTTCCCCGGCCCCGGGGCGCCCGGGACCGCGGCCTCGACCGCCTCGCCGGCCACCGGGACCGGCCATCCTACATGTTTACATTTTTGAACCATATTACGATCCATTCCACTAACAAAATTGGGCATGACCTATGCTAATTTATGTACATATGAGTGCCCCATTTTCGCCGAAACGGAAATGAATCAACATTTCGGCGATAATGGGCAACTCTGTCGATCCCTGCACAAGAATATGTCACCATATACACCAGCTGAGCACCATGGCACATGTACAATTGTTCCTCATATACACCAGCTGAGCACCATGGACTAGAACTAGTGTTGTAAACATCAAAATAAACACTGTGAGCATCAACCCTTCACTCTGATCCCAAATTATATGCATTTAAATGGAAAAATAGTAAAAAATCAGTATAAAATGTGAACTTGAAGAACCTAGCAGCAGCAGTAATCAACCTAGCAACCTAGCAGCAGCAGCAAGCAAAAAATACACAATTTTACAGCCCTAGAGCAGCAGCAAGCAAAATATACCCAATTTTACAGCCCTAGCAGCAGCAGCAAGCAAGCAAATAGCCAAAGCACTAGGCTAAAATGATCAACTATCTAATGCATACATAGTACAATAGAATTTCATTGAAGATAGAGTCGGCAATATCAGATACATAATAGTCAGTAGCTTAAATCAGCAGTAGTATGTTAAAATTTCCTAAACCTAAATTTGCTACTACCACCACGATGGTTCAGCATTGATTTGTCCAGCTTTCTCTAATCCTTTTCTCATTAGTTATCTACTACAAGGATGCACCAAAGCAAGCAAGCAAAAACTACTGCAAGGGCAAGCATATGAAACAGCAGGTTTATCTGACGAAACTGAAAATTTGCAACAAAACAAATGTGCAACAAAGAACTACTGCAAGGACAAGCTACATTTGCAACAAGAACATCAAGTTTTCATCCAGTAAGCAAAAACTAACATGGTAGCTAGGATTAATAAAAGAGCAGAGTTGGATGACTACATAAAGGGGAGCACCTAGCTAGCAGCAGCACCTAATAGCAGCAGCACCTAACAGCAGCACCTAGCAGCAACCTAGAAGAAACGCATAGCGTCTGTTTAATACAGATGTATGTATTAAGTTAAGTTGATACTGAAGTTGTTTTACTAGTACACTAGATGTTCAGTTTGATAGTTTTGCTAGAGGTGGAAGAAGACACACACGAACACACTTGGAGAAGAGACACGCAGAGTTTTCAGCACGCGCACTTGTGCTCTCTTTCTCCTCTGTTTCTCTTTTCTGAAACTGCCTGATTACAAGGCTTAAATAGCCAGACCAACACAACCTAGCAGCACATGCACGCCCGCAACTGAATATGCCCGCTTCTTCCTCCCGTAAGACTTGGCCGCTTGGACTCTACGCAGCTGCTGCTTCATGCGGTTCATCTATCCATGCACACAGCAGACTATCACTAATGCAATGGCACATACACATATTAGTGCCACTACAAACCTATGCACGGTGCCATGCGACACACACAACTTGGCATGGCTCAACCTGCCGTGCACTCACACTCTAGTCTAATATGCATGTATGACTCAAAGCAAACTGAAATAAACATGAGACTAAGCCTATACAACAAGGTTAACTCCAACACAGTAGATACATAATTGATCTCATGTGCATAATTGATCTCATGTGCCTAGTAGATGATAACAGAAGAGCACAAGTGCATATATTGGCTAGCTATCTGTTATTGAGCCAACGGAAATCAGGAAGAGAATCGATTTGCGACCTACCAGAGCAAGTCGATTCGGCGGTAGAGAAACCGAGGGAGGAAGAAGCCGGCGGGGGCAGATAGCCGGCGGGCGTCTGCTGCGCTTCGATCCGATTCGACGGAAGGGGCGGGGGCAGGTAGCCGGCGGGCGTCGCCCTGCGCGTGGCGGGCGTCGCCGGGGTCCGAGGTGAATCGAGGGAGGGGCGGCCGCCGGTGGTCGCCGGTGGGAGGTGGCGTCGGAGAGGGCGTCGCCGGTGGGAGGTGGCGCCGGTGAATCGAGATCGAGTGGGGAGAATGGGGAGTGGGGAACCAAGGGACGGCCGGGGGATTTTTGTCTAAGTCACAGACCCCCTTAGCAATGGCGCACTTCCAGGGGTGCGCCACTATGAGGCTTAGCAATGGCGCACTTCCAGGGGTGCGCCACTACCAGTATAGGTTTGGGTCAAAACGCAAACAGACCAGGGTTTGACAGAAATCGATTAGTACCGCACTGGCTCTGTCCCTTGGTTGGTTTGCCAAACCTGGCCGGCCAGGTTCGAACCCTGGCGGCCCCATTTTTTTCACTTTTTCATTAAATTGATTTAACACTATAGTACATAGCATAATACACCAAAATAAAACGCATAATTAATTATTATTATGTAGAATATTTAAAATACTATAGAATCTAGAAAATATCCAAAAATATAAATTATATGTCTATTTTGATCGGTACAATGTGTAGATTAACAATATGACACCATTATTCATACAAGAAAATGATACATAATTGATCTCAAAAAAAAAATGATACATAATTATCTTTTCACAATCTTCTTGCCCTTCTTTCTCGCGGTTGAATAATTTAGCCCCGGAACTCCTAGACTTCTTCTCTTGAATGGACGGCCTTTAGGTAGGGTGGTCCTGCTTCTTCTTGTTGTGTATGGTTCTTCATCATCGTCGTCGTCATCTTCCATCTTCGGATCGCCGTACTGGTCAAAGTCTAGCTCGTTGGCGGCTCCATCCATTCCGATGATGCTCCTTTTGCCTCTCCTCACGACAACACGGCTGGGCTTTTGCGGGTCGGTAATGAAGAAGCATTGGTCCACTTGGGAAGCTAGTACCCATGGCTCATATTTCGCGGTGACCTTTGCGCCCGCTGTCTTGGATTTGGCTTCGGGTATAACCATGGTGGTGAAATGCCGGTCTTCTTTTATGACGTTCTTGGCCCACCGACACGGAACATCGGCACATTCTCTCCGGCGTAGCTCAGCTCCCGGATCTCCTCGATCTTTCCGTAGTATCTCTGCTTGACGTCACCGGTGTAGGACTCCATCGTTATCCCGGAGTTCGATAATCGCTCTTCATGTCCTTTTCCTCGGTGTAGAATGTGTAGCCGTTGATATCGTACGCCTGAAATGTCATCGGGTTGTGTTCGGCGCCCTGTGACAAGGCGAATATGAGTTTTTCTTCCGCAGAAGAATCCTCGTCTATAGGGTACGTCAGCATCTTGTCCTTGAACCACCGCGTGAAGGTTGAGTTGTGCTCTTTGATTATATCTCCGTCCGTCCTCTCGTTGGCCCTGATCACTGTACGTCTTTGCGATGAAGGTTTTGTGCTCTACCACCCAAGGATCGACCATGTCTATGTGTTGTAGCGCGACTAGGTTTGCTCTTTCAAAGTCGGCGATTCGACCCTTGAAGTCGACATGCATTTCGCGGCTACCGTCACGGTGACCCCATCCAGCGAGCTTCCCGAGATGCCTGTTTACGGGCAGGACAACGGGGTTCTCGATTTCTAGATAACTCGTGCAGAAGGAGATGCACTCTTTGGTCAGAAAGCCCTTGGCTATGCTTCCGTCTGGACGTGACCTGTTGCGAATGTACCCTTTGATGACACCATTCATCCTTTCGAACGGCATCATGCTGTGCAGGAACATCGGCCCCAGTTGGATGATATCCTCCACGATATGTACCAGCAGATGCACCATAACGTCGAAGAAAGCGGGCGGGAAGTACATCTCAAGCTCGCACGGTATCACCACGATCTCTTCCTGTAGCCTTCTAAGTTGCCTCACGCCAACGGACTTCCGAGAGATGACGTCGAAAAAGTTGCATAGGCCAAAAAGCGTTTCACGGACGTGCGCGTCCATGATCCCACGGATTGCAACCGGAAGTATCCGCGTCATCGGCACGTGACAGTCGTGAGACTTCATCCCGCTGAACCTCTGCTTCGCTTTGTCTAGGTACCTGCTTATCTTCCCCGCGTAACCGTAGGGAAGTTTTACTCCTAGGAGACGAGTCGAAAAACTGCTCGATCTCCTTCCGACTTAGAGTGAAGCACGCGGGGGCAGTAATATTCAATCTTTTTGGCATTTTTGCCCTTGCGACGACTTTGCGTGTCCTCCGCCTCATCATCGTCATCGTCATCATCATCATTAGGGCGTCCCGCGTGAAGCTCCTCCCTGATCCCAATTGATTGCAAGTCGTACCTTGCTTTCAGCCCATCTTTGGTCTTCTCTGGCATGTTGAGGAGGGTACCAAGCAGACTCTCGCACACGTTCTTCGTGATGTGCATGACATCAAGGCTGTGAGGCACACGGAGGATTTTCCAGTACGGCAAGTCCCAGAAAACAGACCTCGTCTTCCATACCTTAAGCAGCGGCTCTGGCGCCTTTCGCTTCTTTCCCGGCGGTGGGCACTCTTTCCAATTTTTCAATAGCTCGTCTATTTGCTCGCCGCTTCTCGTACGTGGCCGTCTTCGGGGTTCGTCTTGACCATCGAACAGATCCTTGCGTTTCCTCCATGCGTCGTCCTCGCGAAGCCACCTTCGATGTCCCATGAACACCGTTTTCGAGGACCCGGGATCTCTATCTAGGCTGGCGGTACGTTGTGTCGTCCATGCACCCGACGCATGCATTGAATCCGTGGACCACCTGCCCCGCGACATATCCGTAACCGAGAAAGTCGTGCACCGTCGTGAGCAGGTGCGGCTCTCATAGGGAAATATTCTTCCGCGGCGGCGTCCCACGTATTGGCGGGCGTGTCCCATAGCGTGGCTAGCTCCTCTTTCAGAAGCCCCATATACAGATTGATGTCGTTCCCTGGTTGTTTCGGCCCTTCAATTAGCATACTCATTTGAATGTACTTCCTCTTCATGCACAACCAGGGGGGAGGTTGTACATCCACACAAACATGGGCCAGGTGCTATGTGTGCTGCTCTGGCTGCCAAACGGATTGACTCCATCGGTGCTCGCGCCCAGCCTTATGTTCCTAGGATCGTCCCCAAATTCTGGGTACTCAAGGTTTAACGCATTCCACTGGCTAGCATCCGAAGGGTGTCTCAACATCCTGTCCTTTTTCTTTTTGTCCGGATCATCTGCATCATCTTCTACCTTCCTCTTCTCCGCGTGCCAGCGCATTAGCTTTGCTTGCTTAGGATCCGCGAAATACCGCTGCAGACGAGGAGTGATCGGAAAGTACCACACCACCTTCCGAGGAGCTTTCTTCCCCTTCTTGTACCGACCGACGCCGCACACCGGACATATGGTACACGCCGCGTGCTCGTTCCGATAAATGATGCAATCGTTCAAGCACACATGATATTTCACATGCGGTAAATCCGGAGGACACACGATTTTCTTGGCCTCCTCGATACTAGTCGGACACGTGTTACCTTTGGGAAGACGTTCCTGCCGGAATGACATGTTGTCGTTGAAGGATTTGTCGGTCATTTTGTGCTTTACCTTCATCTCCGAGTGCCATGAGCGTTACTTTCAGGCGGGTATCCTCCGGCCTACATCCTTCATACAATGGAGTAACCGCGTCTACCTCCGGTTGATCCATCTTGGCTTTCTCTCGGGCGGCAGCTCTTGCGTTACTCGTACGCTTGAGAAGCAGCTCTTGAAGATAAGGGTCCTGCACCCGGTCCATCGACGATGGTCCATCGTCTTCATCTTCATGATCGTCATGATGACCTCCATCTTGATCTTCCTCATCATCAGGTCCAGGATCTCCCACATTGTGATCATGATCATCTCCGGGATCTTCTACATCCTGATCATGCCCGAGATCTTCTACATCCTGATCACTTCCTTCCTTATTTCTTGTTGAAATCCCATGGACAAATTCATAATCATCTTCGTCGCCTTCCCACCGATAGCCATCCATGAAACCACGCATGAGAAGGTGGTCCCGCACCATATCGGCTTTAGGGTCCATAAGGCTCGTCGGCTTGCATCTTCGACACGGACATCTTATCTCCTTTTGGTTATTTCTAATCATCTCGGCTGTCGCGGCTTTCAAAAACCTAGCCACAACGCCTTCGCTCATCATGCGGACCATGGTCGCCTGCGGGTATAGAGAAAATGGATATCTTAGCATACCAAAAGAAAATTTTGGCATGACCTTCCCTAAAAATAGGACATATGTATATGCGAGTATGCCCACTATTCGCCGAAACGGAAATGAATCAACGTTTCGGCAAAATATTGGCAACTCCATCGCATTTCAAATCCCGCAAACAAACACATGCAACACATGTGTGGATCGGAGGCTTTGCATATACAACACATGTGGAGGCTTCGCATACAACAACACACATGCACGTGATCGCGACAAGCTTTTCGCGCATGCGCACAACACATGAGCTTCGCATAACATATGTGCACACACACGTGTGTGTGCAAGACGATCGGAACCGGTCACACACAAAGCATAAAACCAACAAAGTTACCGATACGGCGAGACCTAGAGTGTTGGATGAGGTAAAAAGTTGAGATTGAGTAGGTATTGAGCTAAGAAAGCTTCACCATTACTTACCTATGAAGAAAATTAAGTTTACCAACTTAATTTTGGTGAATGAAGAGGTGAAAATGAGGTGGGAAGGAGGGGCAACACGACCAGATCCAGATTTGGTGGGAGGTGGTGGTGCAAGAGTGTTTGGGGAAAGTGGGTGACACATGTGAGTGGAGGGTGAAAAGCAGGAAATGGTCCCAGGTTAGCAGTGGCGCACCACATAGCCGTGCGCCACTGCTAGGGTGACATAGCAATGGCGCACTGCTAGGTGGTGCGCCACTGCTAAGCCTCTCATCTCTAAATTGGGCTCTGGCCACCCCCTAGCAGTGGCGCACCTAATGACATGCGCCATAGGTAACCTATGTAGCAGTGGCGCACCACCGAAGTGCGCCATTGCTAAGCCTATCATCTCTAAACGGGCTCTGGACACCTCCTAGCAGTGGCGCACCTCACCAACGTGCGCCATAGGTAAGAAATGTAGCAGTGGCGCACCCCGGAGACGTGCGCCACTACTAGGTTGGGGGAGGAGCTGGCCTCCTGTCACCACTTACTTATGGCGCACCATAATCAAGGTGCGCCACTACTACTTTTGTAACAGTGGCCCACCGTTTTGTGGTGCGCCACTGCTAAGTAGTAGTGGCGCACGGCCGCCATGGTGCGCCACTGATGGCAGTCTTACGGCTAGGCCTTTTCCTAGTAGTGGCATGCGCCGTAGTAGTAAGTGTTGCACCCGTTGTTTGTTGTAGCACTTTGCTTATTCCCGGATAGGACGTTGAGTTGATACGAGCTACACCAAGTTCTTCGGATGTTCCTCGGCAATCTTTATCAGGCAAGCATTTCCACACTCTTACTTCTCTCTCATACTAGCCTTGAGTTGCGTTCTTGTCATGTGTCCTATCCACTTGTTACCTCAAACAGCTCATATTGCCTCCACCACCCTCCTACATCTGTTATTTGGTTATCGGGTTTGCCTTGCGAGTCGTAGTGCATGCTTAGTGTCGTTTATATCTTGTTACCGTTATTATTATCTTATCGGGTTATCTGTTGGGGGATCATGACACATGGTTTATGGATATATCTGTTGAAGGTATCATGGTCACTTTAGTTGTTAATAATTGTTAAGCGGAGGCATTGGTGGGTCAATTGTTTGTTTTATGACGGCTCACTTGTGTTTCCAAGATACCTATGACTCGAGTTTTATTATCTATTCCGACAATGGGTGCTCTAACCACATGTGGGTATGTCTATGAGTCTCCCCTCGATCACTGCCGGAATCTACAACTTTGTCCAGTGGCCACAACTAGTTCGTAATGGTTTACCTTATGTTATTGTGTGCATGCCAGCCTGTAACTTCTTTATTTTGGAAAACCCATGTGTGCCTTGTATCTCTTGTTTTTGGTATGCAAGTATAGGTTGCGGAGCCTGGTTTATCACCCCAGTGTGTGCTAAACCACCTAGCACGCTGGCACACATAGCTAGGTCCGCTTCGGAAATTCAGCTGGACTTCAATACGGGTTAAACTTAGTTATGTGACTTCCTGGACATTGTTGCCGTGAAGAAGAGTGCGTGTCGTGATATCCTTCCCTAGCTCGGTTGGATTGATCGTGCGTGTGGGCACATTTGGACACCCCTGCAGGGTTAAATCTTTTCGAAAAGCCGTGTCCGCGGTTATGGACGATTTGGAGCTGTATGACTCGACCATAGACAACTTACATATGTTGATTCATTAATAGTAGCTTGCGTAGTAAGTTAGCACAACCTCAATAATAAATAGTTAAAACTTGTCAACCTTGTGAGTGCTCTTGCTAGTACTTTCTTTGCGAAAGGGGGAACACATCGGCTGGGTTATGTTTGCAGAGTGTAGAACTGTTAGCTTATGCACTCTCTTATCTATTATAGCACCTGTAAGTTGTGAGTGTCTCTATAGGTTTTTTGGGCTTGCGCGCCACCGCTTAACCCCACCATATTGCCTATGATGTCCTCTAAGTCCCCTGCGTGCCTCAAGTACAAAGGACGAATGGTTGGTGATTGTGTATACGTCTTGAAGTCTTATTAAGTACGAACCCGTACTTATTGCTGCTTTGGAACAATACTGGGCAGGTATGAAAACATGTACGGTGAAGAACGACGCTAGCGAGGTTACCCTTCCGGCTTGGCCTGGCCATGGTTATGGACGCCACTTGGTTATCTTCAGGACTCCTAGTCCCATTTGTATTCTTATCCGTACTCGGATGTATTTGGTTTTATGTATGATTTGGATCTTTGTATTGTATCTATTTGTATTCTTGGCTCGTTGGAGTCGTTGTAATATAAGTTCTCTTATGGGCTATATCGTGACTTGTTGTAATGATTGCTACTTGTGATTGATTCCACCTGCATCGCGTGCATGCTTTGGCGTGTACGAAGTGCTTGGTGGTGTGTCTCCTAAAATTGATATTATGCGGATTTTGGTGGGAAACGCTTGAATCCGCATAGTACAGATTTTAGGGTGTCACATTGCTGCTGGTCTGCTCGCCGCTGGCAGCTTGCGTGCAGCCTCTTCGGTAGGGCTTTGATAGGGACATGGACGGGGAGTCGGGGACGGGGATAATACGTGAGGTCTGGGTCGTGGATTGAGCCGAAGGCAAAAATTGGAGCGCGGACAGGGATTTCCGGGATGGCCGGGGATTTTTTTTCATCCCAGTTGTCTACCAAATGGGTTATCGGGGAAACTGGGAATTTCGAGATGGGCCGGGATAATACTTGCCAATCCCCGTGAATACTCTGCTACCATCAGGACAGACCGCATTGTAGAGCTGAACCATCGGGAGGAGATTATGTGGCAGCAAAGATCTAGAGTGCAGTGGCTACAAGCGGGAGAAAAAATACTAAGTTCTTTCATATGAGAGCTAGTCAAAGGAAAAGGAAGAATAGGATATCAGGGCTTAAAAGGCCTGATGGGACTACGACCTAGGATGCTTCCGAGCTAGGAAATTTAACCACCCGTTTTTACAAGGAGTTGTATCGGTCGGAGGGTACTAGCAATATGGATGTTGTGCTAGATACGGTGCCAACTAAGGTGACGCCGGAGATGAATGATGGCCTGGTTAAAAGAGGTGAGAGAAGCTTTGTTCCAAATGTTTCCAACAAAGGCACCAGGGCCAGATGGCTTTCCTGCACATTTTTTCCAGCGTCATTGGAATGTGTGTGGTACTGAAGTGCTGTGGTGTTGAGGATCCTGAAAGGGGAAGATGACCCCACGGTGATAAACAATACTTTCATCGTCTTGATCCCAAAGGTAGCTAGCCTAGATGAGTTGGGGCAGTTCCGACTTATCAGCCTATGCAACGTGCTTTATAAGATAGCATGTAAGGTGGTGTCGAACAGGCTGAAGGTCATCCTTCCGGACATTATCTCAGAAGAGCAGTCGACGTTTGTTCCAGGACGCCTGATTACTGATGACATTATTTTCTTTTGAGTGTTTGCATTTCATGAAGCGCAAGTGGTCGAAAGAGGTGAGGTGCTGCGCTCTGAAGCTGGATATGAAGAAAGCCTATGACCGGGTGGAGTGGTCTTATGTTCGGGCGATCATGCTACGGGCCTACGGCTAGGTTTTCATCGGTTATGGGTGGAGATGGTTATGCGGCTTGTCACGACCGTCTTGTTCTCAGTTTTGTTGAATGGCGATAACCTCGAGAGCTTCACGCGCATGAGAGGGATTCGTCAGGGTGATCCTATCTCTCCATATCTCTTTTTGTTAGCAGCAGAGGGCCTCTTGTGCCTTTTAAAATCAAGAATTCAGTCATCAAGTTTAAGTGGAATTAAGGTGGCACCATCAACCCCGATGGTTAGTCATTTACTCTTTGCCGATGACATCTTGCTGTTCTTCAGAGAGAATATGGAGAGTGCTCAGGAGATTAACGATATCCTTCGGATATATTGCAATGCTTCTGGTCAACAAGTGAATATGGATAAGTCATCAATTCATTTTGCCAAAGGTTGTCAGGAGAATATGAGGCAGGGAATTATGAGCATTCTGAATGTTCATAATGTTTCTTTGAATGAGAAGTACCTAGGAATGCCATCAGATGTAGGTATATCGATCAACGGTGCTTTTAAGTACCTGAAGGATCGAGTATGGAAGAGAGTCCAGGGTTGGTTAGAGTTGCTCTTAGCAGCGGGGAAGGAAGTTTTGATCAAATTCGTTGCTCAAGCAATACCCACTTTCTCTGTCTTGTTTCAGGTTACCCAAAGGGTTGTGCGAGCATATTAATAGCCTCCTTCGGAACTTCTGGTGGGGGAGTAAAGAAGGGAAGCGAAAAACTTATTGGGTGGCATGGGACGATATGACAAAGCCTAAGCATCTTGGAGGCTTAGGTTTCCGAGATATTGAGCTGTTTAACTTAGCTCTCCTTGCACGCCAGGCTTGGAGGATTGTAAAGGAACCAAGTTCGTTAAGTGCCAGAATTTTAAAATCGGTGTACTTTCCGAATGGAGAATTTCTGGATGCTGAACTTTGCACTAACCCGTCCAGAATTTGGAGCTCGATACTGGATGGGAGGGACGTGGTGAAGCAGGGTTTGATCAAGAGGATTGGCAACGGAGAAGACACAAATATTTGGAACACTAATTGGATCCCTCTTGATGGTCGTTGCTTGTATTCCCGATCAACCACCACAACTGGTAAGTGAACTGATTAATCAAGGTGAGATGGCGTGGAAGATGGATATGCTAGAGGCTGCATTTCTGCCAATGGATGCTGAGGTGATCAGTTGTATCCCTTTGAGCACTCGGAGGCAGGTGGACTTCTGGTCATGGTATTATGAACGGAATGAGATTTTTATAGTACGTTCAGCATAACGTATGCTTATTCATACTAGAGAAAAGAGATTAGCCTGGCTTGATGAGAGTCCAGGGGGATCAAATGTTAGAGAGGTAGAGAATGGCTGGACATCTATCTGGAGAGTTAAAGTACCTTCAAAACTAAAGGTTTTTCTATGGAGGCTAGCACGCCAATCACTTCCCACTGGAGACGTGCTACACCATCGAAATATGGCACCACAAAGCAATTGCGCAATATGTGGAGAGGAAGACTCCTGGAGGCACTCTCTCGTCGAGTGTCATCATGCGAGGAGTGTGTGGGCGTTGGCTTCGGAGGAGATTAGCGATTTTGTCTACAATCTCCAGGAGCCTCACTCGAAAGCATGGATTGCGGCAATGATCAAATCTCTGTCGCAAACTGAAGTAACTCAGGTTGTTGTCACAATGTGGGCGTTATGGCATGCTAAAAGGAAGATTATCCATGAAGGTTTATTCCAGAGCCCATTGTCGACACACTGTTTTATCCGGCGATTTATTGCTGATCTGGAGGTGCTAGCGCCTGCACCGTCCAGCACCAGCGAGAGAGGGCCCATGGCACCTAGATGGACCCCTCCACCATCGGGTGTTGCAAAGGTTAATGTCGATGCGGCTGTGTCTAAGAATTCTTCTATAGCGGCGATCGCGGCAGTAGCCTGGAGCACGGCTGGAGAGTTCCTAGGTGCCTCATCTATGGTGTTGAGGGCTTATCCGACCCAGAGACCTTGGAGGCGCTGGCATGCCGTGAGGGCCTTTCAGTTGCAGCTGATCTTCTCCTCCAGCAAGTGAGGGTTGCGACAGACTGTCAAAATGTGATTAGAAGCATTGAGGGAGCGAGCAGGGGACCATATGGTCAGATAGTCCAAGAGCTCAATGCAAGGAGGAATGATTTCGACCATGTGGTACATGTGGTGAGCAACTAAACAATTGTTAAACAAAAAAAGGAGGAATGATCTCCAAATGGTTCAATTCGTCCATGAAGGAAGATCATCTAACGGAGACGCACACTGCCTCGCAAGGAGTTCACTGTATCTAGATATTGGTAGGCATGTGTGGTTCAATTCTCCACCCGAGGGTGTTGGTAATCATGTAAACATTGTTGAATAAAAGTAGGGCGAGTGTTTTCTCAAAAAAAGAAAAACCAAAGGAGCCCTTAGGAGGTATTCTTGTCAAGTTGAAATGAGATTGAAGTGTTAGATATATATTTGATATATGTATATTTGGCCGTCGAATCTACTATATCTTTAGGAGTGCCTTCTTGGCCTACAAGTCTTACATCCTATATATACTCATTTGTGAGGCTCAATACAATATCTACATATTTCACCAATCTCTCTCCCTCTCTATCGTTCTACATGGTATCAGAGCGGTACGCTCCTTGACCTAGCTGTCGCATAAGCTTTCGAGCCACGCCACCCTCGGGGGCCGCGCAACCCCTATGAGGGTTCGTCCACAAATCGGTTGATCGGCTGCCCTCACGTCTCTTTTTTTGGTTTGTAGATTGGTTTTCTTTTTTGTCTGCGGTCGCTCGACCGACCTTTTTTTGGTTTACCGACCATAGATTGGATTGGGCCGCCCATCGTCGTCGTCTTCGCGTGCCTCTACTCCGACATCGGCATCGACGATCTACACCGCGCCCGCGTGCCTGCCTCCGCAGCCGTCCTCGCGCCTGCCTCAGCAGGATGCCTCGGCCTCAATAGCATTTTATCACGACCATTGGCCGGCTCCTACGCCTTCCTCGGTAGGCTACCGCGGCCGTGCCCCTCAGTCCTTCTTCTCTGTCATCGCCCGAGACATCATCGACAACGTCGCCATTGGCTCCGATCTGTGTGCCGCCCACACCATGGCGCGTACAACGCCGACGTTGGTCTGATCAACCGCTCGCGCGCATGTCCCCAAGCACGCGCCTACCATCGATCGAGCATCTGGCTGCCACGGCATCGCCCCTTCGGGCTACAGCGCCACCACCTTTGGTCCATACTACCGGCCTTCGACGCGCCTTCCGAGGCGTGTACGTTGCTGGTGTCCTCCCGTCGCTGCAGTGACTTGCGCCTTGCAGCTACGCTGGTCCCTCGGGTCGTGACGTTGCCGCACGCAATCTACTTCGCCGTCCCTACACACCGACGTCCCATGCCACCCTTGCGCCGCCTCCCTTGGCGCAGGTCGCCACCGTCCGCACATGGTCTTCTTCACGTTTTTAGGATCTTCCTCGCCTACTTCGAGTACTGCCGCCGCACTCCTGGTCGCAGGCCTTGCCGACTAGCTCTATGATAGTCTAGGCATCCAGCATGGCCACTCCAGGTTGTCGTTGGTTTTTCGCCGCCTTCTATGTCTCCGTCCACCACGACCTCGTCACTAGCGTCATCGTCTCGTCCCCGACTACTTCGTCTACTCCGACAACCGCGGACTGCATCGGCACCTCTCCCTCTTCGCCGCTCTGCAACTTGCCACCGTTCTTAGTTCTTAGTTCCGGGAATCAAGTCGATTTGATGCTCAATACCTCGCAATGGTGGAAGTCCTGCGGGTACCTCATCCAGAAACACGTCGCCAAATTCCTGCAAAACATTAGAAACACCAAGAGGAAGAGGGGTCATGTCGTTAGAAACCAAAACCGTACCCCTGTACAAGAGCACAAGAGGCATGGCTGTAGGGTCCTCGCTAAATTCTCTCATGTCTTCTTTGGTGGCTAATGAGACTAAGGAATTCACTCTCTCACTTTTTGTTATATCACTCAGGACATTCATTGACAATTTGCTGACGAAGCATCCTGCAAGTTTACTTCAATTTTTTGACGAGATTCATTGACAATTTGCTGCGGTGACATAGGTTGTAGATTGATTTTCTTGCCCTTGAACTCCAAGTGATATGTATTGGCACGGCCATTGTGTTGCATAGAACGGTCATAGAGCCAAGGCCGACCCAATAGTAGGTGACACACCGTCATAGGAACCACATCAAAATCAATGCAATCCTTATACGGTCCAATAGCAAATTCAACACGCACCATGTGGTTTACCTTCATCTCACCATTGTCGCTCAACCACTGAATATAGTATGGATGCGGGTGCGGTAGATGCTTCAACTTCAGCTTGGTACACAACTCCTTGCTTGCTAAATTGCGGCAACTCCCGCCATCAATAATGACCTTGCAAGCCTTGTCAGGACCAACTAAAGCCTTTGTTTGGAACAAATTGCAGTGCTGAGTAGATGCACTAGGCAACACATTAAGAGCACGCTGCGACACAACAATGGTGCGAGCTTTAGACGGATAAGCATCTTCACCATCAGTGTCATAGTCATCATCTTCTGGAGCATTAGGATCAACATCATCTCCAGTCTCATACTCATTGTCCTCATTGATAATCATGACTTTACGGTTAGGACAATCTCTCTTGAAGTGACCTTTGCCTCCACATGTATGACAAGCCATATCACGATTGCGTGCAGTAGACATGTTAGAGCCACTCGTACTTGCAGCAGATTCAGACTTCTTTGTGTTAGCCATATTGGAGACCGACTTGCTAGGCGGAGTAGAGTAGGGTGCGGAGCGCGTCGAGGGAGCCGGCGCCGTAGATGGGGCCACGCGGGGTGTGAAGCGCCCACTTCCTGTAGCTGGACCTTTAATCTTTGCTTCGTCAGCCAACTGTGATTCAGCTTCTCTGGCATGATGTAGCAATTGATTCATATTGGTGTAACTGTAGTGACGAACAATGCCTTTGATATCATACTTCAAGCCGTTCAGAAAACGCTGCATCTCATCTCAAGAGACTCACGGACATGGCCACGCTGCATAAGCGTCTCCATCTCCATGTAGTATTCATCCACAGTCTTCACACCTTGTCTCAACAAGGTCAACTTATTAAATATATTCCGCAAGTAATTTGTAGGCACAAAGCGAGAATTCATCACCGCCTTCATAGCATGCCATGTACGTATAGGTTGCTCACCATCCTCGTCTCGGTTACGAACAAATACATCCCACCAACGCAAAGAATACCCATCAAATTCAGAAGAAGCAAGCTTGATCTTCCTATCTTCAGTGTAATGCGGATGAAAACTCCATAACTTCTCAATCTTGAGCTCCCACGTAAGGTATTCTTCAACATCATCACCTCCTTCAAACTTGGGTATCGAAAACTTGGGCTTACCCAATCCATCTTCCTCATCATGTCCACGACCATTGCGGCCAAGTGGAGCCCAACCACGAGGACGATCACCACGTGGCGCACCACGAGCATTGTGTGCGTCATCTTGAAGCTCAGGATCTTCATCATCTTCTGGTTGTTGTTGAGCGGTCAGATTCTCATTAGCTAAGCGCAAATCAGCAAGACAGCGTTGTATATCCGTCATTTGATCTTTCATCGTAGTGACGGTCTCACATGTAGTATCCAGCTTCTGGGAGATCTCTTGGACCGTCCCTTTAAGCTCATCACCCTGAGTGTGGAATTCACGTCGCATCTCATTACGAAGAGCCTCATACTCCCTCCATGTGATGAGGTCTGCAGAACTCTTGTTTTCCTGGTTAATAAGTTTATGATCACTAGCAGACATCGTTAGTAGATTAGTGCACTAAATCAAAATATATGGTGGTACTCTCACAACTCACTCAAAACTGATAAGAAAAAGGAGATCTTACCGTTCCAAAGTAAATTAGTGTTGCTTACCACTTGTAGTAACAACTAGTGCACGGATGTAGCGAAGCGAATATCAAGGGTATAAGATCAAATCACACGGCAAAGCAGGATATATGTGGGGCTGTAGGTAGGCTACCTATTTGCACCAATAACAAGCTCTAGCGCTAACCGTAGACAACCAATGATACTCACACAAGGCGATAAATATGGCAATGCAACTATATGTAGGAAAGGTTGCAATGCACTAGAGAGACGCTAGCAAAGCTCAACGAGACAGGCACAAGATTGCTCAACTACGGGTGCAGCAAAGTAAACTTAGGCCTTCACTTGATTCTTCTTAGCACTTCACTTTTCTTTTGTAGTTTTCTTTTTGTATAACACGCAGCTATGTAGCTCTTTTTGCTTCTTTTTAATTTTCTGTTTTTTTATATATGACTCAACTCCGTAATAACACGGCCAACAAGATATGCAAAGCACCAAAACCCTAATGAGCAGCATGTCGAGCGGTAAAACTAGTCTCTTCTGGGGAAGTTCCTAGTCATGTATATTGATAGGCTGTGGCTATGGTTGGGAAAAACACACTGTACGCTATGTGGACTCACAGTAACAAAAACTAAAACTAGATGATAGTAGAGACTCAAACCCTAACAATACTAGATGCAAGAAAAAGATACGCAAAAACAACTACGAAAAGCAACTAAAACTTGAAATTAGTGCAATCTAAGGCTATGGCAAACCCTAACCCTAATATTTTTGGCTTTTTCTGGATAGGAAAACACTCACAACTCAACTATGGGGTGGATTGTGGATGACTTACCGAGGAAAACTGGAAATCTGATACCAAGATGATAAGGGTTGGCCCGATCTTCTCAGTAAGCAACGGTGGTGATGATGATCACGGGGTGATAGTAGCGGAGGAACACGACGATGTAGTGGATGATAACTTGTATGACGCAACGAGATCTCTCGATTGGTCCCTATCGCCAATGCAACAACTCTCAACCCTGCAAGATATTCGCAACTCCACACACTTGCGCACGTAGCCGCCAACCACAAAGCGGTAAGTTGCAACCGTCTAATTCCCAATGGAACAGCAGATCACACAAGACTTTATCAGGATCTACACAATATCAAGCAATATGGTGTAGGGAATTCAATAGTTTTGTAGAGCAAACAACTAAGAACTAGGGTTTATCTTAAACGTGGTCTAAAACAACTTTGGGGGCGTCCTATGGACTTATATAGGCGTCCAGGACGACCTCAGGTCGAAAAAGTACGGAAATAACCGACCCAGAATAGATCTGGTCGAGACAGACTCGGAGTCGGCCGATCTGGCGGCCAGTCGACCGGGTCTGAGACCGGCCGGTCCGGTTCAAACCGGACCTGGCACCGGGTGGTGACCGGGCGATGCTTCCGGGCATACTGGATAGTGCCCGGATGGGACAAGCGCCGCGGTCGGTTGAAACCGAACTGACCCGACGCAGAATCCGGTCCGACCGGGCCTGGGACCGGATGACCCGGCGCAGAATCCGGTCAGACCGGGCCTAGGACCAGCCTGAACTTCAGCTTCCCCTCTCATACCTGATCATAAATAAGTAATAGCACTTAGGCAGTATAAAGTTCTCATCAATCACAGTATCGTTTAGGAACAAGTTCACCTGTTCTTTAAGTAGCTTCGCACGAGCTCGTGTCATTGGTTCAATCCTAACTTCATTGGACTTGAGCTTCACAGCAGGATCATCTTCAACTTGCAATGATGGAGGTAGTAGTGAGGTAGGGATGTCCTCATCATCTCCCACCTTTAAAAGGCGTCGACCTCGATGCTCCAAGGTCTTCTCCGTCATATGGTGTCAAATCAGCAACATTGAAAGAATTACTAACACCAAACTCATCAACTGGAAGATCTATTGAGTATGCATTATCATTGATCTTGGCAAGCACTTTGTAAGGACCAGCACCACGAGGCTTCAACTTAGACTTCCGCAACTTTGTTGGGGGATGACCCCCGGTATGCCAAAGGTATGCCAAACCGGATGGTTTGAGCCATCAAGATATCGGTTTAATGTTTATTCCGGAGCTTGAAGTTAAGCGTTGGGCTGAGTAAGTCTATACCGGTATCCTCAAGAGGGGTATATCGGTATAAGGTAAAAAGACACCGGATGACCGGTAAGAGGTGCACTGTAGCACGTCGGCGAGACTGGTCAAAGATTCTCTCCAGAGCTAGAGGACAAAGATGAGCTAAGCAAGGTAGCTTTAAACGAAGCCCTGGCGCCAAAGAGGAAGGTGACGCCAAAAGACACCGGAGGACGTCAGCCTCCCTGATTAAAGAGGATACCGGCGTCACCTATGATTAAAGTAACTTTGTAAAGTAGTTTGTCTGTTCAAAGATTCCATTAGGGTTTCCTAGGGTTCTTTCCCCTGTAAGCCACCCTCTCCTCTATATAAGGAGATGGGGCACACCCCATCGCGGGCACGAGATGTATGTACGAGCTAAGTGTTGTGTTGTAGCCAGAAACCTGTAACCTCATAAGATCAATGAATAGAAAGATCTAGAGCAGAGTTCTTCCTTGTGCCTTTCTTCTTCTACCTCTGGCCTAGGCCTGGTTCTTGAGGAAAGCATCCGGAAGTTCATCCAATCTAATCGAAAACCCTCCCTCGAATCCACTAGCGCCCATTCGGCCCCAACTTAAGCCATCCCATGGCATCTGTTCGTTCGCCACGACGACAGTTGGCGCCCACCGTGGGGCAAGAAGCAGCGCTTGATGGAGTTCACATTCGGGCGGGCATCCTTGACGTCGCCGGCGAGCGGACGGTGTCTGCGCTCGTGCAGCGCATCTACTCCATGGACTTCATCAATGACAACGCGGGTTGCTTCGCCAACGGCGGCATCTTCCCCAAGAACGGCCGCATCATCGAGTTCGGCAGCCACCGCGTCTACTTCGGCACTGTCCCTATGCGCCAGCGCCTTCCGCCGGTGCTGGTGGCGCCGGATCCGCCAAGGTGGCTATGTGCTGGCCGCGCCGCCGGCAGCGTGGAAGTGATGATGGCTGGCGCGGTTGGTGCTGGCAAGGAAGTTGTGGATGAAGGTGCTGGGCGTACGGCATCGACTCGTGAGGCCAAGCCACCGCTGGAGCGAGAGGCAGGCGCTGAGGGAACTTCTTCCGCACCACCGGAGACACCACTTCAAGCGGCGATGAGCGTCCTCGCCACGCCCATCGCGCAGAACATCGACCCGGTAGCGGCTCAGGCGGAGCTGGAGGCGCAGCGCCAGAAGCTGCTCGAGAACGGCAAGGACATCGTCCGGGCGCAGCGCGAGCTGAACCTAACCCTACGTGAGTATAACGCTGCCCATGGCTTTGCTTCTGTTAGCGCTCAGGCTGCTCGGATACCGGAAAACCGGCTTAGAGCTCGCAATCTAGATCAGGATTTGCGTAAGGAAGTTCTTGCCGACAAAAGTACCTCTGCGTTTGTGAGCATCGTAGAGAAACCTAAGTACAGTAGCCCGGATAAAACCTTAAAAGCTGCTAAGGCTGCAGTAGAGCTGTGTGAATCGCTTTCCGGACACGCTTTGGCAAAACAACAAGAGCGTGTCAGGGAGTTGCTTGATACCATCGAGCAGCAAAATGCCGAGCAGCTAGCCAAGTTGAACAAGGCTGCGGCTTTGAAATCCGTGCATTCAGCAAAGAATGTCGGTAGCAAGTCCCATGGGCAGGCATCGTCCCCCCATCCGGACAGAAGAAAAGAAAGAGAAATGAATGCGCAACAGATGACGGTGTATGATCCGGTCCTCGCCGGAAAACAACAAGCCGGGCAACATGATGCCGGCAGAAAAAGCCAAGGGGCAGATCGAGGCTACGCCAGAAGAGGTTATGCCGGAAACAATCATGCCGATAGATATCAAACCGGGCAAAATTATCGAGCTGCAAGGGCAGCGTATGAAGAGGAGGAAATGCTTCCCCCAAGGTACCGGCAGGCAAGGGCCGCGGTACTGGAACATTACGATGAAGCTGATTCAACAGCTGAAAGACTCATGGCATACCGGAACCCGTTGGGGGAACGCGTGGGAGAAAGACACCAGCCAGAACGGGATGCGAGGCACCGTCTGGATAGAGTGTACCTATCTGAAATGATCGAGGCAGAAGGTCCTCTGGGCCCAAAGTGTTTTGGTCCAAGGATCATGAAAGAGGAACCACCAGTTCGCAATTTCCAGTTGCCTCGTGACACAAAAACGTATGATGGCACCACAAAGCCGGAAGACTGGCTTGCAGATTATGTAACCGCGGTATACGTCGCTGGTGGCGGAGGAACCCTAACTGGTGGAGGAAACCGGCGTTGGGCCGTGAGAATTGTACCATCATTCTTGGTGGGACCGGCACGAATCTGGCTGAATAATTTGCCGGCAGGAAGCATAAACGGTTGGTTGGACTTTGAGGAAGCTTTTGTGAGTAACTTCAGCAGCACATACCGGAGGCCCAACAGGCCGCAGCAGCTCGCCTTGTGCGTGCAGCGCCCAAATGAAACAGACCGGGATTACCTGACCCGGTGGAACTCCACGAGAAACTCCTGCGAAGGGGTGATAGAGGCACAAGCCATTGCCTGGTTTTGCAATGGGTGCAGAAGAGGTTCGCCTTTGTGGCAAAAGCTGCAGCGGAACATGCCGGCAACTCTGGCGGAAATGATACGTGTGGTAGATAGCTACGCATTGGGAGATCCAATGCAACCGGCAGTGCAAGCGCATCCGGCGCAAACGAGCCATCTGCGCCAAGATCAATACCGGGACAACCGGCACAACAAGAGAAGGGAAGACTTTCCGGATCGAAGGTATGGTCCACAGCAAGTAGCTGCGGTGCAGGATAACTCCGGCCCCAGCGGGAGCCAAAGGCAAAAAACCGGATCGCAGCCGTGGGCGGGTCCTAAAAAACAATGGGTTGAAAAGAAGAAATGGGGAGAGAAAAAAGATTGGAAAGAACATATGAGATACACTATGGAAGCAGCGATGGAGCAACCATGCCGGTTTCACACTCCAAATCCGACTAAGCCAGCGAACCATTTGACAAAAGATTGTTCTTGGATCAAGCACTTGATGCTGAGAGGTGCGACAAAAGATGCGCAAGCACAAGGATGTTCCACCATACTGCCACCCTCGCATGACATGCTACATCAACACCCGTTACCACCGCCACCACCGCTTACCGGAGCAAACGCTATACCGGTGCAGCCTCAGCCAAACCAGCAGCAACACCAGCAAGTTCATCAGGTGGCTGATGGCAATGGCCAACCGCCGCCACCGACACCTTTGGGCCGGAATGTATACCACGACCCGGACATGTGCTGTGTTGTGTTCGTCACTGAGCCAACCGACATACAAAGCCTGCGCCGCCGTTCCATGGAAGTGAACGCTGTGATGCCGGCAGTACCGAAATACATGTTATGGTCGGATCAAGAAATCTCCTGGTCGTTCAAGGATCACCCCAAGATAATGCCTAATTCGGGTGGTTATGCTCTTGTGGTAGACCCAATCATGCATGGGCCATCGACTCGAGTCAAGTTCAGCAAAGTGCTGATAGACAATGGAAGCAGCATAAACATCATGTACCGGCACACCATGCATACGCTGGGCATAACAGAAAACATGCTACAACCAACTTGCACAACGTTTCACGGAATCGTTCCGGGCTTGTCCTGCGCGCCAGTAGGAAAGGTCCGGGTGGATGTATCGTTTGGAGGGCGTGATAATTGCCGGGTTGAAAACGTTGAGTTCGAGGTGGTGGACCTAGATAGTCCCTACCATGCATTGCTGGGGAGACCAGCATTGGCAGCTGATACGTCTCCGACGTATCGATAATTTCTTATGTTCCATGCCACATTATTGATGATATCTACATGTTTTATGCATACTTTATGTCATATTTATGCATTTTCTGGCACTAACCTATTAACGAGATGCCGAAGAGCCAGCTTGTCGTTTTCTGCTGTTTTTGGTTTCAGAAATCCTAGTAAGGAAATATTCTCGGAATTGGACGAAATCAACGCCCAGGGGCCTATTTTCACACGAAGCTTCCAGAAGACCGAAGATGATACGAAGTGGGGCCACGAGGTGGCGACACACCAGGGCGGCGCGGCCTGGGCCTTGGCCGCGCCGGCCTAGCGTGTGGGGCCCTCGTGTGGCCCCCTGACCTATCTCCTCCGCCTACTTATAGCCTTCGTCGCGAAACCCCCAGTACCGAGAGCCACGATACGGAAAACCTTCCAGAGACGCCGCCGCCGCCAATCCCATCTCGGGGGATTCAGGAGATCGCCTCCGGCACCCTGCCGGAGAGGGGAATCATCTCCCGGAGGAATCTTCGCCGCCATGGTCGCCTCCGGAGTGATGTGTGAGTAGTTCACCCCTGGACTATGGGTCCATAGCAGTAGCTAGATGGTCGTCTTCTCCTAATTATGCTTCATTGTCGGGTCTTGTGAGCTGCCTAACATGATCAAGATCATCTATCTGTAATGCTATATGTTGTGTTTGTTGGGATCCGATGGATAGAGAATACTATGTTATATTGATTATCAATCTATCTATGTGTTGTTTATGATCTTGCATGCTCTCCGTTATTAGTAGAGGCTCTGGCCAAGTTAATACTTGTAACTCCAAGAGGGAGTATTTATACTCGATAGTGGGTTCATGTCTCCATTAAATCTGGGGGAGTGACAGCAACCCCTAAGGTTGTGGATGTGTTGTTGCCACTAGGGATAAAACATTGATGCTATGTCCGAGGATGTAGTTATTGATTACATTACGCACCATACTTAATGCAATTGTCTGTTGTTTTCAACTTAATACTGGAAGGGGTTCGGATGATAACCTGAAGGTGGACTTTTTAGGCATAGATGCATGCTGGATAGCGGTCTATGTACTTTGTCGTAATGCCCAATTAAATCTCACAATACTCATCATATCATGTATGTGCATTGTCATGCCCTCTCTATTTGTCAATTGCCCAACTGTAATTTGTTCACCCAACATGCTATTTATCTTATTGGAGAGATGCCTCTAGTGAACTGTGGACCCCGGTCCATTCTTTACATCGAATACAATCTACTGCAATACTTGTTCTACTGTTTTCTGCAAACAATCATCATCCACACTATACATCTAATCCTTTGTTACAGCAAGCCGGTGAGATTGACAACCTCACCTGTTTCGTTGGGGGAAAGTACGTTGGTTGTGTGGTGCGGGTTCCACGTTGGCGCCGGAAGCCCTGGTGTTGCGCCGCACTACATCTCGCCGCCATCAACCTTCAACGTGCTTCTTGGCTCCTACTGGTTCGATAAACCTTGGTTTCTTACTGAGGGAAAACTTGCCGTTGTACGCATCACACCTTCCTCTTGGGGTTCCCAACGGACGCGTGCTGTACGCCTATCAAGCAGATTTTCTGGCGCCGTTGCCGGGGAGATCAAGACACGCTGCAAGGGGAGTCTCCACATTCCAATCTCTTTACTTTTTTTTGTCTTGCTTTATTTTTCTAAATCAAAATACAAAAAAATTAGTTGCTAGCTTTACTTTATTTGCTATCTTGTTTGCTATATTAAAAACACAAAAAAATTAGTTACTTGCATTTACTTATTTCATCATGTTTCCTTTTAATTTTACTGTAAAAGATATACCGGTGGGACAAGGGTCTATAATTGGAAGAGATAATATAGAAGAAATTTTCAACCATGTTAGTATGCATGAAGATCTTAAAGATATACCACTTGCAAAAGTTGTCCCTACCTATGAAGATGCCTCTGTTTGTTTGGTACGCATGATGGAAGCTAGATTTATTAGTCTCAACCCCATGATACAACACATGTTTCTTACACTTTCTGATATGGAGAGGGGAGAGAAGAGAGATTTTGTTCTAAAAGTCCTAGTGCGAGAATTTGAGGATATAGCCAAAGAAGCTAGAAAAGTTTATAGTAAGCATGATAGACTTGGTATGATCACCGATTTTAAAAGAACACTTAAAAAGATTGACATGGATAGAATTAGGTACACTAATAATGTTAATGATGGTGGGGAGATTAAAGCACCAATACCTTGTAAGCTCCTAGTAATGCATGAAGCTCTAGATGATAATTATGCTTGACTTGTTCCTGAAAATTTGTTTGATGAGAGTAGCAAGCCCAAGACTAATGAAAAGGGAGCCGCTGAAACTTATGTATCCAAAATACAATGCATGGTTGAGAAAACTCCAAACCCCGCTGTAGATGCACCATCTCTTGATAATACTTGATATACACTTTCTGCGCCTAGTTGAAAGGCGTTAAAGAAAAGCGCTTATGGGAGACAACCCATGTTTTTTACTTCAGTACTTTTATTTTATATTTGAGTCTTGGAAGTTGTTACTACTGTAGCAACCTCTCCTTATCTTATTTTTGTGCATTGTTGTGCCAAGTAAAGTCGTTGATAGTAAGGTTCATACTAGATTTGGATTACTGCACAGAAACAGATTTCTTTGCTGTCACGAATCTGGGCCTAATTCTCTGTAGGTAACTCAGAAAATTATGCCAATTTACGTGAGTGATCCTCAGATATGTACGCAACTTTCATTCAATTTTAGCATTTTCATTTGAGCAAGTCTGGTGCCTCAATAAAATTCGTCTTTACGAACTGTTCTGTTTTGACAGATTCTGCCTTTTATTTCGCATTGCCTGTTTTGCTATGCTTGATGGATTTTTCGATTCCATTAACTTTCAGCAGCTTTGTGCAATGTCCAGAAGTGTTAAGAATGATTATGTCACCTCTGAACATGTAAATTTTGATTGTGCACTAACCCTCTAATGAGTTGTTTTGAGTTTGGTGTGGAGGAAGTTTTCAAGGATCAAGAGAGGGGGATGATACAATATGAACAAGGAGAGTGAAAGCTCTAAGCTTGGGGATGCCCCGGTGGTTCACCCCTGCATATTTCAAGAAGACTCAAGCGTCTAAGCTTGGGGATGCCCAAGGCATCCCCTTCTTCATCGACAACATTATCAGGTTCCTCTAGTGAAACTATATTTTTATTCCATCACATCTTATGTACTTTGCTTGGAGCGTCTGTTTGTTTTTGTTTTTGTTTTTGTTTGAATAAAATGGATCCTAGCATTCATTGTGTGGGAGAGAGACACGCTCCGCTGTTGCATATGGACAAATATGTCCTTAGGCTTTACTCATAATATTCATGGCGAAGGTTGAATCTTCTTCGTTAAATTTGTTATATGGTTGGAAACGGAAAATGATACATGTAGTAATTGGTAAAATGTCTTGGATAATGTGATACTTGGCAATCGTTGTGCTCATGTTTAAGCTCTTGCATCATATACTTTGCACCTATTAATGAAGAAATACATAGAGCTTGCTAAAATTTGGTTTGCATAATTGGTCTCTCTAAGGTCTAGATAACTTCTAGTAAAGAGTTTGAACAACAAGGAAGACGGTGTAGAGTCTTATAATGTTTACAATATGTCTTTTATGTGAGTTTTGCTGCACCGCTTCATCCTTGTGTTTGTTTCAAATAACCTTGCTAGCCTAAGCCTTGTATCGAGAGGGAATACTTCTCATGCATCCAAAATCCTTGAGCCAACCACTATGCCATTTGTGTCCACCATACCTACCTACTACATGGTATTTCTCCGCCATTCCAAAGTAAATTGCTTGAGTGCTACCTTTAAAATTTCTATCCTTCACCTTTGCAATATATAGCTCATGGGACAAATAGCCTAAAAACTATTGTGGTATTGAATATGTACTTATGCATTTTATCTCTTATTAAGTTGCTTGTTGTGCGATAACCATGTTCCTGGGGACGCCATCAACTACTCTTTGTTGAATATCATGTGAGTTGCTATGCATGTTCGTCTTGTCTGAAGTAAGGGAGATTTACCGCTAGAATGGTTAGAGCATGCATAATGTTAGAGAAGAACATTGGGCCGCTAACTAAAGCCATGATCCATGGTGGAAGTTTCAGTTTTGGACAAATATCCTCAATCTCATATGAGAAAATTAATAATTGTTGAATGCTTATGCATAAAAGAGGAGTCCATTATCTGTTGTCTATGTTGTCCCGGTATGGATGTCTAAGTTGAGAATAATCAATAGCGAGAAATCCGATGCGAGCTTTGTCCTTAGACCTTTGTACAGGCGGCATAGAGGTACCCCTTTGTGACACTTGGTTAAAACATATGCATTGCAATGATAATCCAGGTAATCCGAGCTAATTAGGACAAGGTGCGGGCACTATTAGTATACTACGCATGAGGCTTGTAACTTGTAAGATATAATTTACATAACACATATGCTTTATTACTACCGTTGACAAAATTGTTTCTTGTTTTCAAAATCAAAGCTCTAGCACAAATATAGCAATCAATGCTTCCCTCTGCGAAGGGCCCTTCATTTTACTTTTATGTTGAGTCAGTTCACCTATTTCTCTCCACCTCAAGAAGCAAACACTTGTGTGAACTGTGCATTGATTCCTACATACTTGCATATTGCACTTGTTATATTACTTTGCATTGACAACTATCCATGAGATATACATGTTACAAGTTGAAAGCAACCGCTGAAACTTAATCTTCCTTTGAGTTGCTTCAATACCTTTACTTTGATTTATTGCTTTATGAGTTAACTCTTATGCAAGACTTATTGATGCTTGTCTTGAAGTACTATTCATGAAAAGTCTTTGCTATATGATTCATTTGTTTACTCATGTCATTTACCGTTGTTTTGATCGCTGCATTCATTACATATGCTTACAATACTATGATCAAGGTTATGATGGCATGTCACTCCAGAAATTATCTTTGTTATCGTTTACCTGCTCGGGACGAGCAGAAACTAAGCTTGGGGATGCTGATACGTCTCCGACGTATCGATAATTTCTTATGTTCCATGCCACATTATTGATGATATCTACATGTTTTATGCATACTTTATGTCATATTTATGCATTTTCCGGCACTAACCTATTAACGAGATGCCGAAGAGCCAGTTGCTATTTTCTGCTGTTTTTGGTTTCAGAAATCCTAGTAAGGAAATATTCTCGGAATTGGACGAAATCAACGCCCAGGGGCCTATTTTCACACGAAGCTTCCGGAAGACCGAAGATGATACGAAGTGGGGCCACGAGGTGGCGACACACCAGGGCGGCGCGGCCTGGGCCTTGGCTGCGCCGGCCTAGCGTGTGGGGCCCTCGTGTGGCCCCCTGACCTATCTCCTCCGCCTACTTATAGCCTTCGTCGCAAAACCCCCAGTACCGAGAGCCACGATACGGAAAACCTTCCAGAGACGCCGCCGCTGCCAATCCCATCACCGGGGATTCAGGAGATCGCCTCCGGCACCCTGCCGGAGAGGGGAATCATCTCCCGGAGGAATCTTCACCGCCATGGTCGCCTCCGGAGTGATGTGTGAGTAGTTCACCCCTGGACTATGGGTCCATAGCAGTAGCTAGATGGTCGTCTTCTCCTAATTATGCTTCATTGTCGGGTCTTGTGAGCTGCCTAACATGATCAAGATCATCTATCTCTAATGCTATATGTTGTGTTTGTTGGGATCCGATGGATAGAGAATACTATGTTATGTTGATTATCAATCTATCTATGTGTTGTTTATTATCTTGCATGCTCTCCGTTATTAGTAGAGACTCTGGCCAAGTTAATACTTGTAACTCCAAGAGGGAGTATTTATGCTCGATAGTGGGTTCATGTCTCCATTAAATCTGGGGGAGTGACAGCAACCCCCAAGGTTGTGGATGTGCTGTTGCCACTAGGGATGAAACATTGATGCTATGTTCGAGGATGTAGTTATTGATTACATTACGCACCATACTTAATGCAATTGTCTGTTGTTTTCAACTTAATACTGGAAGGGGTTCGGATGATAACTTCGAAGGTGGACTTTTTAGGCATAGATGCATGCTTGGATAGCGATCTATGTACTTTGTCGTAATGCCCAATTAAATCTCACAATACTCATCATATCATGTATGTGCATTGTCATGCCCTCTCTATTTGTCAATTGCCCAACTGTAATTTGTTCACCCAACATGCTATTTATCTTATGGGAGAGACGCCTCTAGTGAACTGTGGACCCCGGTCCATTCTTTACATCGAATACAATCTATTGCAATACTTGTTCTACTGTTTTCTGCAAACAATCATCATCCACACTATACATCAAATCCTTTGTTACAGCAAGCCGGTGAGATTGACAATCTCACTGTTTCGTTGGGGCAAAGTACTTTGGTTGTGTTGTGCAGGTTCCACGTTGGCGCCGGAATCCCTGGTGTTGCGCCGCACTACATCTCGCCGCCATCAACCTTCAACGTGCTTCTTGGCTCCTACTGGTTCGATAAACCTTGGTTTCTTACTGAGGGAAAACTTGCCGCTGTACGCATCACACCTTCCTCTTGGGGTTCCCAACGGACGCGTGCTGTACGCGTATCAGCAGCTTTCATGGACTCAACTCACACGGCCTATCTCAAGATGAAGATGCCGGCACCTCGAGGACCCTTAACTGTGGTGGGAAACTACAAAGTCTCACTGGAAACCGCTTCAGCCGTATCAAACCTGGCAGAATCGCTGGTGATTGCAGAGGAAAAGAGGAGGATGCAAACTGCGGTTGTGCTGGCTCAGTCCTCACAGCCGAGCTTAGCGGCAATGAGCGGAAACTTGGGCACACCGGCGTTCAAGCCAACCAAGGAGACAAAAGACATCGTGCTGGACCCGGCTTACCCTGAGCGCACCGTTCGTATCGGTGCCGGCCTGAGTGAGGCATAGGAAAGCGTGCTCGTCAGCTTCCTCCGTGAGAATCGGAATATCTTTGCCTGGTCTACTGATGACTTGGTAGGTGTTCCGAGGGAGCTGGCTGAGCACTCTTTAAATGTCCGGAAGGATTCTAAGCCGGTAGGGCAGCCGCTGCGCGGGTTTGCTGAAGAAGGAGAAAGATCATTGGAGAAGAAGTGACAAAGTTGTTGGTTGCTGGTTTCATCGTGGAGGTACTGCATACTGAGTGGCTAGCCAATCCGGTGCTGGTCGAGAAGAAAAAAGAGGAGAACCTAGAAGCAAAAGCTCCAAAGGTGTGGCGCATGTGCATCGACTACACCAACTTAAACAAGGCTTGTCCGAAAGATCCTTTCCCTTTACCCCGAATCGATCAAGTGATTGATTCCACCGGAGGATGTGAACTGTTGTCGTTCCTGGATGCCTATTCCGGCTTCCACCAGATTCCCTTGAAAAAGGAAGATCAAATAAAAACTGCGTTTATCACCCCGCACGGGGCTTATTGCTATGTCACTATGCCTTTCGGTTTGCGCAACGCTGGTGCAACGTACCAGCGCTATATGCAAAAATGCTTGTTTGATCAAATTGGAAAAAATGTGCAAGTTTATGTGGACGATGTCGTAGGAAAAACTAAGGTAAAAGAAACCTTGATCGATGATCTCCGGCAAACATTTGATAACTTGAGAAGATTCCGGATGAAACTCAATCCGGTAAAATGCACCTTCGGTGTTCCCGCCGGCAAACTGCTTGGCTTTCTCGTATCAAGCCGGGGCATTGAGGTTAATCCGGTAAAAATCCGAGCAATCGAAAGAATGACTATACCGCGAGATCTCAAGGATGTGCAAAAGTTTACCGGAAGCTTGGCATCGCTAAGCCGGTTCATAAGCAGGTTGGGAGAGAAGGCTCTGCCGCTCTATGCTTTGATGAAAAAATCCGATACATTCGTCTGGACCCCACAGGTAGATGCAGCGTTTAAAGAGCTAAAAACAATGTTAGCCACCGCACCAATACTGGCTTCGCCTTTGGAAAGGGAACCCATGTTGTTGTACATAGCGGCAACCAACCGGGTTGTAAGTGTTGTAGTAGTAGTGGAAATAGAAGAGGAAGGAAAAACCGTGCAGAGGCCGGTATACTACCTGAGCGAGGTGCTCTCCCTCTCAAAGCAAAACTACCCACATTTCCAGAAAATGACTTATGGCGTGTTCATGGCCGCCACAAAGCTTAAGCATTACTTTGAGGAGCACCCCATGAAAGTGGTGAGTGAGGCATCCATTTCCGATATCATGTGCAACAAGGATGCTAGCGGCAGGATTGCAAAGTGGGCGATCCAGATATCACCATACGTACCGGTGTATGAAAGAAGGGATGCCATAAAATCGCAGGCTTTGGCTGATTTCCTAGTTCATTGGGCGGAAATGCAATACAAGCCGCTGGACCAAAACATAGAATACTGGAAGATGCACTTTGACGGATCCAAACTCAAAGAGGGTCTAGGTGCCAGTGTTGTACTTATTTCACCTAAGGGGGATCACCTCCGGTATGTTTTGCAAGTGCATTTCAGGGCATCCAACAATGTCGCTGAATACGAGGCTTTGATTCATGGACTTAAGGTCGCAAAAGAAATCGGTGCACAACGGATCATTTGCTACAGAGATTCAGATCTAGTGGTGCAACAATGTTCCGGAGATTGGGACGCAAACGATGCCAACATGGCTTCGTACCAGTTTCACGTGCAAAAGATTGCCGGCTTCTTTGAGGGCTGTGAGTTTCACCATGTGCCACGAGCGGAAAATGAAGCCGCGGATGCTTTGTCCAAGCTAGGCTCGTCTAGGCAAGAAATTCCTCCCGGAATAGCCTTGGCACACTTAAGAGTACCATCGATCAAGCCGAGCCCGGAATCGGAGTCCATTTTTGTACCGGAATCACATGTTGTACCAATGGATATCGATGAAGGAAACCCGGGGACTGTTCCGGCAAACTCGGGGACTGTTCCGGTAAACTCGGGGACTACTGCGTCCATACCGGAGGAAGCAATGCTGGTGGATAACATGGAGATAGACGTACCAGTGTTTCTGGTTCGAGAGGCACCATCTTGGGTTAAACCTATTAAGGAATTCCTGATCAATGGCACCTTGCCGGTTGACGAAAGTGAGTCCAGAAGAATCCAGAGAAGGTCCAAAGCATACACCATCATCAATGGCGAGGTGTACAAGAGAAGTGTTACTGGAGTCCTTCAAAGATGTGTGGAACCGGAAGAGGGAAAAGAAATGCTTGTGGAGATTCACCAAGGGGAATGTGGGCACCACGCTTCGTCAAGGGCGTTGGTAGCAAAAGTATTCCGGCATGGGTTCTATTGGCCCACTGCTTTGGAAAATGCTGAGGATCTGGTACGAAAATGCAATGGATGCCAGAGGTACGCCAAGCAAAATCATACCCCGGCATCCGGTTTAAAAACCATACTGCTAACTTGGTCGTTTGCTGTTTGGTGCCTTGACATGGTTGGCCCATTCAAAACTGCAAGGGGAAGCATGACCCACATCTTGGTTATGGTGGACAAATTCACCAAGTGGCTAGAAGTAAAACCTATTGCAAAATGCGATGGGCACACAGCGGTGAAGTTCTTAAAAGATGTCATCCTGCGGTACGGGTACCCACATAGTATCATAACTGATAATGGCTCAAACTTTTCCCAAGGTGAGTTCAAGCGATTCTGTGAGGATAACAATATCCGGTTGGATCTGTGCTTAGTGGCACACCCGCAAGGTAATGGCCAAGTGGAAAGAACCAATGCACTGGTGCTTTCCGGTATAAAACCAAGGCTCATTGAACCACTCGAAAAGACACCGGGATGTTGGCTTGATGAGCTGCCATCAGTGTTGTGGAGCATAAGAACGACTCCAAACCGGTCTACCGGATACACTCCATTCTTTATGGTTTACGGAGCAGAAGTGGTCATACCAACCGACATTCTCCATGACTCACCAAGGGTGCAGCTCTATACCGAACAAGAGGTAAAAGAGGCCTGAGAAAACGATGTGGACTTGCTAGAAGAACCAAGAGAATTGGCATTGGCAAGAACAGCCATTTACCAGCAAAACCTCAGACACTATCATAGCCGGAAGGTTAACCCGAGAGTATTCCGGGAAGGAGATCTGGTGTTGCGCCTAGTGCAGCGCACTGAAGGCCGGCATAAGCTCTCACCCCCATGGGAAGGACCTTTCATTGTGAGCAAAGCTCTCCACAATGATGCCTATTACCTGATCGATGCACAGGAATGGAAAGAAGGAAAGGCGGACAGATCCGAAGATGAGACCAAGCGTCTGTGGAACGTAGCTCTGTTGCGTCCCTTCTACTCATGAAGTTGTGGTGTAAGAAGTTCCTTTTTGTACCTTATTTGCTATGAATAAAAGATGTCGGAACCTCGAATGAATCTCGGGGACTACCCCTACTAAAATTGCATGCAATATGTTTATTTTTTCAGTTTACCGGTTGCTTGTTGAACATTTTTTCTTTCCGGTTTAGTAGCGTGCTAAAACCTACCGGAGTCTTCGACTCTGCTGTTGTCCGCAACCCGGCTTCATGGCAAGCAAGATAAACCGGTAGGAATTAAGCACGTGAACTACGAAAAGAGATAGTGGAAACGAACAATCCGGAAAAATTTAACTAACCCCGGCTAAGCCGGTTTTTTGTGAAAATTTCGAGGTGTTTCTAAGTTCAAGAAAATGCTTGCTTGGCAAAAGAACTTTGTGCCTCATACGCCAAAACACCCAAAAGAGGTAGGCAGAGCCAAAGCAAAAGAGCCAAGTGTGCATCGGATTGGATGCGAAAACGATTCCGAAATCTTTGCAGTACATGATCAAAGCAAACAATGAGCAAAATGCTAAGTCAATAGACGAACATAACTTGATAACTTACCGGTAAAACATACCGACAGATAATATGGTAGCACAGCCAAAAGAACGGCTAAGTATTATATTACATCATAAACCCCGGCATACCGGGGTGGAATTTAACAAGCATTGTTTTAAGTCAACAAGATGCAACAAACACAGGGTAAGCACATTCAGGCAAGGGGAGCTTCAGGGGGAACATCACCGGTGTCAGGAGCTTCCGGAGGCGCATCTTCTCCGGCATCTTCATCATCATCCTCCTCTTCTTCGAAGTCACTAAGATAATCCGTGACGCCAGGAGGAGGAGGGATGAAGGTGCAGACTGCCGCATACTCTGCTATCCGGTAGGCGCGGTCCTTCCGCATGGCGGTGAGAGCCGGATCCGTATCGGTGGGAGCATCTTGGCGCACGGTGTGGAAGGCGTCCAGGTCCAAGTCATCATACCAGGAACAGGCGGTGTGTAGCGCCTCGTCTGCTCCGGCACGAGCCGCTGACCACTGCCACTCGCGGATCCTCCGGCCGGCACCTTTCAGGTGTTCGGAGGTGAGCGTCAGGTTAGCCGGCACCTCCTCCTCAGGACATAGTACCTTGAAGAGCTGGATCGCCACGTCGGGGATATCGGCGAGATTCCGGTCCACCGCGCGCATGTGCGAGACCCGGGCAGAAAGCGCGACCAGGTGGTCATAAGGATCCCAGGGCGCATCCGGGTTCTTGAACGCTTGTTGAACCCCGCGCTCTGCCATCTTCTTCTGCGCATACACGTGTGAGTCTGGAAAGAGCCCTGCAAGACAAAGGAAAAAAGATAAGGACATGCCACCGAAAGATATAAGCTTATAAGCAGAGTCCGGAAAAGAAAGAAGAAAAACTTACTGAGGGCGAGCGCGTTGGTTTGCATGACCAGTAGGTCATACTCCTTTTGCTCCGCCTCTAGGAGGGCAGCCCGATCTTCGGCTGCTTTCCGCGCCTTGCCTCCCTCCTCCAGCTCCGCCCGCAGCACCGCGGTGGAGTTGATAGAATCCTCCAGGGCCTTGTTCAGCTTCGCCTCAGCTGCAGCTTTGGCATCCTTCATCTCCTGATCATGCCGGAGCCCAAATTGGATGAGCTGATCCTTCAGCCCCCTGGAAATGAGCTCGTCGGCGTCCAGAGCCTTGCGATGCTCCTGGATGAGCTGCTCCTTTTCATCTAGAGTCCGGGAAGGATATGTTAACAAAATTATAATTGGTAAAACGCAGAAAGGCGAATCAACCGGAAAAGGAGCGATACCTTGAAGGGTGATGAGCTGGGCCTTGAGGGCCTCAATGGAGGCTTCCGGGATAGCTGTTATGCAAAAAATTATAAGTAACGAAAAGGGAAAACTAACCGGTGAAAAGAAGCCGGAGATAAAAAGAGCTCACCTTGGCAGTGGCTGTGGGCCTCGGCAAGATCCCGGTGCTCCCACAGAAGCTCCTCAAAGAGGCGCTTCCAGGCGTCCGCCGTGCTCTATTCAAGTAAAAATGACTATAAGAAGAAGCCGGTTTCTTTATGTTCTTAACTAAGTTTCGCGCTAAGAGCTACGCTCTCAACACGAAACTCGGGGACTGAGGAGATATACATAATCCGGAAAAAGTGAAACCGACTTGAGCTGAAAAAATTGCAAAGAGTTTGGTGTAACTTACCACCACGTTGTTGGTGGCATCATGCCACACATTGTCAAGCTCCTTCACCGCGCGCCGCAGCCATATGAAATGCTGCTCAGTACACCAGGGGCTAGCGGGGTCAATCGCCGGAAGCTGGTCTTTCCCTAGGCCGCGCGTAGCCGCGGACACATCCGCTCGATTCCACTTTTCAGCGTATGCGAGCAAATGCCCCAGCTCGTTGCCTCCGCGCTTCAGCTCCGTGATCTGGCCCAGCAGACCAGTGGCCGCTTCTCCGGCTGCAACAGCAGCGCGGCCGGCGTGCAGCGCTAACTGCTGCGAGCCAGATGTAGCAGTGCCGGAAGCCGTGGCCTTCCCCTTGAAAGATTCTGGCTTGACAGGCTTGGTGCCTTCTGGCGGCGGCGTCGGCTTGGCCGCAGCGGGCCCTTGGCTTGGAGTTGGCACAGGCTCGGCCGCGATAGGTCCTTGGCTTAGCGGCGGCGTCGGTGTGGCCCCAGTTGGCTTAGCGGTGGGAGCTTCTGGTGGTGGCGCGTGTCAAGTCTTGGGCGGCGAGCGGGCGTCGGGTGCGTCCTAGCCCGGAGTAGAACTTGCCGGCGCGGAAGAAACCAGCACGGGCTTGGAGGGGGAAGAATCCGTAGTCTTCTTCTTTCTTTTCGGTACGGGAGGAACCTGAGGTTCCACCCTCCCGGCAGCTTCAGAATCGGCGCCGATGTTGCTGGCGCCGGTATGTTGTGTTTCTAGAGGGGAGACGTGCTCCTCCTCCGCGCGGTGATCTGGAGGTGTAGGGGCCGCGCGCCCCGCACTTGGAGTGCCTCCCAGAGGGGAGGTAGAAGGGTTGCCGGTACCAGATGGTACCGGGCTTGAGTGAAGAGTAGATGAGGTCCTTGCGGTTCCCTCAGAGCTCTCCGGCCTCATGCCGCTAGCGCTCTTGGACAGCTTGAGCGTAGGGCTGAGCAAGAAAAAGAGAAAGGGTCGGAAAGAGCAACCGGAAGAAAAAGTTTGTAAAACAAAGCAAAAAGAGAAACGAAGACTTACCCGGAAGCGACCGGCATCTGTTTCCCTTGGTAACGCCTCTTGCCTACTGCTTTCCCTCCGACAACTTCCGTCCGGGAGTGTTTGGCGGGAGGGCCTTGGCTTGAACCGGCCTCTGGTGCCGGAGCCTTGTTCTTCTTGCCCTGGGAGGTGAGTTTCTCCAGGAACTCGCGGCCAACCTCGGCCTGCAGAGGAGCCGCATGCTCGTGAACCTGTGGTTGGGTGCTAGCTGAGGGAGCATCTACAGAAGGGAAATAACAATAAAGTATGAGAAACCGGAAGAGAAAACTACCTCAAGGATAGTAACATCATCATCGGAACCGGCAGCTTCGGATGAAAAGTTACCGGGGTGCGAGGTGTGGGTGGGCCCATCTTGAGGTCGGTCCAATGAATATAAGGATCAGGGTCCTCCTTGTCAAGATCCCGCTTCTGGCGAGGGCCTCGTTTCTCCGCAGCAATGCGAGGAAAACGCTCTTTGGCCTGAAAAAGAATGGAAAGACAGTTAGCCACAACATAAAAGCTACCGGTACGACAACCTGGATTGCACAATCTCTTACTTCATCAGTTGGAGGGTTGGTGGAGCTAAGAGGCAGGAAGCCCCACTCCCAGTCCGTCGGCATGTCTGTTTGGCAGATCTGCCTAGCCTTAAGCACGATATCCTCCTTGCTTAGAGGGAGGCCGGTGATCTTGGTGGGATCACGAGGGCCATACATTTCACTTATTTTATGGGCCCGGCGCTGGAGGGGAAGCACCCGGCGTGAGATGAAGGTGCGGATGATGTCGTCAGAACTAATGTTCGTCTCCTTCATCAGATTCTCCATAAAGCGGATAATCCGGTTGGTCTCGATGTGATTAATCTTCGGATTAAAGCTCCAATTGGCCTTCATGGGCACCGCCGGATTGAAAGCCGGCAGATTGATAAGATCCGTCTCGCCGGTGTTCTTCACATAGAAAAAGGTCTCTTGCCATGCCCGGCATGACTCGAGATCGGAGAACTTAAAAAAGGGACTCCCTTGGCGGGAGCCAATGATACAAGACCCGCATTGAACGGGGGGTTTGGGCTTAGGAATATCTTTGCCTTGGACCGAATTGGTCCGAAGGCTAAAAAAGCGAGCGAAAGTTTCCTTAGTGGGACGGAGGCCGATGTAGCCCTCCATGAAGGAAACGTAACAAGAAAGGTAGAAAATGGCTTTGCCAGGAAGGTGGTGAGGCTGGAGTTGGTAAAAATCCAAAAACTCGCGAAAGAAATCGGAGGCAGGAAGGCCGAAGCCGCGCTCAAAATGAGCAAGGAAAACGACGGACTCACCGGGTTCGAGCACCGGTTCAATCTCGTCGCGCGGAAGCCAGCAGGAAACTTCTGTCGGTATCCTCCGGGAACGGTACAACCAATCAATCTCGTGTTGCGTCACGTCGGAGCCTTTCCAGGCTCCGCGGGTGATACCGGATAGATCTACCCCGGAACCCTGGCCGGAGCTGCCGGCCTCTTGACCTCTTCCGGTGTCAGATTCCATCCGGGAGAGTTCGGCGGAAAGATCGTCGGAAGCTTCGCTCTGGCGGCTACTGGAGGATGATTCGGAAGAATACCCTTCGTTAGACATAAAGTCTGAACGGCGCCGGATTCTACCCAAAAAACAGATTTCCCAAGATCTACCCTTGCGCGAAGATCTACGAGTAAGAGGAAAAGCAACAGAAAAGAGAAAATAAATACCCTACCGGCCCAAGATCTGGAAAGCAAAGAAGAAAGAGGCAAATGCATAACGGGCCTAACCTGAGGCGGCGGAGACGCTAAAGGAGAAGGTCGCCGGAGCTGCGGCAAGCTCGTGGACGTCGACGAAGGTTGGCGACGAAGAGTGGCGAAAGCCGCTGAAGAAAGCTCGAAGCAGCGGCGGCAAAGGAGCGCTGGTGGACCTCTGCGCGGCGGAGATCTTCGGCGCAGCGGGAGCAACGGCGCAGGTTCGTCGGGAGCGATGCTCTGGCGGCGACCGGCGGTGATGAGATTGCAAGGGGCGAGGAGCTTGGAGCGCTGGAAAGTGGGCGAGAGCGGGGAAGAAGGTGAAGAAGAACCGCACTCCCTCTATATAGAAGGAGGAAGTAGTGGGCTGGCAACCGCTGGGCCACGGCGGTTCAGTTCGTGGGCCGCCACGTGGCGCGACAATACACGTGCGAAAAATAGAATGCCACAGGGAGGCCGCACGGATCCGGAACGGCAGCCGGGATCCGGTGTGGCGCAATAAATGCGGGTGCAGAAGCCGAAGGGAAGTGACCCCTGGCACTGGCGCGTCAGAAACAGTGCGCATGTCTCTGACAGGCACTGTACCCGAGAAATTCTCGACTTCACCGATGAGGAGTTTAATGACATAGATACCGGAAGGGAAGATACCGTAAGTACTTTAAAAGAAAGGAAGATGTAAGTCCGGCAAAGATGCCGGAAGATCTAAACTGACAACCGGAAAGATTAAACCGGTACCTTAGGATATGGGAACCTGGCATGGTCCGTCGGATAAAATCTACCGGACTATACCAGCTTCGGGGACTAATGTTGGGGGGATGACCCCCGGTATGTCAAAAGCATGCCAAACCGGATGGTTTGAGCCATCAAGATACCAGTTTAATGTTTATTCCGGAGCTTGAAGTTAAGCGTTGGGCTGAGTAAGTCTATACCGGTATCCTCAAGAGGGGTATACCGGTATAAGGTAAAAATACACCGGATGACCGGTAAGAGGTGCACTGTAGCACGTCGGCGAGACTGGTCAAAGATTCTCTCCAGAGCTAGAGGACAAAGATGAGCTAAGCAAGGTAGCTTTAAACGAAGCCCTGGCGCCAAAGAGGAAGGTGACGCCAAAAGCAACCGGAGGACGTCAGCCTCCCTGATTAAAGAGGATACCGGCGTCACCTATGATTAAAGTAACTTTGTAAAGTAGTTTGTCTGTTCAAAGATGCCATTAGGGTTTCCTAGGGTTCCTTCCCCTGTAAGCCACCCTCTCCTCTATATAAGGAGAGGGGGCACACTCCATCGCGGGCACGAGATGTATGTACGAGCTAAGTGTTGTGTTGTAGCCAGAAACCTGTAACCTCATAAGATCAATGAATAGAAAGATCTAGAGCAGAGTTCTTCCTTGTGTCTTTCTTCTTCTACCTCTGGCCTAGGCCTGGTTCTTGAGGAAAGCATCCGGAAGTTCATCCAATCTAATCGAAAACCCTCCCCCGAATCCACTAGCGCCCATTCGGCCCCAACTTAAGCCATCCCATGGCATATGTTCGTTCGCCACGACGACAAGCTTCGGGAACCTATCCTTGCAAAAATATACCCAGACCATATCACCAGGCTTGAACAACATCTTCTTATGCTTCTTGTTCATCCTTGCAGCATTGCTCTTGCCTTTCTTCTCGATCAACTCTTTAGTCTTCACATGTATCTTTCGCACAAAATCTGCCCTCTTGGATGCCTCCATATTAACTCTCTCATGTATGGGCAAAGGCAACAAGTCAAGTGGAGTAATGGGTTTGAAACCATACACCACCTCAAAAGGACACAGCTCCGTGGTAGAATGTACCGCCCTGTTGTAAGCAAACTCCACATGCGGCAAACACTCTTCCCACTCCTTCAGGTTCTTCTTTATCATGGATCTCAATAGTTGTGACAATGTTCTATTCACCACTTCAGTTTGTCCATCAGTTTGAGGATGACAAGCAGTACTGAAGAGTAGCTTCGTTCCCAGCTTCCTCCACAGCGTCTTCCAGAAGTAGCTCATAAACTTCACGTCACGATCAGAAACAATAGTCTTCGGGACTCCATGTAGTCGCACAACCTCCCTGAAAAACAGATTAGCAATATGCGATGCATCGTCGCTTTTGTGGCAGGAAATAAAATGTGACATCTTAGAAAATATGTCCACTACCACAAATATAGAATCATGGCCTCTCTTAGTACACGGAAAACCCAACATAGAATCCATACTAATATCCTCCCAAGGTGTAGTAGGTGCCGGTAAAGGAGTATACAAACAGTGAGGCTTCAGCTTGGACTTGGACTTGTTGCAAGTAATGCACCTCTTGACATATCTGTCCACATCCCGCCTCATCTTTGGCCAATAAAAGTGATCAGCGAGCATGAGTAGCGTCTTCTCACGCCCAAAGTGACCCATCAAATCTCCAGCATGTGATTCCTGCAATAAGAGCAAACGCACAGACGATTCTGGAACACATAATTTGTTAGCTCTAAACAAGAACCCATCATGTATGTGATATTTTTCCCATGCTTTACCAATAGCACACAAGCGATATGGTTCAGCAAAATCATGATCGGTAGCATACAAATCACATAGTACATATAATCCAAAACCGTACCCCTGTACAAGAGCACAAGAGGCATGGCTGTAGGATCCTCGCTAAATTCTCTCATGTCTTCTTTGGTGGCTAATGAGACTAAGGAATTCACTCTCTCACTTTTCGTTATATCACTCACGACATTACAATTCTCTCGTCTATCTAAAGAAGCAGCATCCTCCAAGTTTACTTCAATTTTCTGACGAGATTCATTGACAATTTGCTGCGGTGACATAGGCTGTAGATTGATTTTCTTGCCCTTGAACTCCAAGTGATATGTATTGGCACGGCCATTGTGTTGCACAGAACGGTCATAGAGCCAAGGCTGACCCAATAGTAGGTGACACACCGTCATAGGAACCACATCAAAATCAATGCAATCACTACTAGGAAAAAGCTATTCAGTGGCGCACCACTATCCCCCATCAGTGGCGCACTGCTGGTGCGCCACTACTATCACGCCACTGCTAACTTTTAGTAGTGGCGCACTACTGGTGCGCCACAACTACCCTAAGTAACGATGGCGCACTGCGCCGTGCGCCATTGATATGTACACCGGTGCGCCACTACTACTCCAAACGGGTGCGCCACTGTTGTTCGGCAGCGAGTGTGCCACTACTGTCTCGCTGTCGGTGCGCCACTGCTGCCTCCTTGGGTGCGCCACTGTTACGGCGAGCTGGTGCGCCATTGCTGCTTGTTTAGGTGCGCCACTGTGGCATCTCAGACGTGCGCCACTGCTGGCAGCTTTGGTGCGCCACTGGTAGTTTCGAAGGTGATCAGAGGGTTGTGCGCCACTGGGTCCAGGCTGGTGCGCCACTGTTACTTGGTGGTCGTGCGCCACTCATGATCCAGTAGTGCGCCACTACTAGTAGTTCGTTTTCATTTTTTGCATTTCGGCATGTATTTGTACAGGTTGTATAGCACCAGTATAACAGCACAGATACAGAATATATAACACATATATACAACAGCACAGTATACCAATACATAGTCCTTCACATTAGCCTCCATGATTCACAAGATTTCAAATATTAGACAAGTGTTACGGTGTTACAAGTCAAATGAGCTAGTGGTTACACAAGGTCGATCATCTAAACTAGCATCACATAGAAGAGAGCTAGAGTCACTACTAGCACCGTCCCGATGAAAGTGGTCTTCATCCGGTTCCTCCTCCGCTCCGTCCTCTCTCCCGCCAGATAGCGTGCGTATCTGTCTTCGGCCTCCGCTCTAGTGGTGTACCCTTTGTAGCTGTTACCGCTAAAACGGTGAACCTGTCTCCGACACTCCTCCCAGTCGTTGTAGACTCCGGGAACCTTGCCCTTGTACACGACATACCACGTCATATCTGCGTACATATGCACAAGCCAAAGAAACATTAGTGCACGCTCATAGATGTTTGCAACGAATAAGAGCAAACTCAAAAACGATCCAAGTAGTATGAACTAAAAGGCATGCCTCATACTTTGTTGGTCGGAACAAATATGAACATCCCGGGATGGCGTCAGTGAGGCCAGGTAGGATGCACAAGAGATTGATATTTGTGCCATCACACCAGGCTCACTGGCGTCACCCCGGAGTGTACAGTTGACCAAACATTCTAATCATTGGCACTAAAATGGAAGAAAGGCCAATGCAATTAAGAAGTGCCAACTCAAATAAGAGACAAGTAGCTATTATGAACTAAATGGAATGCCTCATATTTTGGTTGGTCGGAACAAATATTAACATTTAGAGAAGGGGTAAGCGAAACCAAGTAGGATGCACAAGAGATTGATATTTGTGTCATCGCACCGAGTTCACCGGCCCCTCCTCCAAGTGTATAGGTGACCAAACATTCTAATCATCGGCATTCTGAAAAACCTAAGCAAATGGAATGACGATGGCCTCATACATTGTTGGTCGAAACAAATATGAACATCCCGGGATAGCGTAAGTGTAAGTGAGGCTAGGTTGGATGCACAAGAGATTGATACTTGTGCCATCACACCAGGCTCACTTGCGTCACCCCGGAGTCCTCTGTTGACCGAACATTCTAATCATCGACACTAAAATGGAAGAAAGGGCAATGCAATTAAGAAGTGCCAACTCAAATAAGAGACAAGTAGCTATTATGAACTAAATGGAATGCCTCATATTTTGTTGGTCGGAACAAATATGAACATTTAGAGAAGGCGTGTCAGTGAAACCAAGTAGGATGCACAAGAGATTGATACTTGTGTCATCGCACCAGGTTCACTAGCCCCTCCCCCAAGTGTACAAGTGACCAAACATTCTAATCATCGGCATTTTAAAATACGAAAGCAAATGGAAGAATGACAAGGGCCTCATACTTTGTCGATCGAAACAAATATGAACATCCCGAGATGGAGTTAGTGAGGCCAGGTAGGATGCACAAGAGATTGATATTTGTGCCATCACACCAGGCTCACTAGCGACACCCCGGAGTGTACAGTTGACCGAACATTCTAATCATCGGCATTTTAAAATACGAAAGCAAATGGAAGAATGACAAGGGCCTCATACTTTGTCGGTCAAAACAAATATTAACATTCCGGATGGCGTCAGCGAGACCAGGTAGGATGCACAAGACATGGATATTTGTGCCATCACACCAGGCTCGCTTACGTCACCACGGAGTGTACAAGTGACCAACCATTCTAATCATCGGCCAAATGCAATTAAGAAGTGCCAACTCAAACAAGAGATAAGTAGCTACTATGAACTAAATGGAATGCCTCATACATTGTTGGTCAAAACAAATTTTAACATTCAGGGATGGAGTGAGCGAGGCCAGGTAGGATGCACAAACATGGATATTTGTGCCATCACACCAGGCTCGCTCGCTCCACCCCCGAGTGTACAAGTGACCAACCATTCTAATCATCGGCATATGCAAACAAAATTAATGACCAAATCAAGTGCGGAAAACGACAGAGCCATATATATAAGTTCACAAACATAGCCGAACTAGTAATTAATAGCAAGTAAAGTGCTGGATAAAGTTTATTACAACGAAGCTCGTCTTTAGTTCACAACTACATAACTAGGCTCGCACATCAAGACTTTCTCGGAGCGTGGATAAAACCGCCGCCTTTCTTCAAGCACATCCATGAGCGGTAGTCGTCACCCTGCATTTGGAGCTTTGTGTCTATGTCACTGTTTGACGGCTGATAGCCGGCGAAGAACTCCCCCGCGGTTCTAACGACATCTTGATGGACGATTTCACAAAACTCTACTTGGATGCGGAAGAAGTCTTGCTTGATGCCGTCGTCAGGGACCCGCGCCAATTTGTTGGCCCAGTCTCTGAGATGCTCAGGTAGCGTAAGCTGCTGCTGGTCCCGTATGAACTTATCCATGTGATAGAGGGCGTAGTAGGCATCCTTGTTACTAGAAGGCGGCTTCTTGAGGCAGGGAAACTTTGTTTGGTGCTTGAACACATGCTTCCCGTACCTAACATTTGGCCTCTGCATGTTGCCTTTCGCTTTGACGTAGCCATTGAGAGCATCATCAAGTACGGCCTTGACATTCGTGTAGTCCGTGGTTGACTTACCGTCCGCATCGAGGTATGTGGCCACGGAATGCTTCGGGGTTATGGAGATGAGTGTGCAGGTTTTGTCTCTGCGTAGAACACATAATGTTTAAGAACATGACGATTGAAATCTAAAAAAATCACGAGTTAAGACCAGTACGGTGAGGTGGTGACTTACTCGGGAAATACAGGCAGGAGGATGTTACACTTCTTCTGGTTCGCTAGAAAGAAGTCTTTGAGGTATCCACTCGCGACTGCCCGGTCTCCGGCGGTGGCCAAGTGGACGGCACGCATGTAGAAGGGGTCGGCTATCGCGATGTCCGGGATGTTGTTTCTAATGATCCGCATCGCCTTGCTGAGCGAGTATAGGCGAATGAAGGTGTAGTGCAGCGGATAACTGTTCAGCATGGCGAAGATGTCATCATACCGCAGGAAGATATTCTCCGCGAAGCCACTATCGACAAAGCCATGGCCCGAGGGCACCTTGGCAACATACACTGGGTATCCATGATCTTTCTCCCTGAGACGCCGCTCCTCCATAAACATAACACCGTCAACCAGAGATCGCATAGGACCGGGTGCAGCATCGTACAATCTTTGAATTAGCATCCGCTCACCCGACACATGCACCCTCGCCTCTATATTCTTGGGCACCGGTGGCCCGTCCCGAGCACGGATAGGTGCCGGCTGGCTCGGCGGACTTGTCATCCTTCTTCTTTCTTTTCCGTCCCTTCGGCTTCATTTTTACTGGGACTGCATTCTCCTCTTCCCAAGCCTTCTTCAGTGTGTTAGGATTGATAACACTTCTCACCTCGGCTATCGGCTGAGTCTCGGTGAAATCGGCAGCTGGAGGCGTCTCCTGAGAACAGAATAGGCGCCGCTTGTTGCAATAGGTTTTCCCCTCGGCGGCAGCTTGGGAGGGTTGGCTACTGAGATCGTAGTCCATCACCCCAAAATCGAAGTTGCAGTCCAGGTTGGCGAACGTACTGTCCTCATCCGGACCATCGTTCGGATCCTGTGCCATCTGCATGTCCACATCAGCTGATGGCGGCACCGTTGGGGTGGTCTTGCCATGGCTTGGCACCGGCACGGCTGGGGGTGCTATCTGTGGGGTGGTGTCCCTCGCCCCCAAACGAATATGGCTCTTTGGCCAAACCATGGACCAATTGAAGCAATGCTGGAGGGTAAGGACCTCATCTTCGTCGGCACCATGGGGTTGAAAGGGAGGTAGCACGTCATCGTAGCCGCTAAGCACCCGAACCAGTTGAATCCTATACACGTCGGGTTGCATGGGTGTACCGTGTAACTGACGGTTGCTCGGTTGAACGATTTTGGCCTTGGCAACATCGATCAACTCGCCGTTCACAAACTGCAGGAGAGTGCATGGGACGTCGACGGCGGAGCTCTGCGGAAAACATGTAGGGCGTTACGGATGGCTAGCTAGTCAAAGGCAAGGATATGGAAGTCATTGGCCAAGGGTTGGTTACCGTGATGGCGTCCAGCTCGGCTAAGGTCGAGGCACCGCCGGCGGCGGGCGTGCAACTGATGGAGTGGCCGCTTGTTGGCACGGTGTCGGGCGGCGTATTATCCGCAGCGACGGGTGCATTGAGCTGAAGTAATGGCGCCGCGGGAGACACCAAGGTTGGCGCCGCGGGAGCCACCATGGTTGGCGCCGCGGGAGCCACCAAGGTTGGCGCCGCCGGAGCCACCAATGTTGGCGCCGCCGGAGACACCATTGTTGCCGCTTGCGGACTCACCGATGGCTCCACGCTGTGGGAGTTGCTGCCCGTGAAACTGGGAACCGGGGGAGGCCCCTTTTTTCCTCCCTCATACCACACGTCCAGACCGGCAACCAAGGTAGGGATGAGGGAGCTAAGCGTCGTGCCCACTTGGTCCTCCACTTGCTGTCTTTGCGTCCTCTGTTGGGTCTCCACGATTTGTTGCACTTGTTGCCGCACTTGCTCCTCGACCAATGTCGGGATCTGCGCAACTTGTGCCTTGAGCTGTGCGACCTCCTTCTCAACGATGGTGGCCTTTCTCTCCTTTTTCCCCGACTTATAGTATTCTGACCATTTCATAGAGCATCCTTCGCCGACCACACGACCAGCCGACGTCGGCTTACTCAATGGATCCCTCTTCTTGTGGGCATTCAACGCCCTATTTAAAGGGTTGTCCCAAGGGGCACACTGCGAGGAGCTCGTGGACCCCACGCCGCTACTAGCTTCCTTTTCACTTTCCGCAGCGATCTCCTTAGCCTACGGGAGGAACATGCATGAACCATTTAGAAATTTGGATTCATCAATAAGAATGCAACCATAAAGGAGCTAATTAAGCGGGTGCATTCCTTACCAGAAGAGCCTCAAACTTCTTCACATCCGGAGTGGTGGTGAGCTCCTTTGTTTTCGGGTCAATACGGTACCGGGCCAGGAGAAAGTTCCTGGTTTGCTTGTTTGTGTATTGCGGGAGGAGGGGCTCGAGGCCGTTCTTCACACGCTCCTCGTCCGCGGCGTCCCATTTCGGTTGCGCCACCCTAAAACCGCCAGGACCAAGTTTGTGGGTGCCTAAGTTAGGTTTTCGCATGTCCTTCCCCCACTGACTAGAATCCGACGTTGACTCGCTCTCGCACTTGATCTTGAAATCAGTGTAGTCTTGCTCGGTGATCGAGGGATTTGACTCCTTGATCTTCTCGTAACTCTCACCACTATTAATCATTTTCTTCACTCGGGTCCTCCAACTAGCGAGGGCGGTGCTCATCTTCGTGAGGGCGGCATTGTGCACTTTGTTCCGCATGAGACGCTTTTCTGAGCAGTCCACCGGGAACTCGTATCGTTCGTGTAGCTTCTTGAAGAGGAGGGTGCGCAAATTCGCTCGGTCAGGATGCCTGAGGTTCTCGGTGTTGATCGAGACCGTGCTCCGGAGGATGCACCCGAGTTGGGCAGAGTACCCTTTGACTAAATCAGGGGGCGCCGTTGGATGCCCACTGGCGTTCACTTCGGTGAATGCTTGCTTCACAGTGCTGAGCACATTCGGGCGAAGCTCCCTCCGTAGCTTCTTCGGTGCGCCGGTGTCATCCTCGGCGGCACCATCCGTGGTGTCATCCTTGGCGGCACCATCAGTGGTGTCATCCTCGGCGGCATCGTCCGCTCGGTACTCTGGATCGGGGCCATCATCCTCGCCGTCGTCGCGGCGAGGTTGTGACTCCATCACCTCAATTTCATCGGTTAGCATCCAGAACGGCTTGCTGCCGCCGGCCTCTTCGTTGTTGGCCATGTTCGAACTAAGTAGAAAAAAATGCATAAAATTAGCGCAAGATTTCACGGAAAAATTGGGCATGACCTATGCTAATTTATGGACATATGAGTGCCCCATTTTCGCCGAAACGGAAATGAATCAACATTTCGGCGATAATGGGCAACTCTGTCGATCCCTGCACAAGAATATGACACCATATACACCAGCTGAGCACCATGGCACATGTACAATTGTTCCTCATATACACCAGCTGAGCACCATGGCACATGCACAAGAATATGACACCATATACAGCAAGCAAGCAGCAGCAACAGCTAGCAGCATGCATCAACAGCAAGCAAGCAGCAGCAGCTAGCAACATGCATCAACAGCAAGCAGCAACAGCTAGCAGCTAGCAGCATGCTCACCGTGAGTCGCGTGGAGTCGCCGAGAGGTGAGGTGTTGCCCCGGGTCGAGGAAGATGCGGCAGCGACGGTTAGGGCTGTGAAAGAATGACAATATGGTAAGAAAATGATCAATAAAATATGCACAGCTTAATTACCAGTGGAGTTCTTCATTATTTTCATCTAAATGATTCTACTGAATATTCCAAGCAGCCCATGCCAATGGTGTTATTTTTGATTTATTTGCTACTGCTAGCTACTTCATGATGGAATAGCTTGATTCTGTTGATCGTAATCATTAAGCAATGAATCCATGATCATATGCATCCAATAGGAAAAATTGCTGAAGTTGCTACTACTATGGCAGAAATAAAAGAACTACATCTAGCAGCAGCACCTATCACTAATATGCTAGCAGCAACACCTAGCAACCAGCCAACAGCAGCCACAAGCAGCAGCAAAGCCACCGCAACCAAAATGCAGCTAGCAACAGTGTGTAACCAGATATCTTTTGACATATAAAATGGCTGTCAGCATCATTGTTGAGATAACCATGCATTTGAAAAGGAAGTAAATCCACCCATAGAGGAACACTTTCTAGCAGCAGCCTAGGTAGCACCAGCAAGCAACATCACTAGAGGAGGAGGGGCATCGGGGGCTACCTGTCTGCAAGTGCGGCGCCGTCAGCGGTCGAGGGCGGCGCGGCGCGGCGTGCTTCTCCAGCTGCTGCTCCAAGCTGCTGCTCCAAGCTGCTTCTCCAGCTGCTGCTCCAAGCTGCTGTTCAAGTCTCAGCCATGACCTCCTTCTCAGCCTTGCAAATGTTTAAAATAAAAAGTCAGTAAGCTTTGAACTCTGAATATAAAAGAGCTACAGTTGCTACTATGATGGCAGAAATTAAAAACTGCACCTAGCACCAATATGCTAGCTAGCAGCAGCACCTAACACTAATATGCATCCTAGCAGCAGAACCTAGCACTAATATGCATGCTAGCAGCAGCACCTAGCAAAACAAAACCTTGCAAGATATATACTATAGCAGCCAAATGCAGACACAACACCAACTACATATTTACCATGAAGTTCTTGGATCAGCCAAATTTTCAAGCCACTAAACCTACTGTCAAAGAGAACATTTCCAAATTTCCATTTCAACAGAGAACATTTCCAAATTTTCAAACCACTAAGAGAGAACATTTCCAAATTTCCAAACCACTAAACCTACTATCAAGAGAGAACATTTCCAAATTTCCATTTCAACAGAGAAAATTTCCAAATTTTCAAACCACTAAACCTACTGTCAACAGAGAACATTTCGAAATTTTCATTTTCCAAATTTTTAGAGAACATTAGGTAGTAGCTAGTAGCCAATTAACAGAGAAACTATACTCAGAATAAAGCTAATTAACAGAGAACATAGCAGCAAGCACATAGCAGCAGCAGTACAGATGTACCAAATTGTTTAATTTTCTCTTATCTTAAATATTTTTGCTTTCTTCTTTGTTGCAGCAGCTCAAGCATGCAGTAGCACATAGCAGCAGCAAGCTACCAACAACAGCAAGCAAGCATGCAGTACCTAGTAGCAGCAGCAAGCTACCAACAACAGCAAGCATGCAGTAGCTAGTTTACTTAGCAGTTTACTCAAGCATGTTATCCATGTTAGCATGAACTGCCAGTGACTATTAGTCGTCGAGCGGGGAGGTGAATCGAGGGGTACCTGGCGGGGGCGGTGGTCTTGGAGCAGACGAGGACGGCGGCGAGGAAGAACCTGCTCCGCGGCGACGAGGTCGCAGACAAGGAGGTCTGTGGTCGCAGACGAGGAGACGACGATGAGGTCGCAGACGAGGAGGCCACCTGCGTGACGCCGCCGGGGTCTGTCGTCGCTCGCGTCGCCGGGGTCCGAGGTGAATCGAGGGAGAGGCGGACGCCGGTGGGAGGTGGCGTCGGAGAGGGGGCACCGGTGAATCGAGATCGAGTGGGGAATGGGCGCAGTGGTGGAGGCAAAGGAGGGCGAGCAGGTGGCTTCGGAGATCCAGGAGCAGGTGGCCGACGGAGAGGAGGGCGCAGTGGTGAATGGGCGCAGGGCGTCGCCGGCGGAGAGGAGGGCGCAGTCGCAAGGAAGAAGAGGGCGCAGTCGCAAGGAAGAAGAGGATCTGGTCGGGACGGGGAAGAGAAGGGGATTTTTCTCTAAGTCCCCGACTCCCCTTAGCAATAGCGCACCTCTTTGGGTGCGCCACTATGAGGCTTAGCAATAGCACACCTCTCGGGGTGCGCCACTGCCTCTTTAGGTTTAGGTCAAAAAGCAAACAGACCAGGGTTTGACAGAAATCGATTAGTACCACACTGGCTCTGTCCCCTTGTTGGTTTGCCAAACCTGGCCGGCCAGGTTCGAACCCTGGCGGCCCCATTTTTTCACTTTTTAATTAAATTGATTTAACACTATAATACATAGCATAATACACCAAAATAAAAGGCATAAATAATTATAATTATGTAGAATATTTAAAATACTATAGAATCTAGAAAATATCCAAAAATATAAATTATGTAGAATATATTTCTATTTTGATCGGTACAATGTGTAGACTAACAATATGACATCCATTATTCATACAAGAAAATGATACATAATTATCTTTTCACAATCTTCTTGCCCTTCTTTCTCGCGGTTGAATAATTTAGCCCCGGAACTCCTAGACTTCTTCTCTTGAATGGACGGCCTTTAGGTAGGGTGGTCCTGCTTCTTCTTGTTGTGTATGGTTCTTCATCATCGTCGTCGTCATCTTCCATCTTCGGATCGCCGTACTGGTCAAAGTCTAGCTCGTTGGCGGCTCCATCCATTCCGATGATGCTCCTTTTGCCTCTCCTCACGACAACACGGCTGGGCTTTTGCGGGTCGGTAATGAAGAAGCATTGGTCCACTTGGGAAGCTAGTACCCATGGCTCATATTTCGCGGTGACCTTTGCGCCCGCTGTCTTGGATTTGGCTTCGGGTATAACCATGGTGGTGAAATGCCGGTCTTCTTTTATGACGTTCTTGGCCCACCTGACACGGAACATCGGCACATTCTCTCCGGCGTAGCTCAGCTCCCAGATCTTCTCGATCTTTCCGTAGTATCTCTGCTTGACGTCACCGGTGTAGGACTCCATCGTTACCCCAGAGTTCTGATAATCGCTCTTCATGTCCTTTTCCTCGGTGTAGAATAATCGCATAACATATGTGCACACACACGTGTGTGTGCAAGACGATCGGAACCGGTCACACACAAAGCATAAAACCAACAAAGTGGCGCGCCACTGCACTGCTAAGTGGTGCGCCACTGCTACGCCTCTCATCTCTAAAGGGGCTCTGGCCACCCCCTAGCAGTGGCGCACCTAATGACATGCGCCAAAGGTAACCTATGTAGCAGTGGCGCACCACGAGCGGTGCGCCATTGCTAAGCCTATCATCTCTAAACGGTCTCCGGACACCTCCTAGCGGTGGCGCACCTCTACAACGTGCGCCATAGGTAAGGAATGTAGCAGTGGCGCACCCCGGAGACGTGCGCCACTACTAGGTTGGGGGAGGACCTGGCCTCCTGTCACCACTTACTTATGGCGCACCAGAATCAAGGTGCGCCACTACTACTTTTGTAACAGTGGCCCACCGTGTTGTGGTGCGCCACTGCTAAGTAGTAGTGGCGCACGGCAGCCATGGTGCGCCACTGATGGTAGTCTTACGGCTAGGCCTTTTCCTAGTAGTGAATCCTTATACGGTCCAGTAGCAAATTCAACACGCACCATGTGGTTTACCTTCATCTCACCATTGTCGATCAACCACTGAATATAGTATGGATGCGGGTGCGGTAGATACTTCAACTTCATCTTGGTACACAACTCCTTGCTTGCTAAATTGCGGCAACTCCCGCCATCAATAATGACCTTGCAAGCCTTGTCAGGACCAACTAAAGCCTTTGTTTGGAACAAATTGCAGCGCTGAGTAGATGCACTAGGCAACACATTAAGAGCACGCTGCGACACAACAATGGTGCGAGCTTTAGACGGATAAGCATTTTCACCATCAGTGTCATAGTCATCATCTTCTGGAGCATTAGGATCAACATCATCTCCAGTCTCATACTCATTGTCCTCATTGATAATCATGACTTTACGGTTAGGACAATCTCTCTTGAAGTGACCTTTGCCTCCACATGTATGACAAGCCATATCACGATTGCGCGCAGTAGACATGTTAGAGTCACTCGTACTTGCAGCAGATTCGGACTTCTTTGTGTTAAGCATATTGGAGACCAACTTGCTAGGCGGAGTAGAGTAGGGTGCGGAGCGCGTCGAGGCCGGCGCCGTAGATGGGGCCGCCCGGGGTGTGAAGTGTCCACTTCCTGTAGCTCAATTCTTAGTTCTTAGTTGCAGAGCTCAATTCACGTCGATAAACCCAAATTATTGTAGACCACGTTTAAGATAAACCCTAGTTCTTAGTTGTTTGCTCTGCAAAACTATTGAATTCCCTATACCATATTGCTTGATATTGTGTAGATCCTGATAAAGTCTTGTGTGATCTGTTGTTCCATTGGAAATTAGACGGTTGCAACTTACCGCTTCGTTGTCGGCGGCTACGTGCGCAAGTGTGTGGAGTTGCGAATATCTTGCAGGGTTGAGAGCTGTTGCATTGGCGACAGGGACCAATCGAGAGATCTCGTTGCGTCATACAAGTTATCATCCACTACATCGTCGTGTTCCTCCACTGCTATCACCCGGTGATCATCATCACCACCGTTGCTTACTGAGAAGATCGGGCCACCCCTTATTATGTGGTATCAGATTACAGGTTGATCACAGCGAATTGGTGTTGATCGATCTCATCTAGATTGGTTGATTTGGCGGAGATTGTTTTCTGTTCTGCGTGGAGGAGTTTGGCCGTCGGCTAGATGTTGGCACGTGGCGCAGCTGGACATCGCAATTGATTCGTTTCAGATTGATTGCGTGGAGTAGAGCTGGGCATCCAGGTGATTTTGCTGATCGTTTCCGGCCGGAGACGATCGTGGGTTTTCCACACTGCAGGAAGCAGATCGCCGGATCGATCTCACTTGAGGAAACCGATTGTTGGCGTTTTTGCTTGGTGCGTTTGGAACAGATCAGGCTAGAATAAAGAAAAAGGAAGGCAAAGGAGATTGATTTGCTTGGAGAGATCGTGTATTGAGGCTGCCCGTTTTTCCTTTCCTTGGCAGCTGCACGTTGCCCGCGCTTTGCCCTGGTTTTGCCCCGCGTTGAAGTCCCTGGTCCGCATGTTCCCTGCCCCGCGGAGACGAGATCCCTTGCAGCTTTCTGCAGATTCGTGCGGCCGAAACGCAGACGTGCGTCACTTTAAGTCTCTGCCCCGCCGAGTTGGTCAGTTTTGGAAGTTCACGTGATCACGAAGATGCAGCAGTTTCAATCAGCTGATCCGGCGCCACGGCCGGCAAGGCCGGACGCCAGACTGGACAGGCCGGTGCAAACCGGGCTAGACACTGGTGCCAACCGGGGCAATGTCCAGGGGTTCAGTCCATCCGTCCGGTCGCTGGCCCGGTCAAACCGGATGACAGGTCGGACCAACCAGTCACCCGCCTGGTCAGACCGGCTGCTGGGCCGGCCCGTCCAGTTTCCAGACCGGCGCAACCAGCTTTCAGCCTAGCAGTTCAGCAGTCATCCACGACGGATTCGTTTCCAGGCGATGTTTTGGGCATTCGGTGTTCTCGTGGTAAGAAGTCCAATGCTATTTTTAATGATTATCTTGATATCAGGCTACGAATACAATGTCATGTATCCAAGCTTAGTTGGTATGTACACCATTGGGCGACTGTTGAGGAGTATGAAGATTGGGAGAAGAACATGGAATTAGGTTTCAATCGCTGTCGCACATACAATAAGAAGTTCAGTGGATATGATGCATATATTCTCGCTCACCGGCGTGTGGACGAGGAACTGGACATTTATTAGTGTAATGCAATTGATAGAGGCGAGTTTGCGTATACGTGGGGGGACTTCAAAACTTTTCTTCGTGAAGGTTTTGGGTTACCGTATGTGGAGGAAGTGAGCAGCCATCCGAAGTTGTGCATGTAATAAAGGAAGTGGGCAAATGCATAGTTCTTATTTAGGAGGTTGGTCCACTACCGACAGTTACTAAGGGCAAGGTGACATGTTCAGAGGAGAAGCAACCTGGCTCTGATACCAAGAGCACTACTGTGACTGTTGAGGAGGATGTACCATTGAGCGGGCTGAATATGCAACACAAAAAGGTACAAGGTGATGTTTGCAAGACAGTTGATAAGGTTCAGCGGTGGAGTTTGTTTCAGACTCAGTGCATTATCAAGGGCAAGGCTTTCAAGTTGATGATTGATGGTGGTAGCTGTACTAATGGCATTAGCAAGGCGATGGTGGCAGCATTGGGGTTGTCTACATATCGTCTTCCTGAACCTAAACGTCTTGAGTGGTTGAATAGATGTGGTATGCTTAAGATTACTCACAAGGTGTGTGTGCCATTTCCAGTTGATGACTATGTTGATGAGATAGAGTGCGATGTGTTGCCATTGGAGGTGTACGGATTGCTACTTGGGCGTCCTTGGCAGTATGATCGTAATGTGACACATGCTGGGAGACCAAATACATATTCTTTTATGCATGGTGGCAAACAGCGGACTTTGAAGCCTATGGGTGATGATCATATCAAGTCCGATGTGGAGTTAGTGGTGCGTAAGGAGAAGTTGCACAAGCCTAAAGTGCAACAAGAGATGCATGATGATCCGAGCATTGATGTTGGTGATGTTTCAGCCATGCTTGTAAATGACAAGCCAGTTCTTGTTGGTGACAAGCCGGATGAAGCTACACTTGTTGTTGATGTGGATGTTGCAGCATGTGCTACAGTTCCAGTTTGTGTTGATGCTAGTATGCAGACTGATGATGTTTGTGCTGATGGTGTTTCAGTACATATGGCGCAGATGCGCGTGGGAGGAGTGGGAGGCGAGCGCGTCAGTGGAGACAGTGGGCAGCGGCACTACCGTGCTAGGAGTACTGCAGTCCAGTTTTCCGCGACACCGCGGATGCATCGAGGCAAGGATGGACGTGTGAGACACTTATGTGACCCAGGCATTACACATCTTGTGCAGGGTCATGTTCAACGACACAGGGGTCCATCAAAACCTCGCAAGAAGAAGGAATTGGCGCCGAAGGCCAAGCTCATGTGGAGAAGAAAGGAGGCGCCAAGTGCTTTATCAAGTCGAGAAGGCCGCGAGGGGGGATGTGGTGTGGAAGGCAAGCAAGACTTGAGGACGGCAAGGACGTGTCATGTTCATATCACGTCACCTTTTTCCAGAAGACCCTCACGCGTTGGGGACAACGCTTCTTGAAGAAGGGGAGAGATGATATGGATATCCGGGCCTGGTACTCTAGGACAGCCATTGATATGATATTTTGGTCTAAGGTTGTACCAGTAGTTTATTACTCCCTCCGTTCCTTTCTATAGTGCCTATAGATTTTCGGCATTTGTTTCAGAATATAAGGTTTTAGCTTAGCTTTTTTTCAATTACCCCCTCCCCGTTCAACTCCCAAATCGTTCAGCTCCCAAAATTGTTATGGTAAGTTAGGAAGATATGGATTTCCCAAATTTTACATTGATCTCAAATCGTTCAGCTAGGGGTCTTGTGTACAAAATACTCTTGCGCTAATTTCCGTGCCAAAAAACAATAGGCACTATAGAATGAAACAGAGGGAGTATAATCTTGTTATTAGGAGATAATAATGTAGCCAGGTCATGCTGTGGGCCATCTAGGGTTTTAATAGAGTCTGTTTGACTTGGGCCTGTCCAAGTCGAACTAGGTTAGGCCCAATAAGGGGGTCGGCCGGCCACCTCTCCCTCTCATATAAGGAGATGGCACGGCTAGGGTTTAGGAGAGTTCAAGTTTAGTCTAAAAGATTAGGGTTTCCCTATTGCGTGTGATCACGTGTATCATCCCTCCGGGGGTACGGCGCTGCCGTTATCTATTATATCCGCTGCGAAGGTTCTTGTGTTCATCAAGGATTGTCTAGCTCTTGATTTGAGGCGTATCGTTCATCGATCCGTTGCTTGCTGGATTCGTTCCCTCTTCTCCATGCTGCGTTCATCGCGTTGTTGGGAGGATTCTCTACCCCAGGTTCTCGCTGTGAAAGATCGGGCATCAACCAAGGAGGATCCAGTGGGTCGTCCCCTTATCAGGAGGCCTCCTCTGCTGGTCCCCCTGACACTGGCGCACGGTCCATGATGGCCCGGTATTGGCAACACCGGTACGTGTCTTCATCTCCGACGCATCCCCGGGCCTGGCAAGCTCGGATCAGCTCCTTGTCCTCATCGGCCTCGACAAGGTCTTCCTATGTGAATTGTTGCAGATAACGTCTATTTCTTCTAATGAAAGGCAGTGCTCATGCCACTCGAAAACGAAGTACTATATATTTACTCGAAAATAGTTGGCCACAAACATTACGGTACTTTGAGCCAACAACATTACATGAAAACTATTTGAAGATTAATTTGAAGTTTAGGTTGCACCAGATAGATCTACTACAAATTGTAGCAATTTAGTTAAAATTTAATCAGTTCTGAAAGGGCAGAAGCTAAAGAAACTGAAATGTTGCATGAGTACGGGGCAAAGCAGGTAGGAGAGATCATTGGATCACCTTCACTACACTAGTGTCAACCTCTACTTGTGAATAATAATGTTCTATAGGATTTACAAAATTTACATATACTGATATTTTGATTGAAAAATAGTCCAGGAGAAAATTTTGATACTGATTCACCTATATGCATTCTCAAACTTGCCTTAAATATCAATCAGGCGAACAATCCCAGTCATGTCCAGTAGCAGGCATGACATTATTTACTTACAATTTACAGGAGGAGCTTAAGAAGAACGTACACAAGTTTCTAATGCATTATTGATATAATGTACCTAGGAATGAGTTTTGATTTGGCATGTTTCGGTCACCTCATACCGGTGGCAGATCCGCAAGGGCGTGTCTTTCGAAACAGGCCTCTCCTCGGACCATAGTTCCATCTTCGGATCCCCGGTTCCCCAATGCGGCAAACATTTGTTAACCTGACTTTGATCGAAGCGGTTTATCATGCTCAGCCCTGAACACTTGTCTACCAGCTTCCACTCCCCTGATCATTAAGTTTACCAGAAGATGGGAGAACAAATTAAAGAACCATCATAAATGTTACAAATGTCCTGGGTGGCAAGCCAAATATGCTGGTAAGGCAACAAGAAATTAGAAACATTGTGGAGAGTGACAGAAATTTACCGTTAGGTCGCAGGTCTCCCTCTAATGTCACTTCTTCGAACTCCAAAGAGATCTCTTGCTCTGAACCATTGATGGCCGTGAAAGCAACAACCACCTCAGTTGGGTGTAGAAGCGTAAAAGTAGGATGAACTCGCAAACAGACCAACCTTCAGAGGAGAAAAACCAAACATTGACGAGACAAGATTAATGCTAGCAAAATAAGCTCCATTAAGCAGTTCAGTGAGCTCTATTCAAGATGGATCAAATTATGCACACATTTTGGTCAAAATAAAGATGCATCAATTTTACTACACAATTACACTATAAAATAACCTTTTTCCTCTTTTCAGATAATATATAAAATGACCCTTTAAAAGATCACTTCCCCGGTGTAAATGTTGTGTTGAATATGAAATAATTTATGGTTATCTGAGGTTATCTTCTGATAAAACAAGCACTCAACCACTCGCCTTGAGAATCCACCAGAGCCAGGCCCAACACTTCTTGCTTGGATGCTAGAGTCAATCTGCAAAATTTTGGGATTGCCTTTCAGAATTGATATCTGACGCTGAATAACCAGTCCACCCCCAATGTCTCCTTCCAGAAAAGCAGATTCCTCCTCGCCTAATTGCTCCAGAGGCCTAGAACCCACAAACTATTCACTGACAGGCTAAAGAGTATCACACGAAAAACAAAAATTTGCCCAGTATGCAATGATTACTCATGTTACCTTACGATCTTGTATTCTTCTGTGCAGCCAGCAGACCTATATTCAGTGCCACTGTACTCTTCATAACCATGGATTTCAATTCTGCTGTGCAGCCATTGGGAATCTGAAGATATCGAGAGACCAAGTACACACGGTGCTTAAGTTAATAAGGTAATTTTCGGATATATTTAAAATTCATTGACTGTCATTTGTGAATTAATGCACGAATTATAACCTTCTAACTCATGTTTTAAAGCAACTAAGAACTAACTTCAAAAACCATTTTGCACTAGACATACTGACATACCAACAATAGTTCAAGAACTTTTTCTGAAGAAAAGGCAAAAGGTTTACGTTGGTTAATTGATGGAGTTGTACATAAGAACAACAACTCAGGAGCTTACAAACATTAATGCCTACTCTCGTGTATAAGGTGACCCAATTTTTCTGCCCCCACAAAAACCCAATTATCCACCTCTGATCTTGGGCGAAAGCCCTGCTCTGATCTTGGTCAGTGCCGACAACGGCGACGTCCTCGGGCGTCGTTGTCTTCATTGGAAGCGTTGTCTGGTTCCGTGCCCCCTAGTCTGGTTGTGGTGCTCTTGCTTGGGCGAGCTTGGCAAGTTCTAGCCCCTGTGCTTTGCGTCTCGGGGCAGCGCTAAATCCCCCTCGGGGCAGCGCTAAATCCTTGTGTTCTTCTGCAACAATGGCTGACCTCTCTTCCAGGGATATTCGTGGCAGCGGTGAGGTCTCGGTGATCATCCTTCGATGGCGCAGGAGGTTCTCGTTGCTTCGCATAGTGTTGAGGATCGCTCTTTTGGTGTTCTCATGTTTGAGGCCAAGAGGAGGTGCATCGGTCTTCTCGGTGGAACTCTGCCCTTCGGCCGCGACGTGACCTCGGCAGTGGGATACCCTTCGACGGTGGCCGCGACTCTCCTAGCTCTGCAATGTGTAGAATGATCGCTCGGCAAGCGGGTTTCATTTCTCCGCGTCCTCTCGACTTCGAGATCCTTTCGACTGATCCAACTCCACCCCTTCCTGCTTTTCTCGGTCTGTTCCGGCGTTGTTGGGTGCTAAGTGTTTAGGCTTGGTGGTGGCGCTTGTGCTCTCTTTCTCTTTCCGTTCTTTGTGTTGGTGTGTGATCTTCCTTTTTATTCTACTCTCTTGTAACCCATGTGTACTCTGGTTCACTTGAACCCATCTTGTTCTGAAAAGCCTTATAAGCAACTTGACTTAATACATGTTCAGGCTGGCTAACGCCCGCCGTAGTTACAGTAAAAAAAACGTGTGAAAACTACTAGTAGTACACAAACATCACAAGACTAATATAAGGTCATGCATCATACAGAACGAAAGAAGCATACCAGATGGAAGATGTGTCATTGAAATAATACGACCGCCAATCCATGGTACAACCTTAAGAAACCAGTCCCCACTCTTCAACTCAACAAGTTTTCTAGAGACCTCAGCACCTTCCAGTCTTGATGGCTCATCTATATCAGGTATAGGACGAATCATCTCTGTACAACCATCACAAGATACCAACACAAGACACATTTAGCCAATTAGAACCGCGGTTAAAGTAAAAACTTCAAGATCTAAAATATTAGAGCCATAGATAAGAGGTAGGATACCTAAACGTTTCTTGAGATCAATTTCACTTGTTGCAACCAAGGTGGAAAGTTCAAGCTCAGAAGGCATCACAAAATGTACCTGTTCGCCATCGACACCATGAGAACTTATCTGTGTTCAGCGAAATAATTCTTAATATCCTAAAAAAGGTTTATGTTTATATTGCATAATGTGATAAAAAATAGGAAAAACTATACATTACCATAGCACCTCCACCAAGCAGAATACTTATGTTTAAGTTACGTTTTGGTCTATTCCAGGATCCTTCAGTTTTCAAAATTTTCACAGAAACCACTGATGAGTGGACTTCGGCGACATAATATGTCAGTAGATAGTCCCCCTGTGTGAATCCGTATCCATCCCCGGCATCTTCAAACAAGACACCTTCAGCTTTACCTGTAAAAAAAATTCAGTCATGGCGCAGAACAGAAGATATGCACACCATATTGCAATGTTTTAATGAAAACTGGCTAACTAACACATTGTGGATGTTATTCTACTTGTTCCGAAGCATATTTGTGAATTCTTTATTTTTTAAAGTTTACTAATGGTACCTTGATCAAATTTTCATAATGGGGATAAGAGAGGCATAACTGTGGATCACATTAAACATAACCAAACCCTCGATAGACCACGGATCATGAATCCAAGTTATTCCAGGCAAAATTTAAAGAAACATACCATTTTCATCCAGTGCAACAAGTAGCGACAAATTGTCCTCTAAACTTGCTTCACCAACATGCTTAATTGGAAGACCTACAGGAAGTATTGATCCTCCTCTTAGATATAGCACCGGCAGATCCTATATCATTAGTTGTGAATAAATAAATTAGTTCTAGAATAGCTTTCAAGGCAGCTCAATAAAAGTTTACCAACCAACTTACAGGGTGTGAATCTTCAAAATCAAAAGGTAACCAAATGCCCTTTGGGAATTTATGTGCACATTCATGAGCTCCTTTATCAGGTAAAGTGCTGCCAAAAGGAATGTTTTACGTCATATAAAAGCATAGAAATATTAGATACAGATGGTGCGCTATTATTTGGCTATTGATTTCTATGTTTAAAAGGATAGCAAAAGCATTTTTCAGCCAACGATGAAGACCAGATTGCAAGCTCAGGCACGCAATGCAAGCAAATCTTGGTTTCCAAGAGAATGACGCAAAGAGGTATGCCGTGAGCCAATTGATGTGAAACCATTACCTTGCACATACTAAAAGTGGCCCCAGGAGAAAGGAAGTCTCAACTTTTCTCAATTCCAAGTCTTGCGGATCTACAAAGCAATAAATAAGATTAATCTCTACTAAAAAAAAAAATGAAACCGTGTCTAGGAGGAACTAGACACTTTTTGATATAGTAGAAGAAGCGGGACTTGGCATGACAATTCCGAAATTCGTCCCTGATAGGAATCGAACTCCGGTCGTTAGGGTGCGCCACTGCGACCCCAACCACTGGGCTAAGCCCACGTCGTCAAGATTAATCTCTACTACTTATAAAGGCACAAAGTGCCGTAGGAAAATTAAATCATAGCCATCTATCTAGATCTATCATACGGTCCACACTCATGCATTCTCCCCTCCCCGAATCACGTGAATTTACAACCCGCCCGCATCTCACGCGCATGCCTTTCAATCCTTTTGGTCAATCTAAAACAACAAAGCCGACGGTTCTCTCCTTCTCTTCTTCCACTCCTCCCACTCATGCATTCTCCCCTCCCCGAATCACGTGAATTTCCATCCCGCCCGTATCTCACGCACATGCCTTTCAATCCTTTTGGTCAATCTAAAACAACAAAGCCGACGGTTCTCTCCTTCTCTTCTTCCACTCCTCCCACAATCTCCTCCTCCTCGCTGGTTGCCGCCTTCAATCCCCCACCGCCGCCCACACTGCCCGGATCGCTCCTCTCTCCGCCGTGCCTTCAGCGCCTCTCCCTCATCAAACCGCCAGCCCATCATGCATCGCCGGCACGGGTCAACCGGTAGCGCTCCTCGCTGGATCAACGCGCTCCTCACCTGCCCTCCGTGCTCCCCACTCGGTCATGCTCAATCAGATGCCGGTAAGATCCGGCTCCGCCGCCCCTACTGGCGCGTAGGCGTCGTCTTGGATGCCACCGCTGCCCCAATCGCCGAGCTCGCGCCGCCCGCCCCTACAGTCGTTGCCACCCGAAGCTAAGCCAGCCTGCAGGAGCTACGGTAGCCCGCCTCTCTTCAGTTTTTTTTCTGTGTATTTGTCTATCCGATCTTCGTTTCTATTCTTGGATGAATTGTAGTAGTAATAGCACGAATTTATAAGTACTGATATTCCTGTGGTTTGTGCGTAAGAAAATAATGAATCTGGAGACATTGATAATTGAATGTTACATCGATCTACTTTCTCATTATGTGACGCTGGACAACTATATTCAACCCGTTCAGTCCACATGTTTGGCTTAATCATCATGGATTGTATTTATCTGCACGCTGGTTATTTGCATATTCAGACTTTAGACTTCTCCTCTGTACAACCCTTAAGCTGAACTTGACATAGGGTAAACTGTAAAGATGTTTTATGCTCAGTTAAGGAAAGTTTTTGCTGAATAGAAGGTAGCAATTTTCCACGCATCATCATCTGCCCCGCGATGTTGGTTCCCCATGCGACGGTAACATCTTCACACCGTGATCTTATCTTGTTTTGGATGTGTTATGTTTTGTTGAAGTTTGCTGTGATTTCGTCTGAAACAGTTTAGTGTCCTGTTGAAATAAAGAATTCTACATAATCTGCATTCCAGATTCAAAGCATGTAGGCCACGGTCTGCACTGAATTGGTTCGGAAAGTTCAGATGTAGCATCCTATCTCCTGCTTGTGCTCTTCTTAATTTTCAAGTGTCACAGTCTGATTTTTAAATGACAATTTCAGATCGTTAGACAGTGGGATATTTGGGAAAGACAGTCTTTTAAAATTCCATGCAGACCATCAGGACTAAAGGTATAGGCTGATTTATCTTCATTGCAATGTCTACATTTTGATTCTGTTGTCCTACATTATTGTGGACCTATCATGATTTTACTTTCTGTCTAGAAAGAGCAGAATCTGAACGAGGGAATGGAATCATGTCTGCTTGCTTGCCATATTATCACAACAACTGAAGCTATAGAATGTTGCTTTCTTGCCATGGACAAATCAGCATTTTGATTCGCTGTCTTTCATTCTTGTTGATATTTCATGATTTGGTTTGGGTGCAGAAAGAGAAGAATACGAAGAAGAAAAGAAAACCATTTCACCATCAAAATTCAGAAATAAAGACATGCGGTAGAACATGTCCTCCAAGAGCTCACGAGGGAGTATCCAGATCAGCTTCATCGCATTTCAGGCCGAGAGGGATTAATTATGAGTTCATTTGATTTTTTTGTCACTAGGTGCTTATGTGGCCTTTAATTTTTCTACACTGAAATAAAGAATTTCCTATGGTTAGTACAACGACTCAGAGTAGGTCTTTTGGTAATTTCATGGTAGGAAGAAATCAATTGTATACATGTTAACTTTCTACCTGAAGAATTGCGGTGTATCTTTGATGAACATCTGGCCGACCTTATTTATTACTGTACCTAACTAATTTATACGCTGGTAGGTTACGCCGAATTACAATAAGTAATTAAGTGCACAACTTGTAGCAGATATTATGTGTTGTGTGGAAGAAAATTCAGGAGTATTTTTTTTTGTTGTATTATGGTGATCTCGAGTAGTAAGACATATAAGCAATATTCTTGATTTGTTATATTATGGTTGTTGAACATAATTCCTGTATCAATCCAACATTTTTAGAATTAGGCTTTTCTGAGTTGGCACCTACATTTCAAACATCTTTTGGTTGTAGAGTCGGTACCATAGTTTTAAATAGCGGGCTATGAAAAATAGCGGCAGCCCTCTAAATCAGGCTATAGCGGGTTAAATGAGGCTATAGCGGCTAATTTGTACATGATTTCATTTAGCGGCAACAGCTATAGCGAGGCTATAGCCAGGCTATAGCCGGCTATTTGAAACTATGTACCCCATTACACATAAAGTAAGGAGGAAGAGTGCCAAATGAAGTTCCATGGTAACTCCAATACAAAACACAAACTACTCCTAGATGAAAAGATTGGGAGATGGGAAACACTTCATAGTGACATATCCAAAGTTTTAAATAGCGCGCTATCGCTTCGCTATAGCATCACTATAGCAGATTCACAAGACTCCCGCTAAAGATAACCACTTTTAACGCTAAATAGAATCTCTCGCTAATAGCTCGCTAAATCGCGCTAAAACGCTAAATAGGGCTAAAAATAGCGCTATTTCTCCCGCTAAGACCAAATATTTTAAAAGTTAAATCTACTTATGTAATATGTATTTATGCACTACTTTTATTCCTAAATCATCATAATTATTGAGTACAAGTTTGGTACCATTGAATCATTAAATTTCTTTTCATATTTATAGATGATGTGAATGTTTGATGCCTAATGTTTTTTAGGAGTTTTCTTGTTTTATAAAAAAAACGCTAAATGACTTAGCTTCGATATAGCATCGCTATAGCTTCCTTAGCGCCTAAAAAATATTGCCGCTAAGAAGCATAGCTCGCTATTTGACACATTGGACTTATCTGATTTGTACACTATTAACGATTTGCTAACTAAGAAAATCGTGCGTTGCACGTGCAAGCTTACTAGTAGTAATAAATAACATAAATTCTCCAAATAAGGGTCACCAATGAATAGGGGCAGCAAAGAAAAAAAAACTTCTTCATTGTCTAGTTTTGAATCATCAAATTCAATCGAGTTCTATTTTCATAGACCCTATTTAGGTGGGAATTTCACATGTTTCATAGACACTAGTTCCTTCAAATTTTATATGAAATTATTGTGTTCCAAATATGCCCTTGTCATAGTAGTGAATAAATAATCTTAATCTTTTTACATGTGTACCAAGAAAACACAAAAAAAAGGCATCCATAATTCACCATTCCATGGATTTCTGAATATTCTAAATGCCAACTTAGACTATGGGTCCAGTTCTAACGATGTGGTTATATATGAGTAATAAGCAATAGTAAGACGGCCATTATTACCAGCAAAGAAAAGTGGAGTAGCAACTGGAGTACCCTTCTTATGTGAAACATAAAATAGCGTGTAGATGTGTGGCAGTAGCCGATACCGTCTTAGTAGTGCAAGACGACAAACTTCTTCGCACTGAAATATGCATTCACTCTTAGAAATAGCTGGCGGTATCTTCATTTACAAATTAACAAGCACCAAAAATGCATTTGGGAGCTTGATTTATGAATAAAGTAGAATTTGTAAACATCAACACAATATTACTTGATGAAAAAGCTTCGTCTACACTATATGCACAACAGTGACAAATTTTAGGGGGGGGGGGGGGGGGGTTGTCCTCAGAGTGCATAAACCATAGATTATGATGTCTGGGTGAAGGACTGGCATTATAAAGTGGAAGAAATGATGTATAAATTATATGCTAATCTCATGAACAAGGACGCTGACCTGAAAATTAGACATGTATACCGAGCAAAAATATGTTGATGGAGATACTATCAACTTGTGTATCAAAATATAGCATACAATAATTCTAGTACAGAATATAGCGTACAAAAATCAAACATAATTGAAGCTTTTAGGAGAGCAACAAGATTTTCTTTGCATGCATGCACACATGTGTGAGATGAGGGACATGAAAGAGTACCTCTTCACCAAAGGACCATGGCTCATGATCAATAGTTCCAGCTTCAGAATGACCACGGGAGAATGGAAACAATGCACCGAAACCCATCCATCTTGCAAAAAGTTTTGGTGTAGCATTTCCAGCAAACCCACCAATATCAGGACCCGACAGTGGCTGGCCACTGAGACCCTGATCATATGTAACCACACCATTATATTTCTAGAAATTTATGCTTATCATACCGATAATAATAATAATTTTCCCATAGTGATGTCTTGTTTATGTCAACATAGAGAGGATGACTTAGTACAAAGTAACACTAAAACAAGAACATGCTTGCAGAGTTGCAACAAAAGTAAACTAAAGAACAACCAAAAATTGCAACTAATACATGTGGGAATGGTCGACACCAAGAAAATTGAGAAATTGTATGTTACTCTAACCTCTAAGGTCACAAGACCGTACTCACAGTACAATTAAACCGCAGGACTGATCGCATGTTCTTTTATTCATTCAAACAACTGCATACATTTTGTTTTAGAGTGAATTCCAGTTTTTACCCTACAGTTGTGCATTCGGTACACAATATTACCCCATCTAATTGAACTTATATTAAAATAGCCCATCTAGGAGACTTAAAAGACAATCTTACCGATGTTTAGCATTTTGCTTATTTTTGTTATAGGACCGGCGTGTTTCGTCTATGTGGCACGCCAAAATGTGTAAAGATCAGAGGGCGTCATCGACAATTAATTATATCCAGACTAATCTTACCCAATTATGTTTGAAAGCCGGTTATCACCACACACCTTGCCCAATGGATACACAAAGGAAACGAGGGTCCAAATATTCTAGAATGTGTAATCTAGATGACTTTTCACTCAATAGGGCAATTAGTATCCCAAATATATAACTAAGAGGGTATTTGGGTGGATACTCTAAATAAAGATATATACTATGCTCTTGATAGTTGATACATTTATGGGAGGAACTCTCTTGGACTTGAATAAATATTTTACTTACCAACTGAAGGACCATTGATATACTCATGTGTAAATGCTCCCAATTCGATAGGTTATCGCCAGTCCATGTTGCCGCATATCGCTGGCTTCCAATAAAACCAGCTCGTGTAAGAACAAATGGTCGTTTTGCTGTACTAGACATCACCATTCCTTCATAAGTAGATCTTGCCATGAGCATTCCATAAACCTGGAAAAAAATTAACATTAAAGCATGATCACGTACAAAAAGAAGCAAAACCTGTTTGTGTTACATTGCTAGCATTTTTCTTGCCAAAGCGACAGAGACATTACATTATGATAGTAAGAATGATTCTGGACACCGCCAATATCAACATCTCCTTTATGTATATTGCTTTCAGGCATTGTTTTGGTAGTAGTCTGCAAGTTGATACCATCACTTCATTTGCACAAATAAAATCAGATGACATAAAAATGAATTGGGACAAGATCATATACTGTCATAGCAGGCTCGTTCATATCATTCCATATTCCATCAACACCGTTGCAGATGAAATCCCTTACTAATCTAGCCCACCATGTGCGGATTCTTTCAGAGGTAAAATCAGGGAAAACACAATCACCAGGCCACACCTCACCTGAAATTACAGAGCAAGAGGCATCTCAGGCTGGTATGATCATTTAGAGGAGGTAAAAGCCCATTTAAGTTGGTGAAACATACCAATGAATGGGCTACCATCTGCCTTTTTAATCCACACATCATTTTCTGAACCACTTTCATACGCAAAGTAACCCTTCTCTTTCTTGATTCCTGGATCAAGCATCCAGATTGATTTACAGCCGATGGAACGTAGATTATCAACCATAGATTTTGGATCGGGAAAACGGTTCTGTAATATATCAAGTTCAAACATAAGCATTGGCCATGGAATAAACTTATCCTAGCTAGTGCATTCAGAATCGCACTAATACAGGCTAAAGAATTCATGTGAAGTAGATATTTTGGTAGACAATAATAGTGACACTGAGACAAAAATGCAGGCTCAATATCCAATTTTAAAGCAATGTAAACCCATGCAAAGAACATAGTGCAGATGTACAAATATACTATTCCCTCCGTCTAAAAATAGGTGTCTCGCTTTTGTCTAAATACGGATGTATCTAGATGCATTTTATTTAGAGATACATCTGTATCTAGATAAAGTTGAGACTCCTATTTTTAGATGGAGTGAGTACTTGTAGTGAGAAGGTACTTACACTGTCAAATGTGAAGCATCTGAAACCATCCATATAGTCAATATCCATCTAAACCACATCGCAAGGAATGCCTTTCTCTCGAAATGTTCTAATAACCTGTGGAAGCACTAAATGAGTATCAACATAAAGATACCATCTCCAACATGTTTTTAAGTTTCAGATGTTTTAATAACCCGTGGTGATAATAAAATACATAAGTAGCAACATGAAAATATCAATACTACATACTCTTAAGCCTCAAAGTGCATTCAGAGAGGACAAAGATAAAACAGGAGACGTACTGGTAAATCGGTCGACTATCATAGCACACTGCGCAACAAAGTGGAACTCTTGAAATGATAAATAAATCAATTGTCATAGCACAGTGCTCAAAAAATATAACTCTTGAAAATAATGTGGGTTACATAACATCAACAGGGCTAAGCCATGAAGATCATTATTTTTACATTATGATCTACTCTCGGTTAAGGGCATACTAGTAATTTACTTTAGTCTAAGAGTTCGATCTTCTTGGTTTACTCTTTAGGTTCTACGTATTGGCCCTTTCGGTTTCATATCAAACTTCACTCATGGCACACTCCAATAGTATGTACAACAATGAGGAAAGATCCGCATGTCAAAATACTTCTTTCAATTTCATTTCGCTTAGGAAGTTTATCACATAGATTTTTCTGGAGGAATTTTACCAGAATGTTCAAAGCTGTATCATGTTATGATAGCAAATCGGCAATACATCTACCACACTTAAAAAGATAGCAATCAGAGAAATTCCATCTTGTTTTTTTTTGAAATATTAGGAACTAGTGTTCCACAAAACAAAGTTACATGTTCCCCTAATTATGATTCTTTCATCATCTGTCCCCACGTTTTGCCAAACGAGTTTCCCATTTTGCCTCAATTGGATATAATCGATGCATCAAACCACACCAAGCTTTGGGCCGATCAAAATCTAATAAAAAAATCCACACACGACCAAACAAGGAAGCTAGAGTGGAGTGGACACTAGCCGACCGTCGCGTGTCCCAGTGAGCGTCACATCTGGGCAACGGCGTGGGTTTGGTAGCTTCATCCAGTATATTCTAAGCATGTGAGACTCTTCATTGGCTTAATCGCCATGGAAGTATTATGTTATCTCCTCTCTTTGGAACTGAAGCTTGATAAAATCTTCATTTGGATTCGCAAATTTTGTGGGGTTGTTCTTGGTATGGATTGTGGGACTCATGTGTAGGAATGGCGGGTAATGGAGGGGAGAGATCGTCGGGATGGGGAGGGGAGAGGTGGGGAAGCCTTGCTTGGATCTCGTCTTGATCTCGACTGGTGGTGCATCGGCGGCAAGGCCGCCAGGGCAAAGCCAGTGGCAAGACAGACAGGGTCAGCTCGCTTCAGCTTGGTTTGAAGATGGTAGGGGTAAACAAGGAAATTCAAGTGTGGCGATAATGGCATGAACCAAACTACACATTACATTTTCATTTACTTATTTTCTAGCTATTCTTCACTTAATATAAGATCAAAAGGTTAGTCTTCACTCGAGTATACCACCCTTGAAACAATTAAAATCGATTTCTAGTCTGTTTGCACCGTTTTCCAAACTATAGTACATACATGTAACAAATGTATCATACTAGTATTGTTCTACAAACTAATCACATATTTCATTCATCATAAGTAGAAGGTTTTGGCTGAAGGAGATATGCCCTAGAGGCAATAATAAAGTGGTTATTATTTATATCTTTATGTTTATGATAAATGTTTATATATCATGCTATAATTGTATTAACCGAAACATTAGTACATGTGTGATATGTAGACAACAAGAAGTCCCTAGTATGCCTCTTAAACTAGCTTGTTGATTAATGGATGATTAGTTTCATAATCATGAACATTGGATGTTATTAATAACAAGGTTATGTCATTGTATGAATGATGTAATGGACACACCCAATTAAGCGTAGCATAAGATCTCGTCATTAAGTTATTTGCTATAAGCTTTCGATACATAGTTACCTAGTCCTTATGACCATGAGATCATGTAAATCACTTATACCGGAAAGGTACTTTGATTACACCAAACACCACTTGCGTAAATGGGTGGCTATAAAGGTGGGATTAAGTATCCGGAAAGTATGAGTTGAGGCATATGGATCAACGAGTGGGATTTGTCCATCCCGATGACGGATAGATATACTCGGGCCCTCTCGGTGGAATGTCGTCTAATGTCTTGCAAGCATATGAATGAGTTCATAAGAGACCACATACCACGGTACGAGTAAAGAGTACTTGTCAGGAGACGAGGTTGAACAAGGTATAAAGTGATACCGAAGATCAAACCTCGGACAAGTAAAATATCGCGTGACAAAGGGAATTGGTATTGTATGTGAATGGTTCATTCGATCACTAAGTCATCATTGAATATGTGGGAGCCATTATGGATCTCCAGATCCCGCTATTGGTTATTGGTCGGAGTGAGTACTCAACCATGTCCGCATAGTTCACGAACCGTAGGGTGACACACTTAAAGTTGGATGTTGAAATGGTAGTACTTGAATATGGAATGGAGTTCGAATATTTGTTCGGAGACCCGGATGAGATCCCGGACATCACGAGGAGTTCGGAATGGTCCGGAGAATAAGATTCATATATAGGATGTCATTTTATGTGAATTAAAATGATACGGAAGGTTCTATGGAAGGTTCTAGAAGGTTCTAGAAAAGTCCGGAAGAAACCACCAAGGAAGGTGGAGTCCACATGGGACTCCACCTCCATGGCCGGCCAACCCTAGTGGGGGAGGAGTCCCAAGTGGACTCCCCCTTAGGGGCCGGCCACCCCCCATATGGGAGGTGGAACTCCCACCTCTAGTGGGAGTCCTAGCTTGGCTAGGTTTCCCCTCCATATGGAAGGTTTTTGGTTCGGGTCTTATTCGAAGACTTGGAGACCAACTCTTGGGGTTACACCTATATAATGAGGACCAAGGGGGAGGGGGCCGGCCACCCAAGAACCACCAAGGTGGCCGCACCCCTTAGTGGCCGGCGCCCCCCTCTCCCAAACCCTAGCGGCCTCTCTCCTCCACCAAGTTCCGCACGCTTAGCGAAGCTCCGCCGGACTTCTCCACCACCACCGACACCACGCCGTCGTGATGTCGGATTCAAGAGGAGCTACTACTTCCGCTGCCCGCTGGAACGGGAGGTGGACGTCGTCTTCATCCACAACCGAACGTGTGACCGAGTACGGAGGTGCTGCCCGTTCGTGGCGCCGGAACCGATCGTGATCAAGATCTTCTGCGCGCTTTTGCAAGCGGCAAGTGAACGTCTACCGCAGCAACAAGAGCCTCCTCTTGTAGGCTTTGGAATCTCTTCAAGGGTGAGACTCGATAAACCCCTCGTTGCTACCGTCTTCTAGATTGCATCTTGGCTTAGATTGCGTGTTCGCGGTAGGAAATTTTTTGTTTTCTATGCAACGTTATCCTACAGTGGTATCAGAGCCGTGTCTATGCATAGATGGTTGCACGAGTAGAACACAATTGTTTTGTGGGCGTTGATGCTCTTGTTATCTTTAGTTTGAGTACTTTGCATCTTTGTGGCATAGTGGGATGAAGCGGCTCGGACTAACTTTACATGACCGCGTTCATGAGACTTGTTCCTCGTTCGACATGCAACTTGTATTGCATAAGAGGCTTTGCGGGTGTCTGTCTCTCCTACTATAGTGAAGATTCAATTTACTCTTCTATTGAAAACATTAGTATCAACGTTGTGGTTCATGTTCGTAGGTAGATTAGATCTCTCTCGAAAACCCTAAACCACGTAAAATATGCAAACCAAATTAGAGACGTCTAACTTGTTTTTGCAGGGTTTGGTGATGTGATATGGCCATAATGTGATGATGAATATGTATGAGATGATCATTATTGTATTGTGGCAACCGGCAGGAGCCTTATGGTTGTCTTTAAATTTCATGTTGAGTAGTATTTCAAAGTAGTTGTAATAGTTGCTACATGGAGGACAATCATGAAGACGGTGCCATTGACCTTGACGCTACGTCGACGATGATGGAGATCATGCCCGAAGATGATGGAGATCATGTCCGTGCTTTGGAGATGAAGATCAAAGGCGCAAAGACAAAAGGGCCATATCATATCACATATGAACTGCATGTGATGTTAATCCTTTTATGCATCTTATTTTGCTTAGATCGCGACGGTAGCATTATAAGATGATCCCTCACTAAAATCTCAAGATAATAAAGTGTTCATCCTTAGTAGCACCGTTACCAAGTCTTGTCGTTTCGAAGCATCTCGTGATGATCGGGTGTGATAGATTCAATAAGTACATACAACGGGTGCAGGACAGTTTTGCACATGCGGATACTAAGGTGGCCTTGACGAGCCTAGCATGTACAGACATGGTCTCGGAACACGTGATACCGAAAGGTAGATCATGAATCATATGGTTGATATGGTGAACACTTTGAGTGTTCGCCATTGAAATCACACTTTTTCTCGTGATGATCGGGTTTAGGTGTGATGGATTTGGTTCGTGTGATCACTAAGACAATGCGAGGGATATTGTTTTGAGTGGGAGTTCACCTAGATTTTTAATTATGTTGAATTAAAATTTGAACTCAATTTGTCATAAACTTAGTCTAAACTTTTGCAAATATATGTTGTAGAGATGGCGTCCCCAATCAATTTTAATCAGTTCCTAGAGAAAGAGAAACTTAAGAGCAACGGTAGCAACTTCACCGACTGGTTCCGTCATGTGAGGATCTTCCTCTCTGGCGGAAATCTGCAATGTGTGCTTGATGCACCGCTAGGTGACCCTCCTGCAGAAACTGAAACCGATGAAGTAAAAGTTGTTTACGAGACTCGGAAAATTCGGTACTCTCAAGTTCAGTATGCCATCCTGTGCAGTCTGGAATCCGATCTTCAAAAACGTTTTGAGCACCACGATCCTCATGAGTTTATGAAAGAGCTGAAAGCTATTTTTGAGACTCATGCGGCCGTGGAATGCTATGAAGCATCGAAACAATTCTTCAGCTGCATGATGGAAGAAGGCAGGTCCGTTAGTGAGCACATGCTCGCCATGACCGGGCATGCGAAGAAACTCGGTGACTTGGGAATAGTGATTCCTAACAGACCGGGGATTAATCGTGTCCTTCAATCACTACCACCAAGTTACAAGAACTTTGTGATGAACTACAATATGCAGAACATGAACAAGGAGTTACCTGAACTCTTTGGCATGCTAAAAGCTGCTGAGATTGAGATCAAGAAAGAGCACCAAGTGTTGATGGTCAACAAGACCACCGAGTTTCAAGAAACAGGGCAAGTCTAAGGGAAAATTCAAGAAGGGTGGCAAGAAAGCTGCCACGCCTCCTGTGAAACCTAAGAACGGCCCTAAGCCCGATGCTGAGTGCTATTACTGCAAGGAGAAGGGACACCGGAAGCGTAATTGCTCCAAGTATCTGGCTGATCTGAAGAGCGGCCTTGTCAAGAAGAAGAAAGAAGGTATATCTGATATACATGTTATAGATGTTCATTTCACTGGTTCTCGTTCTAGTACCTGGGTATTTGATACTGGTTCGGTTGCTCATATTTGTAACTCGAAACAGGAACTGAAGAATAAACGACAACTGCTGAAAGATGAAGTGACGATGCGCGTTGGAAACGGATCCAAGGTCAATGTGATCGCAGTCGGCACACTTCCTCTACATCTACCTTCGGGATTAGTTTTAAGCCTAAATAATTGCTATTATGTACCTGCGTTGAGCATGAACATTATATCTGGATCTTGTTTAATGCAAGACGGTTATTCATTCAAGTCTGAGAATAATGGTTGTTCTATTTTTATGAATAATATCTTTTATGGTCGAGCACCACAAAAGAATGGCTTATTTCGGTTAGATCTCGATAGTAGTGATACGCATATACATAACATTGATGCTAAGCGAATTAAATTGAATGATAATTCTACTTATATGTGGCACTGTCGTCTTGGTCATATTGGAGTGAAACGCATGAAGAAACTCCATAATGATGGATTACTTGAATCACTTGACTTTGAGTCACTTGATAGATGCGAAGCATGTCTGACTAAGACTCCATTTTCTGGTATGATGGAGCGAGCTACTGACTTATTGGAAATCATACATACCGATGTGTGCGGACCAATGAGCGTAGCATCGCGCGGTGGTTATCGTTATGTTCTAACCTTCACGGATGATCTGAGTAGATATGGGTATATCTATTTCATGAAACATAAATCCAAAACTTTTGAGAAGTTTAAGGAATTTCAAAGTGAAGTAGAAAATCAACGTAACAAGAAGATTAAATTTCTACGATCTGATCGTGGAGGTGAATATCTGAGTTATGAGTTTGGCATGCATTTAAAGAAATGCGGAATACTTTCACAATTGACACCGCCGGGAACACCTCAACGTAACGGTGTGTCCGAACGTCGTAATCGAACTCTCTTAGATATGGTTCATTCTATGATGTCTCTTACTGATTTGCCGTTATCATTTTGGAGTTATGCATTAGAGACAGCCGCATTCACTTTAAATAGAGCACCATCAAAATCCGTAGAAACGACACCGTATGAACTATGGTTTAATAAGAAACCTAAGCTGTCGTTCCTGAAAGTTTGGGGTTGCGAAGCCTATGTAAAGAAGTTACAACCGGACAAGCTAGAACCCAAAGCGGAGAAATGCGTCTTCATAGGATACCCTAAGGAAACTATAGGGTACACTTTCTATCACAGATCCGAAGGCAAAATCTTTGTTTCTAAGAACGGAACCTTTCTTGAGAAAGAATTTCTCACTAAAGAAGTGACTGGAAGAAAAGTAGAACTCGATGAGATTGATGAATCTATACTCGTTGATCAGAGTAGCGCAGTACCGGAAACTGTTCTTGTACCGCCTACACCGGCAACAGAGGAAGCTAATGATAATGATCATGAAACTTTGAACGAGGAAACTACTGAACCTCGCAGATCGACAAGGGAACGTGCCACTCCTGATTGGTATGATCCTTGTCTAAATGTCATGATTGTGGATAACAATGATGAGGACCCTGCGACGTATGAAGAAGCGATGATGAGCCCAGATTCCAACAAATGGCAAGAAGCCATGAAATCTGAAATGGGATCCATGTATGATAACAAAGTATGGACTTTGGTAGACTTACCTGATAGCCGAAAGGCTGTCGAAAATAAATGGATCTTCAAGAGAAAAACAGATGCTGATGGTAATATTACTGTCTATAAAGCTCGACTTGTCGCAAAGGGTTTCCGACAAATTCAAGGAGTTGACTACGATGAGACTTTCTCACCTGTAGCGAAGCTAAAATCTGTGAGGATTTTGTTTGCAATAGCTGCATTTTTCGATTATGAGATTTGGCAGATGGATGTCAAAACGGCGTTCCTTAATGGAGACATTGAGGAAGAGTTGTATATGGTACAACCCAAAGGTTTTGTCGATCCTAAAAATGCTGACAAAGTATGCAAACTTCAGCGTTCAATCTATGGACTGAAGCAAGCATCGAGAAGTTGGAACCGACGCTTTGATAAGGTGATCAAAGACTTCGGGTTTATACGAGTGTCATGGAGAGGCCTGTATTTACAAGAAAGTGAGTGGGAGCTCCGTAGCATTCCCGATATTATATGTAGATGACATATTATTGATCGAGAATGATATAGAACTATTAAGCAGATGTTAAAGGTTATTTGAATAATAGTTTTTCAATGAAAGACCTTGGTGAAGCATCATATATATTAGGCATCAAGATTTATAGAGATAGATCAAGACGCCTAATAGGGCTATCACAGAGTACATATCTGGACAAGATTCTAAAGAAGTTTAGAATGGACGAAAGTAAGAAAGGGTTCTTACCTATGTTACCAGGCAAAGTCTTGAGTAAGACTTAAGGACCGGCTATGGCAGAAGAAAGAGAAAGGATGAGTAAAATCCCCTATGCCTCGGCAGTAGGATCTATCATGTATGCCATGCTATGTACTAGACCGGATATAGCACATGCTGTTAGTTTGAGTAGCAGATATCAAAGTGATCCAGGAATAGAACACTCGGACAGCGGTCAAGAATATCCTGAAGTACTTGAAAAGAACTAAGGATATGTTTCTTTGTTATGGAGGTGACCAAGAGCTCGTTGTAAGTGGTTACACCGATGCAAGTTGGAACACTGATCCTGATGACTCTATCACAATCTGGGTACGTGTTTATATTGAATGGTGCTGCAGTAAGCTGGGCAAGCTCGAAGCAGTGCACGGTGGCGAAGTCTTCAACAGAATCAGAGTACATAGCGGCTTCAGAGGCTTCATCAGAAGCGGTATGGATGAAGAGGTTCATTGTAGAGCTCGGTGTGGTTCCTAGTGCATTGGACCCATTAATCATTTACTGTGATAACATGGGTGCCATCGCCAATGCAAAAAAGGCAAGGTCACACAAGAGCCTGAAGCATATCAAGCTGCGTTACCACTCGATTCGCGAGTACATCGAAGATGGAGAAGTAAAGATTTTCAAAGTACACACTGATCTGAATGTAGCAGATCCGTTGACTAAATATCTCCCTAGGGCAAAGCATGACCAACACCAGAATGCCATGGGTGTTAGGTATATTACAATGTAATCTAGATTATTGACTCTAGTGCAAGTGGGAGACTGAAGGAGATATGCCCTAGATGCAATAATAAAGTGGTTATTATTTATATCTTTATATTTATGATAAATGTTTATATATCATGCTATAATTGTATTAACCGAAACATTAGTACATGTGTGATATGTAGACAACAAGAAGTCCCTAGTATGCCTCTTAAACTAGCTTGTTGATTAATGGATGATTAGTTTCATAATCATGAACATTGGATGTTATTAATAACAAGGTTATGTCATTGTATGAATGATGTAATGGACACACCCAATTAAGCGTAGCATAAGATCTCGTCATTAAGTTATTTGCTATAAGCTTTTGATACATAGTTACCTAGTCCTTATGACCATGAGATCATGTAAATCACTTATACCGGAAAGGTACTTTGATTACACCAAACACCACTGCGTAAATGGGTGGCTATAAAGGTGGGATTAAGTATCCGGAAAGTATGAGTTGAGGCATATGGATCAACAGTGGGATTTGTCCATCCCGATGACGGATAGATATACTCTGGGCCCTCTCGGTGGAATGTCATCTAATGTCTTGCAAGCATATGAATGAGTTCATAAGAGCCACATACCACGGTACGAGTAAAGAGTACTTGTCAGGAGACGAGGTTGAACAAGGTATAAAGTGATACCGAAGATCAAACCTCGGACAAGTAAAATATCGCGTGACAAAGGGAATTGGTATTGTATGTGAATGGTTCATTCGATCACTAAAGTCATCGTTGAATATGTGGGAGCCATTATGGATCTCCAGATCCCGCTATTGGTTATCGGTCGGAGTGAGTACTCAACCATGTCCGCATAGTTCACGAACAGTAGGGTGACACACTTAAAGTTGGATGTTGAAATGGTAGTACTTGAATATGGAATGGAGTTCGAATATTTGTTCGGAGTCCCGGATGAGATCCCGGACATCACGAGGAGTTCCGGAATGGTCCGGAGAATAAGATTCATATATAGGATGTCATTTTATGTGAATTAAAATGATACGGAAGGTTCTATGGAAGGTTCTAGAAGGTTCTAGAAAAGTCCGGAAGAAACCACCAAGGAAGGTGGAGTCCACATGGGACTCCACCTCCATGGCCGGCCAACCCTAGTGGGGGAGGAGTCCCAAGTGGACTCCCCCTTAGGGCTCGTTTGGCTGTTGGGACCGAAATTCCCCGGGAAAATATTCCCGGCCGGGAATAGACTGAAACATGAGCAAAACTCCGGGATTCTATTCCCGACCTCCGGACTAGGGGAAAAATCTCCCCGGGAAAAGGCCGGGAACCCGCCGGGATTCGACTAACCAAACGAGCCCTTAGGGGGCCGGCCACCCCCCCATATGGGAGGTGGAACTCCCACCTCTAGTGGGAGTCCTAGCTTGGCTAGGTTTCCCCTCCATATGGAAGGTTTTTGGTTCGGGTCTTATTCGAAGTCTTGGAGACCAACTCTTGGGGTTCCACCTATATAATGAGGACCAAGGGGGAGGGGGCCGGCCACCCAAGAACCACCAAGGTGGCCGCACCCCTTAGTGGCCGGCGCCCCCCTCTCCCAAACCCTAGCGGCCTCTCTCCTCCACCAAGTTCCGCACGCTTAGCGAAGCTCTGCCGGACTTCTCCACCACCACCGACACCACGCCGTCGTGCTGTCGGATTCAAGAGGAGCTACTACTTCCGCTGCCTGCTGGAACGGGAGGTGGACGTCGTCTTCATCAACAACCGAACGTGTGACCGAGTACGGAGGTGCTGCCCGTTCGTGGCGCCGGAACCGATCGTGATCAAGATCTTCTACGCGCTTTTGCAAGCGGCAAGTGAACGTCTACCGCAGCAACAAGAGCCTCCTCTTGTAGGCTTTGGAATCTTTTCAAGGGTGAGACTCGATAAACCCCTCGTTGCTACCGTCTTCTAGATTGCATCTTGGCTTGGATTGCGTGTTCGCGGTAGGAAATTTTTTGTTTTCTATGCAACGTTATCCTACATTGGCTGCCGCCTATACTTCCATTAGAAGATACCTCGAGGACTCTCTCAGAAGACATGTAACTAAAACGACATTGATGGTAGCCAAGAGACCATTTCGAAAGCATGGGAACAGTTCCTACAATAGAAAAATGTAGATTTTTAATTGTACATGATGAACAAGGGAAATGTATTCGCTTCTAAATTTCAATTTTGTGCTATGTTATAGCCACTTAGATATTTTTTCCATTAGGAAAAAAGAAGAACATTATTCTTATATAAATGATGTCTTCTGAAAGAATACAATAAACTCTGGACATGATAATGTAGCAAATACGCATACCCGCGTGCCCCGTTGCAAACTTAAAATTGTGCAACACAACGTTGCTCTATATACAATAACTATCTTTTGAAAACCTTGAATGCCGAATCATAGATGACTTGATAAGTAAATATTTGGCTCACCATGTATCATAACATTTAAGTGATTTACAACTTCATCATAATAGAATTAAACATTATGTATCATTCAAAACATATATGTGTACAAAATTAAAGTTTTGACAAACATATTTGTTTGCTTGTAGCATATTGACAATGGAAATTGCAAGTACAAGAAGGGATTGGTTATGAGAAAATAGTTACCAATTGCATAGGACAAGGTTGTCATCACTTGAGCTGGCGTATCAAACGGTCCAAAAGTAATAACAGGGTAAGCAGATGAGGCAGAATACTTTATAGTGGATTCTTGTCTCAGGTCAATCTATCATAGAATATGGTTATTGAGTTAACTACACTTATCAGGTCGAGAAAAATTAACATATAAGTATATTAAAAATATACATCTCATATGTCTGTCATGACTAGAAGAACTTGATAAAAGAAACATTCAATATATAATGCATCTATTGGTAGAAAATATGATGTGTTAGATCAATCATTATTTATATTTATATCTTTTTGTCATGTGTTTTGAAAAAGTAATGTTAACTGGAATTACTACGTACCTCGCAACGTTGTGTGGTATCAGCTAAGACACCGATAGCCTTTCCATCAGGGAGGACTGACAACACCCAAGGGTGTGACTGATATAGTGAAGTAGTTCCTGGCCCATATCCCCATGCATCTGTATTCCAGGTGAAAACCTAACGGATACCAAGTAGATACCACAGGAGGGTGGCAAAATATTTTAATGAGAAAGTGGCAATATAAGAATACATAAAAACATATGTCATGCTTACTCGTTTTCCTGTTCGTTCAAGCGGGCCACTTGCTTCTCCTGTTCCATAAAAAGACGTCCCAGAAGGAAGCTGCTATGAATATATGCATTAGTATTTATTCCATTTATCTGTATTTATTCCATTTATTATATAATATAAAAGTGACAAATAGTATTTTTTTTGCCCTACTGTACAGTTGTCAAAAAAAATGCATTAGTACAAGCCTATGTGTACATTCCGTTATTTCAGCCACCTTATTTTTTAAAGAAGGAACCACTAGGAACATACATAACAAGTTTAAGTCAAGCGACTCATTGAGGTTAAGGCAACATTGCTCACAAATATTGACTTCATTGTCTTGATAGATTATTCGGATGCACAACAGTAACATGTTGCATATAACAGTTTCATGTTGACATCATGATTGGAGCATGCTAAAACAATAGGGATAGATAACTTTATGTATTGCTTTGGCACAAATAATCAAAAATATCTCAACTCTCGTTGACCTATAATTAAACTTGTAGTATGTGTTACATGTAGACAAGAAAAGTACAGAAACTAAGAATAAATATGGACATGTCCATAGTTTGATGAAAAGAGACAAATACTTCAGTGAGCCATGCTATGCCCTGAGGCGTCAGAACTCACCCTCCCTTTGTGGAAGCTTCTTCACCTTTCCTCTCATTGACCTTTCGCTGTTATGCCCATGTTTTAACGAAGCAACATGCATGTTTCCCTCGTGAGTGTTGTTTTATTTAGGGATTTGTAGAAATAGTAGGAACATGCATGTATCATATGTTGCCATTGTTCACGAGTGTGTTCATTTTTATTTGATTGTTGCATGGTTGTTCCATGTATCATATGCGTGTGTTCTATAATGCATGCTGCCTTAACTTGATGAAGTTCATTATATGTGTAAATACGGACAAATATGGTGTGCATGTGAACACTATCAACACCTAAACCTACATGAGTGTGCAAGTTAACCTAAGGCTAGAACTAATTTCGCTTAATTTCTACTAAGGGTACCATGTGAAATGTGAACTCCCGGATTTAATCCATTGTGGGTGGAGATGCCTCCACCACCACAACAAGAAGTAGTTTTATTGGACGAAGATAGTTGTATACTTAAAAAAAATTTCCAAAGAATGAAGGTTTGTTTTCGAAAAAAATCTTAGTTTTAAGTGCAATTTTTGATAACACATGTTTAAGGACGTGCTGCATAGATGCGATAGGATAATATTGTGTACTTTTTGTGTGTGTGTTTTATTGTGTTTATTAGACCATGACACTTGTTACATACATGTACGGAAACTTTGTTGCACTGAGGTGGCTGAGATCAACCAAAATATCATGGCGGGTCGAAAGGTGACCATGCATGGTAGGCACGCATATGTCAGTACAAGAAGAACAAATAACTTGATAAGTCTCCAGTGGCGGCTCCAGGAATTGGAGCCTGGGTATTCATTGCAAAAAAATTTCTAAATGCAATACGTAAACTATAACAATTGATAGCAGTAGCATACCACTGTATATCATAGGACTATTGTATATGATAACAAAAGATTCAGTCAAGTAACAATCAATAAGAGAAAGCCATGACACCTTAATTCCATACGAAGTACCAATACGTACAATAAAAATTCAGCATTGAGGCATTACCTCTTGCTTGAAGAATTGATCAAATTACAAAATAACTTTGGGATCGCCTTGTTGGAAAAGATTGATGATATCCTCGTCCGTAACTTGATTGAAGAACTCTCTCTCAATAAATGTAATCATACAATTGTTCAAGTACTCATCACCCATCTTGTTCCTTTGCTTATTCTTCACATAGTTCATTGAGGAGAAAACCCTTTCAACACTAGCAGTAGCTACTGGGAGAAGCAACACCAACTTAAGAAGCTTGTAAACAATATAATACTGCTCATGGAAGTTTGCCTCGACAATCTTAACTGAAAGTTCATTCAGATTCTTCAAGTTTTTAAACTTTTCATCTCTGCGCACATGACTAATATACATGTACAATTGTCATGGAAGTCTTGCCAGTTCATCACTTGTGAAATCATTAGCGTAAAACTCTGTAGCAAGCCTAACCAACTTCTTTCGATCATAAGCAGCAAATGAATGAAGTGGACTGAATGCTGCCCTGCAACAAAGTAGATCCGTGTTTACCTCATCAAATATGTCATTCAACTCCGAGAGTTTCCTATCAATGACACCCACATACATATCAATATGGAAGCGATGGAAATTGATTGCTTTATTATAGAAACCCCTTCTAGGTCGCCCAACGGGATAGTAAGGACCATCCATATCAAAAACTTTGATCTTATGCTTCGTACAGAAAGATGTTACCTTCAAAAGAAAATCATCCCATCCAGGATCAGACCTCAAGCCCTCCAAGTGGTACTTTGTGAGATCAACAAGCTCAATAGCATTAACAATATCTTGGTCTTTCCTTTGCAAAGCTCTGCTCAATTCATCTGTGTATCCAAATATTTCTTGCATCAAGTGTGCCATGAAAACAAACTCAAATGACCGAAATGATGTTAGCACGGTTAGAGCTGCTACGGCTTCTGCACCGTGGTACCCTTTTCCAATCCTGATGAGAACGTGTCGTATTGCACCATACATAGAGATGCCATTGTTCACGGTTCTGAAGTGAGATCCCCAACGTGTATCACATGGCCTTGCTAAACCCATCTCCTGATTCTGCCCACTTCCTGTTTCCACTTCTTCCAATTCCAATGCATCAATCAGCTCCTCAGCCTGAGCTATTCGAAGCATTCTCATCTTTTTATAAGACATGCCAAGAGCATTTAACAAATAAGCAAGCTGCTGAAAGAACCAAGTACAAGAGTTAACTGTAGTTGATGGGAAAAACAATGAACATAGTAGGCAGAAGGTGACTCATCCATAATCAATTTTTTCAGACCGTTAGCATTACCTTTCATGTTACTAGATCCATCATATCCTTGCCCACGGACCATTGCAAAGGTTAAATTGTAGTTCATAAGCATTTGCGCAATTGCATCTTTAAGTGTCAAAGAGGCGGTATCTTCGACATGAGCAAGAACAAGAAATCTAACAACTGCCCTTCCTTTCTTATCAACATAACGCAAACAAACAGCCAACTGCTCATTCTGATACACATCACTAGACTCATCTGCAAGTATTGCAAAATGACCACTATCAAGTTCTTCGATGACTAGTTTAGTAGTCAATTGTGCACAACATTTTATCAGCTCATGTTGTATATCATGGTGAATCATCCTACAGTTTCGTGGAGCATTGTTGAGAACCACCCTGTTAACCTCCTCAAAATTTCCTGCTAGCCAATTTAAAAGCTCAAGGAAAGTTCCTTTATTTAGTGAGTCTTCACTTTCATCATGTCCTCTAAATGCCAAGCCTTGACGCAATAGAAACCTCAAACACTTCAGTGTCCATGTCAATCGGAGCTTATACAAAGCCTTGTATTCTGAGGTGTTTGAAGCAAGACACTCTTGAATTGATGCTTTTGGTGTAGTGAACATATTATATTTCTCGACTTTCAGCATGAGCACTACTAACATCACCTTCATGTCTCTTCAATCTGAACTTCATGTTCCAATTTCTAAACCCATTCTTCACAAATGAATCTCCACCATGACATTTTGTTCTATCCTTGAACAAATAACAAACAAAGCAAAAAGCTGCATCTTTTTCAACACTATACTCAATCCATGGAAATTCTTTAAACCAAGCACGACAAAAACGACGCTCTCTTCCACTTTTATTTGTAATCGAAAACTTATGATTCTTCGGTTGGCATGACCCCATCTCAATGTATCTCCTTCTTACTCTATCTTGGTCATTGACGGCATACCTCTTGATGGGAATCCGCATCCCAGGATCATGTTTGAGTGCCCCCAAATCTGCCTGCATTTCTTCTTGTTCATCCTCCTCATTAATTTCTTCATCATCTTCTACAATTGGGGCTGATGTTGCACCTCTTCTCTCCGGTTCACTCGCCGGATTATGTTCTACATCCGGTGTTTGCACTACCGCCAATTGCAAATTATTCTCGGCCTGATTTGGAAAAGAACTCGATGCGGCAACGGTCTGATTTGGAGTGGATGTTTCATCTGTCTTTTTTTGCTTTTGAAGCCTTTTCCCATAATGTAAATATACTACTGCTACTAGCAGTACCTTTCTTCTTCATCTACGTTACAAAGAAAAACAGGAAATTGAGGGGAAATTAAAATTGATCTAGGAACTAAAGGCTAGGGTACTATCATCTACAAAACATGAAGAATATGGAATTTAGGGGAAATTACCTGGACAACACGGTCCGTCGCCGTCGCCTGTGCTGGGTGCCGGTCGATCGCCTGCTGCAGCCTGCGGGGTGTCCGTCGATCGCCGTCGGTTGTCGTCGTCCGAGATTTATCGATCTCTATTTTCTGCTGGGTGTCGCGTGTGCCACCGCCCGACGCCCGTGTGCCTCTCCCTCTGGTATCGTCGATCGAATCGGCGCAGGATCCAGGAGCGGAGCGCAGGACGGTTCGGTTCAGCACTTCAGCTACGCGATCAACCGATCGATTGACTCGGTGTGGGCTGCGCCAGAACTCATGGGCTGGGTTAGCGTTGCACACTTGCACTGAACTCTCAGTCTCTAACTAATGGATCAGCCAGCCACGTATACTATATGTACATAATTTTTTTTGGGCCAAAACATTGGTATTCCCTGGAATACAGGGGCATACCCCCAGCGCCGCCTCTGTAAGTCTCGCTGCCCTTCGCGTCTACATGCACACACATCCACCACACCAGTTCGCAAAAGAGAAGGCGGTATATGTTTTTTTAAGTCAAATCATCTCAAGTTTGATCAAAACTTATAAAAGAATATCGTCTATCATGCACTTGAGATCAACCAAAATATGAGAATCAACCTGATGTTAGACAATTAGGAGGGCACTGTACCCCGAGCCCATCACGAATAAAATCTTAGTTAGTTTGAAGCATTCGTGTATCATAAAGGCGATATTTTCTTTCGGTAGGTGGCAACGTTTCCATCGATAGCGGGGAGCTTCCGGTGACTTCGGCAATGTAAATATCAACTTGCTCGTTCTCCACCCTTTCACGTGTGCATGGTAGAAGGTGTACAGTTGTTTTGGAAGTAAAACCATGTCAAGTTTAATAAATTTTATAAAAAATTGAAAAACTTACGATGTCAAATAAATGTTATTAGATAATCCCTCCGTTTTTATTTACCCTGCATTTTGGCTTTAGTCAAAGTAAAATATTTTAAAGTTTGACCAAAGATATAGCAAAAACTATCAACTTCTATAATTGCATACCTATACTATTGTATTCGATTTGGTGATGGTACGTTGCAATTTGCACTTTTGCTTTTATAATTGAAAGCTAAAGAAAATATGGTAATTACTTAGTAGATAATTTATCAATCACTAGGATCCACCAACCAGAAAATCAACGCATTTGATTTGTTGGTAAAAGGAAAGATTATGTACGATTGAACCTGTCGCCATTTCATGATACTCCAAGTTAATTTTTCTGAACAATGTTATAAGCTCCGTGGATCTCCTCCGAGTTAATTGAATAATTAGAAAAAATCTAGTGTGAGACACCTTATACCAAACGCCAGACTTCTTTTCCCCACTTTAATTATATAATCTATACACCATACTTATAATTGTAGTACTCTAATAAATTACGAAGATTAGGACAAACAAAAGAGAGATCAATCAAGGAAATTATTTGCAATTTGCAATCGTCATCACCACTCCTCCTTGGCTTGAGGGTGGGGAGGGGCAAGGGAATTATAAGTTTGTTTCGGGTATCTACAATCTGCAATTTTCAGAGGACAAACTAACACTCAATAATTAAGGATAAAGGAAATGGCATCATGCACATAATTTGTTTATACATGCCCTTCTTGGGTCCTCTAATATAGAATAGATCAGTAAACTATAAAAAAACATTAGAAGAAAAATAACACAAGATAGGTCAACATGCAAAAAAGAAAAGTTAAAATAAGCTAAATCGGCACAGTGCCATAGAGGTCTGTTTTTTTAAAAAAATTAAAAATATATAACTAAGTTTAAGAAAAATCTGAAAATAAATCTAGATATAGTAAATTACGTAACCAATAAGCGTATAAATTTCAATGTGAAATTTTTTATATTGTAGGGTACACAAAAAAGACAAAATCTGTTAAAATTTGGAGATTTGAAATATGCATACACCTGAAATATGCATACACCCTATCCACCCTATCCACTCTATCAACGCATTATGCTGGTTATAGATAAAATGCTTTGACTCATATTTTGTTTTGCAATTTGAGGTATATGTGAAGCTTATAACATTGTCTGAGGCACAACATAGATAGAGTGGATAGGGTGGAAGAGAGAGTTTTACAAGATAGAGTTGTAGGATTGAAGCGTCCATCCATGAATAGGAAAAAAAAACCTTGATCGATCATTGTGTTTTTATATTCTTATAAACTGCATCTAGCCATTAGGGTAATGGTTGATCATTATTTTTCACAGTGAACATTCTATGTTACACATTCTTACATCTTTGGTAATTGCTCGTGAAAGATTTTTCTAAAGGAAGACTTCTTTTTGGTAACCTAACAATGCAAACGAAGCGGAAGAACACATTCCTAACATTCTATACCACTCCCTTCATTTCTTAATATAAGTCATATAGTTTTTGGCACGGAAATTAAAGAACGCACATTGAGAAAAAATTACACCAGTTTTTGGCGAGATAATCACTGAACAATTGACGTGAGAAAATAGAGGATTTTGCATAAGATAAGATAAATTAATCTCTTAAAAAATATCGAGACAAGTGGTGCAACACAATACACCTTATATTCTGGATTTTTTTTCTCAAAAAACTATATGGCTTATATCTGAAAACGGACGGAGTATTATATTAAAGTTGGAGATGGTACGTCCACTTTGCACTTTTTATTTTTCACTTCACGCTTTGCACTTTTGCCTCCCAATTGAAAGTTACAACAAATCACACTAATCAATCACAATCACTGTATTTCGAAGCTACATGGGATAGGTGTTCAGCACAGACGTGTGGGGTAGGGTCGCACCTGGGAACTCCATTGCAATTCTCCATGTAAAGCTGACTATACATTTCGCTTGGAATATTATCATTTTTGGATTTTTTTTAAGATTATCAAAAAGGACTAGCATTTCTTTCACATGTTTAGGGAGCAACTTTATTATTTGTGTAACTTAAAATGATATGAAGTTATCTCGCACACTTCCATGACGCAAGTTTATTTGCTTAAACAAAAATTCAGAGTAGGACTTCCAATGAATGAATGCATCATTACTATTTCAAATGTGGTTAACTTTAACTACAAAGTGAACTATTGATTCTTCTTCAATTTGTTATTGATGTAGATGACAAAAATGGTAACAACCAAGGGGATCTTATCATGGCAGTTGATCGATCTAGCCAGCCCAGAACCAAATTGCATTCATGTTAAGAAATGGTTCCATGGTCATCTCAGTGGGCAAGAAGGAAAATGATCTAGAAACATTGATGATTAAGTCACGTAAATTGGTGACATTTCAGCTGATGCATCAACAAGAACAAGTAGATGCTAGACGATATTGGTCTAAATACATAAAATATAATTAGAAATGATTTGATTAATGTATGAGGTCTAAGTTTGTTAGCCGTAACAACCCACGGCCATTAAACTAGTTTACATAATATGATAATACATTTCAAGATGATTCTAATGGTACTAATTTTATATTTTAGATATTAATATTTTTTTCCTATATTTTGTAGCCAAACTTTGTAAAATTTAACTTTGATTAAAGCTAGAACGCAGGGTAATTGTGAACGGAGGGAGTGCGTTATAAACTATCTACACGTCATTCGAATGGTTGACATTTTTTAAAAAACTTAATCAAACTTTACGATGTTTGACTTTGCAGAAAATTTATACGGTAGAACGGCGGTAGCAGTGAGAGCAAACACCGTGTATACCGGCGTACAGATAAACATCGATCGATCATTTCCCTGATCAGAAGTTGAGAACCTGCAAGGCAAATATGAAGTACTGTACCTTGATGAGAACCTTCTGTACGCCGCGGTCGCCCACCACCTCGCACTCCGGCACGACCGCGGGGCCGTCGCCGTCCACTCCCTCACGCAGCAGCACCACCTCCCGCCGCCACGGCTCGGCGAACGACAGGCTGGGCCCGGCTGCCGCGCGCGCCGCCTCTGACGCGTCGAACCGGAACACCCGGTCCTCCAGTATCGGCATCCAAACCATCGCCGACGCCATTGATCCGCGCCGGAGCTAGCGAGCGAGCGCCTGCAATGTAGACAAGGAGGAAGCTATAGCTAGCGCGGGCGCGCGCGCTGTTGGGAGGGGACTGTGGCCGTCTGCTCGCGCGGGCGCGCGTCTATTTGTAGCTCGAGCGCCTTGCCTGCTTGCGTGGATTGTGGTTTGTTTAATGGGACTAGGTGGTGGACTTGCCTCTCTCCATCGCTTTGCTTGGATTCGCGTCAGACCTCAAGTTTAGGGCATGAGCAATGGAGGCAGCTGTCCAACTAGGTTTGGATAAAAATTTTGACATATGCATGCCATGTTATGATTTCATTAATATATCTTTCTCTCAAAAGCTGATTTGGTTTTTCTATTTCTCTCTCACATTTTCACTCAGTTTTCACTTTATGGCTGAAGAGGTTGCCTCCTGATGAAGAGGCTACCTCCTCATCTGAACCTACTTTGGACCACCCGAACCTAACTAAAGTTGTGAGGCAGTACCTCTAAGGCAGTGCATTGAGCATGCCCTCAGTGGAAGCAGTGGGAGCAATAGTGTGATCTTCTCGGGTGCACTCGTTGCGATTGGCTCTGGGTGCCTGACATATGGGGCGGATAGGATGGTCGATTTGTCGGGGTTACCTTTCATGTGCGAAAAAGGTAACAACAGTTCCCTGCACCACGTCAGCCGCCCACGACTGGAGCATATCCTGGCCGGAAAAAATTACACTATCTCAGCCGCCATCGATCATACAAATATACAATCACTGAAACACAATCACGTTCCACGACGAGCTCAATCGGTGCCTCGGTTGGAGCAGGTCGATAATCTCTCGGACAATGATCGGTGCCACGATGATCAATCAGCTGGCCTGACAATGACTTATTTGACTATCAAAGACCGAATCCCCTCCCTGTCAATCGAGCGCTCGAGCAATCACTTTCTGTGGCGCGGAAGCTGATACGTCCAAAACGTATCTACTTTCACGAACACTTTTGCTATTGTTTTGCCTCTAATTTGTGTATTTTGGATGCAACTAACACGGACTAACGCTGTTTTCAGCAGAACTGTTCTGGTGTCTCGTTTTTGTGCAGAAATCCAACTTTCGGGAAAATCCTCGGAATTTATGCAGAAGGCCCTATTTTCCCAGAATAATGACGGAGCCAGAAGGACAATTAAGGTGGAGGCCCGAGGGCCCCACACCATAGGGCGGCGCGGCCCAGGGGGCCCGCGCGGCCCTGTGGTGTGGCCCCCTCGGCCGGCCTCCGACGCCCTCCTTCGGACTATTTATCGGCCTCGACCTAAAAACGCACGGGGAGAAGTCGAAGTCGCCAGAAACCCTCCAGAACGCCGCCACATCGCGAAACTCCGTCGCGGGAGCCAGAAGTCTCCGTTCTGGCACTCCGCTGGGACGGGGAATTGGAGGAGATCATCGCCGCCATCACCGCCAATGCCTCTACATCAACCAGCCATGTTTCCCTCATCCATGTGTGAGTAATTCCCCCGCTGTAGGCCGAAGGGGATGGTAGGGATTGGATGAGATTGGTCATGTAATAGCATAAGATTGTTAGGGCATAGTGCCTAGTGTCCGTAATTGGTACTTTGATGATATTGTTGCAACTTGTTATGCTTAATGCTTGTCACTAGGGCCCGAGTGCCATGATCTCAGATCTGAACATGTTATTGTTTCATCAAGATAATCATTGTTTATGGTCTTACCTATAAGTTGTATACACATGTCGCTGTCCGGAACCAATGGCCCCGAAGTGACAAGAATTGGGACAACCGGAGGGGATGGTAGCGATGTGAGGATCACATGTGTTCACGGAGTGTTAATGCTTTGCTCCGGTACTCTATTAAAAGGAGTACCTTAATATCCAGTAGTTTTCCTTGAGGCCCGGCTGCCACCGGCTGGTAGGACAAAAGATGTTGTGCAAGTTTCTCATTGCGAGCACGCACGACTATATATGGAACACATGCCTATTGATTGCTTTGTACTTGGACACCGTTTTATTATTATCTGCAAATGCCCTGCTATGATTGTTACATGAGTTTCTCTCATCCATGCAACGCCCATCATCCGTCCCCGTGCCTACAGTATTTTAATCCTGCTGTTTACTAAAATCACTACTGCTGTCTTTGTTACTCTGCTGCTGTTATTTCACTACTGCTACTGCTATAAAACTGTTACTACTGATAAACTCTTGCGAGCAAGTCTGTTTCCAGGTGCAGCTGAATTGACAACTCCGCTGTTAAGGCTTCCAAGTGTTCTTTGTCTCCCCTTGTGTCGAATCAATAAATTGGGTTTTACTTCCCTCGAAGACTGTTGCGATCCCCTATACTTGTGGGTCATCAAGACTATTTTCTGGCACCGTTGCCGGGGAGCATAGCTTTATTTGGAAGTTCACTTGGATTAATATTGTTCGCTGCAAATTCTCCATCATGGGTAAACCTCGCGATACTAAGATCGCCATATTACCATCCACTACAAGAAAAGGTACAATTCTGAATACCTCTGCTGCTCTTGATTCACCATCTGTGATTGATAAACTTGTTTCACCGCCACATGCTTCACATGCTGGTACGTCTGCTGAATCTGAAAACTCTCATAATATTGATAATGTTTCTACTGTGCTTGATGATAGTGGTTCATTGGGATCCTTTCTAGATGCTACAATTGCTAGGTCTAGACAAATTGAAAATACTGAAACTCCTAATGCTACTACACCTGTTAGTTCACCTGAACTTGATTATTTTAGTGATGATCCTGATGAAGATTATGTGGAGCTTAATGATGATTTTATTGAAAAATGCAATGTTACTACTGATGCAAGAAAAATTAAAAAGTTGCTTGCAGAACATGCTGTTAGATATAAACTGTCTCCTGATCCTAAGTTTGCCACATCTCCCATAAACATTAAGGATAAAGATTATGATTTTTCTCTTGATCTATCTCATATAGCTATTGTTGAGAAAACACCCTTTTGTGGTACTGAAAAAGAAAGTGCTGTTGAACACATGACTGAGTTATCTATTCTAAGTAGCTTGTTTTCTGATGATGTCAAGATGCGTACTTACTTTGTTGCTAAAATCTTTCCATTCTCATTAAAGGATGACGCTAAAACTTGGTATAATAATTTGCCACCTAATTCTATTAGAAGTCCAAAAGAATTGCTTGATGTTTTCTTCCGCAAATACTTTCCTGCTAGTGCTCAACATATTGCTTTGCAGAGAATTTATAATTTTGACCAGGGAGATGAAGAGAAATTGCCTGAGGCTTGGGCGAGATTTTGCTCTCTTATTAGAGCTCGGCCTGATCATGATTTGGAAAAGCATGATTTACTTGATATATTTTATAGTGGACTAACCATTGAGTCTAGGGCATACCTGGATAGTTGTGCTGGTTGTGTTTTCAGGAAAAGAACTCCGGACGATGCTTGAAGAATTATTGGCTAAAATAAGCCGGAATCATGATGATTGGACTACGCCTGAACCAACTCCAACGCCAATATTGAAGAAGAGGGGTTTAATTAAATTGAATGATGAAGATATGAGGGAAGCCAAGAAGTCTCTCAAGGAGAAAGGTATTAAATCTGAAGATGTGAAGAATCTACCTCTTATAGAAGATATATGTGAGATAATTCCCTCTTCATCCATGATTGAGGTAAACTCCCTTCAACGCTTTACTAGGGAAGATATTCCGTATTCGAAACCTCCTGCACAATGCTTAGATGAGTTTGATAATTATATTGTTAAGCAAGAAAATTTTAATATGAGAGTAGAGAATCATTTAATGGAAAATTCTCGAGCTATTAGTGAATTGCATGATATTGTGGAGAGAACCTCCAATGATGTTAAGATGCTTGTTAAACATTTCCATATGATTCAAACTCAAATTGATCAACTCACTAAAGTGCAAAATGACTTGTTAGGGAATAATTCTAAAGAGAAACATGCTTATGAAGTAACAACTAGAGGTGGTGTCTCTACCCAGGATCCTCTATATCCTGAAGGGCATCCCAAAAGAATTGAACAAGATTCTCAACGCATTGAACCTAGTGCTCATTCTAGGAAGAAAAAGAACAAGAAACATAAAAATGTTGTACAATCCTCTGAACCTGCTAATGATCCTAATAGTATTTCTATTTCTGATGCTGAAACTGAAAGTGGTAATGAACATGACAATGATAAAGATAATGATAAGAATGATACTCCTGATAAAGAAGAGGTTGAAGAAGAACCTGAAAAGCATGCTAAAAATAAAAAGTACACTAAAGAAGATTTTATTGCTGAGAAACATGGTAATGAAAGAGAACCTTGGGTGCAAAAGCAAATGCCTTTTCCTGCTAAGAAACTAAAATCAAAGGAAGAAGAACACTATAATAAATTTTGCGATTGGATGAAACCTTTATTCTTGCAAATCCCTTTGACTGATGCTATTAAATTGCCACCTTATTCAAAGTATATGAAAGATATTGTTACTAACAAAAGGAAAATCCCCAATGAGGAAATTTCCACTATGCTTGGTAATTACTCTTTCAATGGCAAAATACCAAAGAAGTTGGGCGACCCAGGTATACCTACTATTCCTTGTTCTATCAAGAATAATTATGTTAAAACTGCTCTATGTGACTTGGGAGCCGGTGTTAGTGTTATGCCTTTTTCTCTTTATAAGAGACTTTACTTAGATAAGTTGATACCTACTGATATATCTTTGCAAATGGCTGATAAATCTACTGCTATTCCTGTTGGTATATGTGAGAATGTTCCTGTTCAAGTTACTACTAACTGCTTGATATTAACTGATTTTGTTGTGTTGGAAATGCCTGATGTCGTGGATGTAACCACGGCAGATGCTACAGGGGGTAGCACTTCGTTGATGCGAGGGGAAGGGAACATCGCCATCTACGGGTCGAGGTGCAAGAGACGCAAGGGTTTTACCCAGGTTCAGCCCCTCCGGAGAGTAAAAGGCCTACGTCCTGCTAGATCTTTATTGCTCAGTGGAGAATTACAATGGGGGGGCTCAGTCGGCGGCTACGCCGAGAGCTTACAAGGGGAGATTGGATCTCGAGTGAGGTGTCCTCTAGGGTTTAAGCTCGGGGGTTTATATAGGCACCCCCGATCTAGGGTTACATGGCGATAACTCCGAATCGTATCAGTTGCTACTAATCCGGGATCCGCTAACCCTCTCGCAAGTAATCTTCTTGTCCGGCCGCGTGGACCTCCTCCTTGGGATCACGGCCCAGTCGCCTTAGGGCCCAGTTGCTTGGGCGACTGGCGGTCCACCCGAGCCTCCATCTTCACAGCGAGTGGGACTGGCGACCCACCCCCTATGGGCATATCCCCATCAGTAGTCCCCGAGCGCGGCGGTGATGAAGCGCAGATCTAGAGCAAGTCTTGGAGAGGCGCGGTGATGGATCAAGGTGAGTCGCCGCCGGGCTCCCGAAGATAAAGTCGCGGGTTCGGCACCAGTCTCCAGTCGCCAGAACTTGGTCAGTCAGTCGGCGTATGACAGTCGGCGTATGACAGTCGCCGTTTGCCAGTCGGCGTTTGCCAGTCGGCGCGCATTCACCACAGAGACACGTGGAGAGGCCAACGGCTAGATTTCACGTTGACCGAGGCATGAACCGTTTGCATGTTGTTGACCGTTGGGCCTGACGTGACCGCTAACGGCTAGTTTTAACGGCCATTCAGCCGGAGACGGCGCAGATCTTGACCGTTGATTGCGGGGCGGCGATTCCGGGATGAATTAACGAACAGATTTCATCCTTAATCCGGGCGAGTGCGGACGGTATAAAGGGCTGCCCCTGGGATTAGGGTTCACCACTCCTCCGCATTCTTCTCCCATCTTCTCCCCATCTCATCTTCATTCCAAGCTTCACACGCATCCATGGCGACGAAAGGCTGGGGCAAGTCGAAGGTCACGCGGGAGTCTCTCCTCCCGTACGTCGCTTCCGGGGTCATCCCGGAGTTCAACCAAGAGCGATGGCGAGTTCCGCCGGCGAACGAGGTGGAACCCCTCCCGCGGCCCGGGGAGTTCGTGATCTTCCTGAGCTTCCTCGATCGCGGGTTCGCTCTCCCCACCTCCGATTTCCTCCGGCAGCTGTTAGCCTTCTACAGCATCAAGGTCTCCGACCTCGGGCCGCACAGCGTCCAACAGATTTCTCTGTTCGTGGCGCTGTGCGAATGCTACTTGGGCTGTCCGCCCTACTTCCCGCTGTGGGTGTCCATCTTCCACGGGCGGGCGACTCGGGCCAGCAAGAACAGCGAAGCGCTCATCCCGAACGGTGGGATCACCTTCCAGGTGAAGTCCGGGGAAAGCTTCATCGACATGGCGCTCCCCAAGAAGGCGCAGTCGCTGTGGCGCCGCTTCTGGTTCTATGCCAAGGAGTACACTCCCCGGCGAGGTCTCGCATTCCCCAGCACAGCCCCGAGCCAAGCATCCCGCGGCGCCTCAATGTCCGGCCGCCGCCGCGCGAGCAGGAGGAGGTGGTGAAGGAGATGCGCCAAGCGATCCGGGCGCTGAAGGATAGCGGCCTGACGGCGGTCGATATGTACAACTGTTGGCTTGGCCGGCGGCTGATCCCCCTGCGGTGCCGAGCTCACCCCATGTGGGAGTACCGGGGGCAGAACGACCGCACCCGGTCGACGGCGACCGAGTGGGACGAGGGCGAGTACCGGAAGGCGTTTGCCAGGATCACCACTGCCACCTTCACCTCCTTCGAGGACGGCTTGCAGCCCTACTCCGAAGATACCCCGGCGCCTCAGGTAATGCTTCGTATGGCGACTCCGCACGGCTTGGCCGCATTTCTTCCTTTCTGACTTGTTCCTTTGATTTGATTATAGCGCTGGCAGAAGATCGCTGACCACCTCCCCCCTCTCGCCGGGAAGGAGCCACCGGAGATGACCGAGGGCGAGGAGGAAGAGGTCGACGAGGAGGAGGAGCGCACCGAGTCGGATTCCGAGGCGCGGGACTTCATCAGACTCCCGCGCGGGTCGAAGAGGGGTACCGAGTCCTCGTCCCAGGGCGCGGCTGAAGAGGAGGCGACCTCTCGCCCGGAGGGCAAGGCGGAGCCCTCCAAGGAAGAGGCTGAGCCGCTGTCGAAGCGACTGCGCCCCACTCTCCTGGAAGGGTCCATGAGGCTTCAGCGTCCCTTGAAGGACGCGATCGACGCGGGAGCTCGGGCCGGTCCGGGCGTAAAGGCGATCCCCACAGTGAGGTAGGTGCTCCTTGTCGAAGTTGTTCTCCTTGCGGCTGGATTGGGTGCCGATTCACCTCGTCTCCTTGTAGGTCCAAGAAGAAGACCTTGGCGAAGCCGCCCGCGGCTGGGGTGGCGGCCACGAGGGCGGCCGAGGCGAAGAAGAAGGCCGCGGAGAAGAAGGCGGCGCCGTCCGACCTTGGGGGCGCGGGGTCGGCTCCGGAAGAACCCGCCACCGCGAGCCGAGCTGAGAAGGTGAGCGCCAGCCGCGCCAAGCCCACCGCCGAGGTCTTTCCGCTACCCAGCATGGTTCGCGGGGGCATGGCGAGCGCAGCGGCGGGGCCGGACGTCATTCCACCCGTGGCGGAGGAGGAGTCGACTGACGTCGGGTCGACCGAGGGGCAGAAGGCGCCCGAGGTCGAAGAGAACGTCGTCGAGGAGGGCGGCCTGTCGGAGCCGCTGAAGGAGCGCCGGTCCAAGGCCGCTAGGGACCGGGCCCCGCTCATTGATGCCGACACGCGGGCGGGCGAGGTGCCGTCGACTGAGGCGGTGATGCAAGCGGAAGGGGCGACCGAGTCACGCCATCCGCCGCCTTCCACCTTGACTTTCACCGAGCTCCACACGGCGCTTGGTGAAGCGCACGTGGTGAGTGTGGTCTAGTCACCCCCAGTCCCCGAGGGTCGACTTGGTCTGAAAGGGCGAGTCGAGTCTCCTTTTTGTCCGTCTGTTTTTCTTTTGCTGACTTTGGCACTTGTTTTTGGATTTTCGCAGGCGGAGGTTAAGCGATTGACCGCGCTCGTGGAGGAGGCGGCGCAGAAGAACCGGAAGCTGATTGCTCTGGGCAGTAAGTCATGCCCGCTCGCCTTCCTCTCTCGGTATCACTGGCCCTGACGTTCGTTCTCACCGTCTTCTATTTTTTATAGCAGAGGCGCAGGCAAAGGCTCTTGCCGAGGCTCGGGAAGGATTCGTCAAGGAATCTTTCTATCGTGAAGCCGAATTCCGGGCGCAGCAGGCCGAAGAGGCCCGGAAAAGGGCGAAAGCGGAGGTGGCGGAGTTGACGAAAGTCCTGGAGCAGAAGGGCCGGGAGCTGGAAGACGTCATCTCCGAGTACAAGGTAAAGCTGGAGGCGGCGACTGATGCGCGGGACTCCGCGCGTGGGGCTGCCGCGTCCCTGCGGGAGGAGGTTGCGGCCTTGAAGCAGCAGCACGCCAAGGAGCTTGCTGCGGAAAAGGAGGCGTCCGAGGGCATCGTCCTGGCGGTGCAGGCCGAGAAGACCAACTTCGAGGCGTTCGTCAGAGAGATGTCGCGGCGCATTCTTGGTAAGTTCCTGTCTTCGCGCTTGCTGTTTATTTGCCGGGGATTCGAGTATCCGATCGTGGCGAGCCGGCCTCGGGGGCCAGTCCTCGAGCGTGGCGAGTCGGCCTCGGGGGTCAGTCCCCGAGCGTGGCGAGTCGGCTTCGGGGGCCAGTCCCCGAGCGTGGCGAGTCGGCTTCGGGGGCCAGTCCCCGAGCATGGCGAGTCGGCTTCGGGGGCCAGTCCCCGAGCATGGCGAGTCGGCTTCGGGGGCCAGTCCCCGAGCATGGCGAGTCGGCGTTGAAGGGGAGTTCTCATTTTTTCCTTTGTGTTGTTGATTGCAGGTACGTGCGACTTCGTGGAGACGGCGACTCCGCGGGAGTGCCTGTCGACCGCGACCGCGCGTATCATCGCCTGTGCGGGGGAGATACTGGCCGCGCTCCAGTACCTGAGTCCGCGGGAGGTGATTCCGCGGGACACGCCGTCCGTCTTCAAGGCCGTGTCCAACATTCCGGCTGTTGTTGATTGGCTTCGCCGCTCCTCCTGCCGCGTTGGCATTACCATGGCTCTGAGCATGGTGCTGGCGCACTACTCTGAGGGGTTCGACGTGGAGGAGGTTACCGCTGGCTTCCCTCGGAGACCGGCGAGTTCGATGTTGCCGAAGTGCTGCGGCTGATGGATGCGGTGCGCCCCTTTGCCGACCGAGTACTGGCGACTGCGGACTTGGAGACTCACATCCCCAGCCAAGCGGCGCCTGGGGACGCGGAGAAGGAGCCAGGCCCGGTGGACTACCCCGCGGAGCGCCTCTTCCATGCCGCGGCCGCCGGCTCGTTGTCGACATATCCGGTCGTGCTGTACACGCCGAAGTTTCGTCACGGCGATGATGGCGTCGAGCCTGTCGTAGAGGGGGCTCCGGGGTCGTCCTCGTAGTTTCCTGAGTCCCTGTGTAAGAAGTAGCTTAGATTCCCGCGAGCGGGTGTCAGTTGTAAATACAGTGATAACTTTTGCTTAAATATAATTCGGTGGTTGCTTTTGAATTTGCGTTATTTGTGGCGGCGATGCGTTGGAGTTGGTTCCGACTATCCATGGCCTTCAGGCCAGTCGCCTTGCGACCCCGATGAAGGCTATCGACTTGACTGTTTTCCTTTTCGAGCTGGGCGTCCCCAGTCGCAGTACGTAGTCATTATAGTACGAATAGCAGCCTCATGGGTGGAGTAGCGGTGAGTTGTAGTTTGCGCTGTTCGGATGTAGCGCGCCACTCGTCGTGGCTCGGTGAGCCAGTCGCTAGGCGACTCCAAAGGGGGTCATTGCGGGCGTATTTTCCTTGGCGAGCCGTGGGTCCGTTTTGCGGGGTCCCTAGTCAAAGTACTTAGCCACGCAATTCGCCAGCCTAAGGTAGAGGAGGGCATTGGTATGCTGTATATCGTAGCACAAGGCGGTCGCCGTGGCCCATGGGGCTGGCCGAGCATGCGGCCCTGCTGTGGGTTCCAGTCGCCGTTTTCACCCGACGGCGTAAGGGGTGGTGGGTGGCCGGACCTGGTGTTGCGCCCGGTCACGCCATCATGCCCTTGTTAGCCCGGCTACTTGGCCGATCGTGGACTTCGCTCTTCCAGCAGCGGCGACCGGAGGTCTCTCAGTACCTAGTCGCTTATCGCGGCGACTGGGCCGGTATGTACCGGGATGAGAGATGGGGATATCTGGCGGGTGAAGGAGAGGCAGTCGAAGCTGGAGATCAAAATGGTCGGCGATTTTTATTAACCTCTGAATTTTCGGGCTACATTTTGGTCCTTAGGTATAAAACCGTCGGAGGAGGTTGATGTTCCAGGGACGCTCCACCTCTTTGGTGAGTGGCTCGCCTTTGTCGTCCTTGCGGACGTCGATGAGGTAGTAGGAGTCGTTGCCGAGTACGCGGCTGATGGCGAACGGTCCTTCCCAGGGCGGGGACAGCTTGTGCATCCCTTTCTTGTCCTGGATTAGCCGGAGTACCAGGTCGCCGACTTGGAAGGAGCGAATCCGCACACGGCGACTGTGGTAGCGACGGAGGTCCTGCTGGTAGATGGCGGTTCTGGAAAGTGCGAGGTCTCTGGCCTCGTCGAGGAGGTCGACGTCATCTTGGCGAGCTCGCTCGTTGTCTTCGTCGGCGTAATTGGCGACCCGAGGCGAGTCGTAGGCGATGTCCGTAGGCATAACGGCTTCGGCGCCATACACCAGGAAGAAAGGCGTGAAGCCGGTTGACCTGTTAGGCGTTGTGCGGATGCCCCATAGTACTGAAGAGAGCTCTTCTCGCCCAAGCAACCGGCTGCGCGCTCTAGGGGCACGACCAGTGCGCGGTTTGAGTCCGTGAAGGATGCTCCGGTTTGCCCTTTTCGCTGGCCGTTCGACTCGGGGTGGGCGACTGAGGCGAGATCGAGTCGGATGCCCTTCTCTTCGCAGAAGTCAGCCATTTCCCCTTTGGCGAAGTTGGTGCCATTGTCGGTTATGATACTGTGAGGGTAGCCATACCGATAGATAAGCTCGCGTAGGAACTTTGTGGCTGTCTTCCCGTCGCACTTCTTTATGGGCTTTGCTTCTACCCATTTGGTGAACTTGTCCACCGCCACCAGGAGGTGAGTATATCCACCGGGGGCCGTTTTGAATTTTCCCACCATGTCCATGCCCCAGACGGCGAAGGGCCAGGTGAGGGGGATGGTCTTCAATGCCGATCCTGGCATGTGCGACTGGCTTGCATACTTTTGGCACCCGGCGCACGAACGGACGAGGGCGATTGCATCTTCGTGGGCTGTTGGCCAGTAGAAGCCGTGACGAAAGGCCTTGGCGACGATTGAACGCGCGCCTGCATGGTGGCCGCAGTCCCCTGCGTGGATGTCGCGTAGAATGTTGCGCCCTTCCGCAGTAGCGACGCATCGTTGGAACACTCCCGAGACACTGCGCTTGTATAGCTCATTGTTGATAATGGTGAAGGACTTCCATCTGCGCACGATGGCCCGTGCTTTGGCTTCATCCATTGGCAGTGCCTGGCGCTCGAGGTAGCTTATGTATGGCTCGGTCCAATCGATGCTGTCGGCGGCGAGTGCGACTAAGGTGGAGTCGGGAGCAGGTGGCTCGGCAATGTCCAGCTCGCGTGGTGCGCGCACCGAGGGGTGGCTGAGGATGTCCAGGACGACGCCCGGAGGAGGTTGGAGTCGCTTGGACCCGATTCTGGCTAACGCATCGGCTTCTTCGTTCTTGCGCCTGTCGACCCATTCGACGACGTGACCGGCGAAGCCAGCGCCGGCTTGGTCGACGGCGCGCTTGTACGCGATCATGTTGGCGTCGGTGGCGTCGCAGGTGCCGGAAGTCTGGCTGGCGACTAGGTCGGAATCGCCGAGGCAGCGCAGCCGTGTTGCGCCCATCTCTTTTGCGACTCGCATGCCGTGTAGGAGCGCCTCGTACTCGGCCATGTTGTTGGTGCAGGGCTCGAATCTGAGTTGCAGGACGTACTTCACTGTGTCGCCCTTTGGTGATGTGAGGACGACTCCCGCCCCCGCCCCTTCGAGGTTTTTAGAACCGTCGAAGTGCAGTGTCCAGTGTTTAAGGTCCGTGGGGGAGCTTGGCTGCTGGGCCTCTTCCCAATCGGCGAGGAAGTCGGCGAGTGCCTGAGATTTGATGGCATGGCGCGACTCGTAGGTGATGTTGTGGACGCCGAGCTCGACCGCCCACTTGGCGATCCGGCCGGTTGCGTCGCGGTTGCGGATGATGTCGGCGAGTGGTGTTGAGGCGACTACCTTGATGGGGTGCTCGTGGAAGTAAGGGGCCAGTCGCCGCTGGGCCCTGAGGACTGCGTACACCAGCTTTTGGTAGTGTGGGTACCGCTGCTTGGATTCGATTAAAGCTTCGCTGATGTAGTAGACCGGGCGTTGTACCAGTTGATCCCTTCCTTCTTCCTTCCGTTCGACGACCATGACCGCGCTTATAGCGCGGTTCGACGCGGCGACGTATAGGAGCATGGTTTCTTTTGGCAGCGGGGCCGCGAGGATAGGGGCATTCGAGAGAGCGTGCTGGAGTTCTTCCAGGGCCCGTTGCGCCTCGTCTGTCCACCTGAACGACTCCGACTTCTTGAGCAAGCGGTAGAGTGGCATGGCCTTGTCTCCGAGCCGGGGTATGAAGCGACTGAGGGCGGCGACTCGACCGGCGAGTTTCTGCGCGTCGACTAGGCAAGTCGGCTGCTTGGTGCGCATGACCGCCAGTGTTTTCTCCGGGTTGGGCTCGATGCCTCGCTTGGAGACGACGTAGCCTAGCAGTTGTCCTGATGGAACCCCGAAGGTGCACTTCAAAGGGTTGAGCTTGATCTTGTACCGCCGTAAGTTGGCAAATGTTTCGGCAAGGTCGCTGACGAGGTCGGTCTGGCGAGTCGATTTGACCACCACGTCGTCGATGTAGACATGCACATTGCGGCCGATCTGGCTTTCCAGGCAGCTGTTCATGCACCGCTGGTATGTTGCTCCGGCGTTCTTGAGGCCGAAGGTCATGGACGTGTAGCGTAGGGCGCCTAGGGGCGTGATGAATGCTGTCTTCTCTTGGTCTTCCTTGGCCATCTTTATTTGATTGTACCCGGAGTACGCATCAAGGAAGCATAGCGACTCGGACCCGGCGACCGCGTCGATAATCTGATCGATTCGCGGTAGGACGAATGGGTCCTTGGGACACGCGCTGTTGAGGCTTGTGTAGTCGATACACATTCGCCACGTCTTGTTTTTCTTTAGCACTAGGACTGGGGTTTGCCAGCCATTTTGGGTGCTTGATTTCTATGATGAAGCCGGCAGCGAGTAGCCGGTTTACTTCTTCGGCGATTGCGCGTCGCCGTTCTTCTCCCACAGGGCGCATTGCCCGCCTAACGGGTCGCGCGGTGGGATCGACGTGTAATTTGTGCTCAGCAAGTTCTCTCGGGACACCCGGCATGTCGACGGTTTCCATGCAAAGATATCTCGATTCTCACGGAGGAACTTGATGAGCGCGCTTTCCTATTGGGCGGACAGGCCCGTCCCAATGGTAACTTGCCTACTTGGATCGTTTTCTACAAGATCTACTTGGCGAGTGCCCGCTGCGGCCTTGAAGGTTGTTGCGGACGAGTCGAGCTCGGTTGGCTTCTCCAGGATGGCGGGGTCGTTGCGGTCGACTGGGTACTTGGCGAGCTCGGCGGAGTTGTCTTGTTCGTCGGCGATGACGGCGTCGGCGAGCTTGGCGCTGTCATCCTCGCATTCCAACGCCATCTCCGGATCGCCGTGGACGGTGATGACGCCTCGAGGCCCCGGCATCTTCATCATGTTGTATGCGTAGTGCGGGGTCGCCATGAAGCGGGCGAACGCCCGCCGGCCGAGTACGCAGTGGTAGGAGCTTCGGAAGTTCACCACCTCAAACGTTATCCGCTCGGTACGGTAGTTCACGGGCGTGCCGAAGGTGACTGGCAACGTCACCTTGCCGATTGGGAAGGCCTTCCGCCCGGGGACGATGCCGTGGAACGTAACCTTGGTGCTCTCAAGGCGTGAGTCTGGTAGGCCAAGCCGCTGGAAGGTTTCGTAGTACATAATGTTGATGGAGCTTCCCCCGTCCATCAGGGTTTTTGGTAGCAGTAGTCGGCGACCTTAGGCCTGACGACTAGCGCCACTCGCCCGGGGTACTCGATGCGGGGGGCGTGATCTTCGCGGCTCCAGGTGATGCTTTGCTCGGACCAGTTAAGCCACCGGGGCACGTCAGAAAGTATGACTGCGTGTACCGCCACTGCCCTTGCGAGGACCTTCCTGTCCCGCCAGTCGCCGACCCCGGTGAAGGTGTGGAGCGAGCCGGCGCTGCGACCGAAGCCCTCTCCCTTGTGCTGGTCCTGGTCTTTGGCATGGTCTTTGTGCTGGTTACCGCCGTCGTTTTCCTTGGCGCGGCGGGCTCTTTCTATCTGCTTCAGGGAGTAGCAATTTCCCGTCGTGTGATTGGCGGGCTTGCCCTCCTTGCTGTGATAGATGCATGGTGCGTCTAGGAGGCTGCGGGCGTCGAAGCGCTTGGGTTGGGGCCGATCCTCCCGAGGTGCGCGAGTGTCGCGCCGGAATGATTTTGGCTCGCGCTGCTCGTAATCGGTGGTGGCGACCAGCTCGTTGTGTCCTCCCTCTCCGCGGCGCTTGCCGTTGTTAGACCGGCCGGCGAATCGGTAGTCGCCACGCCGGGGCTCCGTGTGCGCAGGGCGGCGATTGCGTCGTTGACCGTACTCGTCATCCGAGTCGACTGTAGGGTCTTCGTCGGCGTAGCGGGTGGCGATGTCGAAGAGTTCGGAGATTGAGATATTATCCCTGCTGACGCGACGGAGCTTGGCGCTTAGTGGTTCATACCGGCAGCAGCGTCGGAAGCAGTAGATTGCCGTGTCCGTGCTGATGCCGCTGGAGGTCGTCCACATGTCCTGCCAGCGCTGCACCCACCGGCGGGTCAACTCGTGCGGGCCTTGGACGCAGCGATCCAGGTCTTCTATGGTTGTGGCACGGGTGTACGCGCTGGCGAAGTGCTGGATGAATGCGGCGCGGGCTTCTTCCCAGGAGTCGATGCTGTTGACGGTGAGGGTGTTGAACCAGTGGCGATTGACGCCGTCCATCATGAGAGGCAGGTAGCGTGCTGCGAGTAGCTCGGAGTGGCCCTGGATCCCCATTGCCATGGCGTACGAGTCGATCCAGACGGTAGGGTCGATGTGTGTGTCGTACTTCTCGATGTCGCGGGGTCCTTTGAACCCCACAGGGTACGGCTCGCCTCTGATCATCGACCCGAAGCAAGCGGGGCCGATTCGGGTGAACGCGCTCTGGCGCGGGGCTTCATCGGCGTGGCGGTCGTTCAATCGGTTGCGCGCCCGCCATTCTTGATCATTGACGATATGGGTTCGGGCATCGACTGGCTGCCCGTTGGCGGCGACCATCACCCGCGCGGGGCGTGGCTCAACTCGGTTGTTAGACGAGTGGGCCGCGCGCGGTGCTGGGGGCGGGCCGTTGTTGGCGTTGACGATTGCGCGGTTTGCCGCGTCTGACGACGCCGCGCGACTGACGGATGTGCGCGAATAGAGTCGCCCTTGCGAGTCGGCTGCGGCGTGTTGCTGCTCCAATGCCTTGGCTACCAAAGCCTTGGCGTGCTGGACGAGGATTGCACCGTCTCCCGTTTCGGGGATTCTTGCGAGGACGGCCTGTGCAGCTGCAACGTTGTCGGCTGGAGACGAGTGCAGTGGTAGGCCGTTGGCGTCGACTTCTGCCCGAGGAACTTCGGGTGGTGGTGGTGGGGGTGGCGGAGGTGCTCCGCGCGCCGCTCTATCTGCAGCAGCCCGACTTCCTTCCGGGATGTCAGGGTTTTGGATTCGGGCGACTCGGATTTCTCCGTCTGGGTCGTCGAAGTTAAGGCGTGCGCTGGGAAAGTCGTTCGCACGGGCGCGCTCCATGCGCCGGCGGTTTCGCTGCTGACGATAGTGGGATACGGCCCTCACTTCATCTTGCTCGAGGCGGAATTTCTGCCTTTCGGCGAGCTCCTTTTTCCTCTGCTCCTCGAGGGCCGCCCGGTGCGCCTCGATCTCGGTTGCGGTGGCGGTTGCAGGGAGGGAGTGGTGAAGGCGTCGACTGGGAGCTCTTCTTCACCCCCTGCCATGAAGACTGCGGTCGGGTAGCGGTAGCGCGGGGCCTCGACGGAGTCCGAGTCGGAGTCGCTGCCGAAGAGGGAGAGGATGGAGTCGTCCTCGAAGCCACCTTCGAAGTCGCTCGGGTGGGAGACCAGGGAGATGGAGTCCTTGGTTGACGCTGTGGCGACGGAGCGGGCAGTCGGGGACGCAGCGGTGTATCCTGCAACCGACGTTATAGCGATGATGTCGGCGAAGTCGGCGTCGATCGCGGCGATGACGGGGTCGATGACTGGGATGGTGTCGGTGGAGTCGGCGGCTGGAGCGGTGTCGGCGGAGTCGGCGGCTGCCGAGGCAACGGTGGAGTTGGCGGTTGGTGCCACGACCGCCGACTCGGCATCGTCTTCCAGGGCCGTCTCAGCCTCCGCGTATACCTCGCCGGTGACCGGGCGAGTAGCAGTGAGGAGCTGCCCTGGCGCGAAGGGGTCGTGCGAGCGACCGGGGCGAGGCTCGAGGGGTCGCTGACGCCGGCGAGCCCAACGAAGAGGTTGATGGAGCCGATCGGCACCATCCAGGCGTGCTTGAGAGGCGACGAGGCGGGCCGGTAGGTGCTCGGCTGGATGTGGAAGAAATTGCCGGTGGCGATCATCCTGCCGGAAGCAACCGGCCGCCGCACTGGCGAGTAGGGCCTCGCCGTAGCTCGGAGGCTTGATGTCCCATGCCCCACGGTGGGCGCCACTGTCGTGGATGTAACCACGGCGAGATGCTACGAGGGTAGCACTTCGTTGATGCGAGGGGAAGGGAACATCGCCATCTACGGGTCGAGGTGCAAGAGACGCAAGGGTTTTACACAGGTTCAGCCCCTCCGGAGAGTAAAAGGCCTACGTCCTGCTAGATCTTTATTGCTCAGTGGAGAATTACAATGGGGGGCTCAGTCGGCGGCTACGCCGAGAGCTTACAAGGGGAGATTGGATCTCGAGTGAGGTGTCCTCTAGGGTTTAAGCTCGGGGGTTTATATAGGCACCCCCGATCTAGGGTTACATGGCGATAACTCCGAATCGTATCAGTTGCTACTAATCCGGGATCCGCTAACCCTCTCGCAAGTAATCTTCTTGTCCAGTCGCGTGGACCTCCTCCTTGGGATCACGGCCCAGTCGCCTTAGGGCCCAGTTGCTTGGGCGACTGGCGGTCCACCCGAGCCTCCATCTTCACAGCGAGTGGGACTGGCGACCCACCCCCTATGGGCATATCCCCATCACCTGAAGATGATAATATGTCTATTATTCTTGGGAGACCTTTTCTTAACACCGCAGGGGCTGTTATTGATTGCAATAAAGGAAAGGTTACTTTCAATGTTGATGATAGGGAGCATACCGTTTATTTTCCCAAGAAGATTGAGAAAGCGTGTGGAGTTAATACTATTTCTAATGTGAGAACTATCAAAGTGGGAACTATTGATTTTCCTATATATGAGCCTAAGGAAGAATATCAAACTCTCGTGATTGGATCCATATCAATACAATTCAAGGTAACATGATTGATTTGAGGTTTATTTCTTCTTATGCTATGTAAAATTTATTTTGTGGCAAGACTTGATCAACCTTGTTAACAAATACCTTTTACATGCATAGAGAGGGTAAACAACAACTCTTTCTTCCTCCACTTGCTCTAGTTGTTGTAGCATTTTTAATTTGCAAAGTTCCTTAGTTAATCGAAGATTTCAAAAAAAAAATTCCTGGCCAGTAATAATAAACTAAATACCCAGAAATGTGCATTTTTCAAAGTTTTCAAAAATTCACAAAAATTATACCGTTGGTCCTATTTTTCGACGAGGCACCTGGGAGCACAAGAGGATGACCTGTGGGGCACCGAGAGGCGCCAAACCACAGGCCGGCGCGGCCAAGGAGGTGGCCGCGCCACCATGTGGTGTGGGCCCCTCTTTGCCCCACTTTGACATCTCTTTCTCCCAGCATCTTCTCTCTCCCGAAAAAACTCGTACCAAGTTCCTCTCACTCGCGTTTTTGCTCCAGAGCTCCAGATTTTTCGATCTCTTTGCTCAGCCCAGATTTCTTGCTGAAATTTGGCACATTTGCTCCTTGGTATGTGACTCCTCTACCCATCCAAGTAGAATTTTGTTTGGTTGAGTATATCTTGAATATTTTGCTGCTGTAGGTAACATGTTTAGTGAGCTTGCATGCTTGTTCTAAGTGGTAGAAACTAGTTTTGATGCATGATTAGTACTCTAGCAAGTTCCTATGGTAGTTTCCCTCAATTATATGTCACCAAATCAAATTTTATATCATTTGTTAAAAAAATTCAGAGAAGCTATGAAGAAGTTCAACTTTGGAGAGTTGTTCAAGAAAGGGACAACCAGCACCGGGAGGCCTTCTAGGGCCGCCACCCGGATTAGGCGATCATACAATGAAGACATCATCGCGCCTAGCTTCGCGCCCGAAGAGGACAACGGGGCTCCTAATGCTTCGTCTTTTCCATGCTATGATTTTCTTAGGAATGCAGGGATATTGGAGGATTTCTTCGCCCTTGTCAACAGGGCAGGGTTAACCACCTATGTGGGAGATGAAAGGGAGCAATATTACATGCTCACCAAAATCTTCGTCGAGAGTTTCCGGTTCAACAACAAACAATATGAGCCGACGGTTGCATTCAGGATCTATGGTAATCCTGTTACTATGAAATTGGAGGATTTTTGTCGTGCATTGGATATTGTCCACTGTAGGTACAGCAAGTAGGATTGATGACAAACCCCGGGACTTGTTGGAGCTCTATCGAGGGATTACCGATGATGATTGTCGCACCATTCAGCGTGGCAAGATAAGGAACATTCAACTCCCCGCCATTAAGTATTTTGCATACTACATTGCTACTAGCATTCTTGGTAGGGAGAACACTAGCAACATTTCTAGTTACCATCTTGCTTTCTTGAATATTGCACTTACTGGTCGGACATCTTATCACCTTGGTGCTCTTATTGCTCGCCGCCGACTAACGGGGGCCTATTTTTGGAGGAACTATCGCCTCTGCGTGTTTTACATATCTAAGTCTTCCTATTGATCCTAATGATGTGCCATTGGCCCCTAGGAAACTCGATATTACTGCTATGAAGAGTCATCATTTTGTGACTACTGATTCTACTTTAGATAATATGGTTTATAGAATGTTGTTTTCTGACGGGGATGAGAAAGAAATTCCTCTTCCCCAACCAGGTTTGTTCAGTATTGACAGGCAATCATGGTCGTGCACTAAGGAGGAAGTGGATGAGCATTTGAAGATAAAAGACTTCCACCAGCAACATGACTCCGAGGATGCCGGGGCCTCCTACGACCACACCGTCACGTATCCGGGTGCTTCTTCTAGCACACACCCGGAATACGATCCATCTTCGTCATACTACGGAGATACTACCTCATGGGATCGATGGGATTGAAATCCACTTAGGCCAAAAGCCTAAGCTTGGGGGGAGGTATACCGGCATCACTCATTCTTTGCATATTATGGTTGCTGGATACTTGTACATACTTTCTTTGTTCGTTTGAGTGGTTTTCTAATGAGAGGAAGATGATATTTGGGGAAGTGCTGCCTGAAAACAGATTCTGGAATGTTACCGTAAAAATTCTCAAAAATAGCCCGAGCGTCATTTTGAGCTGCCAATTTTTGTGCAGGTTCCCCAGGTTGTTATATAACTTTCATTAGTTGAACACTTTTCGAGCTGAGCAACGTAAGATTTTTGTAAAAATCGATTTCTGTACTGCTGGCAGGTTTTGGCAGATTTCTGCCATCTCGCTTTTCTGTGTTTCTTCTAGTTTGCTATTTCTTGTTTTTGCTTTGTTTCCTTCCCAAAACACAAAAAGACCAAAAATATTTCTGTTGTTTCTCTTCACCATTTGTTTGCTCTGGTTTCTTGCATTTGTTTCGCTTTATTTGCTATTGCTAGTTTGCTATAAGAAAACCCAAAAAGATTTTGCTTTGTTTGCTTGTTTCCTCTTGTTCTTGTTTCTAATTTGAAAACACCAAAAATATTTGCTGTTCTTCTCTGGTTTGTAAAGTTCTTTATGAGTTCAATGGTCTTTGGTGGCTGGAGCGTGGTTTTCATTTCATATTATCCAAGCTACACAAGTGAAAAGGCGGAGGAGCAGAGGAAAAAGGAGCTCGCCGAAAGGCAGAAATTCCGCCTCGAGCAAGATGAAGTGAGGGCCAGTCTTATAGGTTGCAATTTAGTGCTATTCTTTATGTATATGATTGTTATGATGTCATAAACACCGGGTTTCGCGATATAGTAATCAAATAAGTTCTACATCATCTTCCTCATCGTCATCATCTTCATCCTCATTGCCCTCATCCTCAACATCTTCCTCCTCCTCATCGTCTTCATCATCGTCCTCATGCCCTGAACGAAATTGATCCGTAGAGCAAAGAAACGGGCAAACGTCTTGCGAGTGGGACGAATGCCGATATAAGCCTCCATGAAGGTGGCAAAGCAAGAAAGGTAAAAAAACGGTGGAGGCCCCTTCCACTTGTCGGGCAAAGTTCTGTGATTGTGTTGTGCAGGTTCACATTGATGCGTGTAGTTGACACGTCCGTTGGGTATAAACAAGACAAATGTGTGTGCTTGTACCTGTAGCCTCTCGCAATCGTGACACCTAGAAGAGCCCGAAAGGTGACCGATCTGTCACGCAGCGTGCGCTTCTCGCGCGTCCTCATCGACGGGGGCAGTAGCACACTTAGGCCAAATAGTATCCATAGAGCAACTATTTTCAGAAATCTGAATTAGGAGTGCAAGTATCTCTCAGAACCCTGCTGCTGGTAACACTTATTTCCAACAAGGTGCATGAGTGTAACGGGTCGAGGTGCAAGAGACGCAAGGGTTTTACCCAGGTTCAGCCCCTCCGGAGAGTAAAAGGCCTACGTCCTGCTAGATCTTTATTGCTCAGTGGAGAATTACAATCGGGGGGCTCAGTCGGCGGCTACGCCGAGAGCTTACAAGGGGAGATTGGATCTCGAGTGAGGTGTCCTCTAGGGTTTAAGCTCGGGGGTTTATATAGGCACCCCCGATCTAGGGTTACATGGCGATAACTCCGAATCGTATCAGTTGCTACTAATCCGGGATCCGCTAACCCTCTCGCAAGTAATCTTCTTGTCCAGTCGCGTGGACCTCCTCCTTGGGATCACGGCCCAGTCGCCTTAGGGCCCAGTTGCTTGGGCGACTGGCGGTCCGCCCGAGCCTCCATCTTCACGGCGAGTGGGACTGGCGACCCACCCCCTATGGGCATATCCCCATCACTCGAAGATGATAATATGTCTATTATTCTTGGGAGACCTTTTCTTAACACCGCAGGGGCTGTTATTGATTGCAATAAAGGAAAGGTTACTTTCAATGTTGATGATAGGGAGCATACCGTTTATTTTCCCAAGAAGATTGAGAAAGCGTGTGGAGTTAATACTATTTCTAATGTGAGAACTATCAAAGTGGGAACTATTGATTGTCCTATATATGAGCCTAAGGAAGAATATCAAACTCTCGTGATTGGATCCATATCAATACAATTCAAGGTAACATGATTGATTTGAGGTTTATTTCTTCTTATCCTATGTAAAATTTATTTGGTGGCAAGACTTGATCAACCTTGTTAACAAATACCTTTTACATGCATAGAGAGGGTAAACAACAACTCTTTCTTCCTCCACTTGCTCTAGTTGCTGTAGCATTTTTAATTTGCAAAGTTCCTTAGTTAATCGAAGATTTCAAAAAAAAAATCCTGGCCAGTAATAATAAACTAAATACCCAGAAATGTGCATTTTTCAAAGTTTTCAAAAATTCACAAAAATTATACCGTTGGTCCTATTTTTCGACGAGGCACCTGGGAGCACAAGAGGATGACCTGTGGGGCACCAGAGGGCGCCAAACCACAGGCCGGCGCGGCCAAGGAGGTGGCCGCGCCACCATGTGGTGTGGGCCCCTCTTTGCCCCACTTTGACATCTCTTTCTCCCAGCATCTTCTCTCTCCCGAAAAAACTCGTACCAAGTTCCTCTCACTCGCGTTTTTGCTCCAGAGCTCCAGATTTTTCGATCTCTTTGCTCAGCCCAGATTTCTTGCTGAAATTTGGCACATTTGCTCCTTGGTATGTGACTCCTCTACCCATCCAAGTAGAATTTTGTTTGGTTGAGTATATCTTGAATATTTTGCTGCTGTAGGTAACATGTTTAGTGAGCTTGCATGCTTGTTCTAAGTGGTAGAAACTAGTTTTGATGCATGATTAGTACTCTAGCAAGTTCCTATGGTAGTTTCCCTCAATTATATGTCACCAAATCAAATTTTATATCATTTGTTAAAAAAAATTCAGAGAAGCTATGAAGAAGTTCAACTTTGGAGAGTTGTTCAAGAAAGGGACAACCAGCACCGGGAGGCCTTCTAGGGCCGCCACCCGGATTAGGCGATCATACAATGAAGACATCATCGCGCCTAGCTTCGCGCCCGAAGAGGACAACGGGGCTCCTAATGCTTCGTCTTTTCCATGCTATGATTTTCTTAGGAATGCAGGGATATTGGAGGATTTCTTCGCCCTTGTCAACAGGGCAGGGTTAACCACCTATGTGGGAGATGAAAGGGAGCAATATTACATGCTCACCAAAATCTTCGTCGAGAGTTTCCAGTTCAACAACAAACAATATGAGCCGACGGTTGCATTCAGGATCTATGGTAATCCTGTTACTATGAAATTGGAGGATTTTTGTCGTGCATTGGATATTGTCCCTGTAGGTACAGCAAGTAGGATTGATGACAAACCCCGGGACTTGTTGGAGCTCTATCGAGGGATTACCGATGATGATTGTCGCACCATTCAGCGTGGCAAGATAAGGAACATTCAACTCCCCGCCATTAAGTATTTTGCATACTACATTGCTACTAGCATTCTTGGTAGGGAGAACACTAGCAACATTTCTAGTTACCATCTTGCTTTCTTGAATATTGCACTTACTGGTCAGACATCTTATCACCTTGGTGCTCTTATTGCTCGCCGCCTGACTAACAGGGGGCCTATTTTTGGAGGAACTATCGCACTGCGTGTTTTACATATCTAAGTCTTCCTATTGATCCTAATGATGTGCCATTGGCCCCTAGGAAACTCGATATTACTGCTATGAAGAGTCATCATTTTGTGACTACTGATTCTACTTTAGATAATATGGTTTATAGAATGTTGTTTTCTCGACGGGGATGAGAAAGAAATTCCTCTTCCCCAACCAGGTTTGTTCGGTATTGACAGGCAATCATGGTCGTGCACTAAGGAGGAAGTGGATGAGCATTTGAAGATAAAAGACTTCCACCAGCAACATGACTCCGAGGATGCCGGGGCCTCCTACGACCACACCGTCACGTATCCGGGTGCTTCTTCTAGCACACACCCGGAATACGATCCATCTTCGTCATACTACGGAGATACTACCTCATGGGATCGATGGGATTGAAATCCACTTAGGCCAAAAGCCTAAGCTTGGGGGGAGGTATACCGGCATCACTCATTCTTTGCATATTATGGTTGCTGGATACTTGTACATACTTGCTTTGTTCGTTTGAGTGGTTTTCTAATGAGAGGAAGATGATATTTGGGGAAGTGCTGCCTGAAAACAGATTCTGGAATGTTACCGTAAAAATTCTCAAAAATAGCCCGAGCGTCATTTTGAGCTGCCAATTTTTGTGCAGGTTCCCCAGGTTGTTATATAACTTTCATTAGTTGAACACTTTTCGAGCTGAGCAACGTAAGATTTTTGTAAAAATCGATTTCTGTACTGCTGGCAGGTTTTGGCAGATTTCTGCCATCTCGCTTTTCTGTGTTTCTTCTAGTTTGCTATTTCTTGTTTTTGCTTTGTTTCCTTCCCAAAACACAAAAAGACCAAAAATATTTCTGTTGTTTCTCTTCACCATTTGTTCGCTCTGGTTTCTTGCATTTGTTTCGCTTTATTTGCTATTGCTAGTTTGCTATAAGAAAACCCAAAAAGATTTTGCTTTGTTTGCTTGTTTCCTCTTGTTCTTGTTTCTAATTTGAAAACACCAAAAATATTTGCTGTTCTTCTCTGGTTTGTAAAGTTCTTTATGAGTTCAATGGTCTTTGGTGGCTGGAGCGTGGTTTTCATTTCATATTATCCAAGCTACACAAGTGAAAAGGCGATAATGACGATCTACGACAATCTGATTGTGGTGAGAGGCTGGTATGAACTCTATTTATTTTCATTTTTGTACATATACTCATCCATGTGAGCATGCTTAGTTGGTTCATGTGAGGTATATGTTATTTGAGAAAGTCTAGTAGTTTATGATCTCTCATGTTTAGCTCCAATCTATTAATATGAGTAGCATGTCATGGATGTTTGCTTGCATTGTTTTATTCATAAGTAAGTATGGCATTGTGGTATCCTCCTCTGAATAATTCATTTATATCGACTTGGCACATGCTCACGCATGCATATGACTGAACAAAAAGTCAATTAAGCCTCGATGATCTATATTGCTTCAGAGTTCTTGTATCACTTTTATGCCTCCGTTAATTTATTTTGCCGCAAGCATGATTATGACAGTTACTGCTCTCTTGATTTGTTGCTCCCTAGTCTATTGCTAGCCTTCACTTGTACTGAGCAGGAACGCTGCTCGTGCTTCCAAACACCTGAAAACCAAGTTGTTCCAAAAGTGTCCACCATAAATACCTACGCATGGCATTTCAAACCATTCCAAGTAAATTCTTGTGCGCTACCTTTAAAACCTTCAAAATGCTTCTCAATTTGTGTTTATGTTTCATAGCTCATGAGGAAGTATGTGGTGTTTAGCTTTCAACCTTGTCATTTACTTTTGACGGACTCTCATATGGACTAGTGGCACATCCGCTTATCCAATAATTTTGCAAAAAGAGCTGGCAATGGGATTCCCGATCCCGAATTAATTAACTTAAATAGACACTCCTCCATGGTTTGTGATTGTTGGACGGCACCCGAAGGATTCGGTTAGCCATGGCTTGTGTAAGCAAAGGTTGGGGGGAGTGTCATCATCATAATAAAACTAAAATAAAAAAAGGCACTCCTTCATGGTATGAGATTGTTGGCAGGCACCCGAGGATTCGGTTAGCCATGGTTTGTGCAAGAAAGGTTGGAAGGAGTGCCAAATAAATATGCAATAATTCATGGGAGCCGCTCTTGAAAGTCCGGTTGGCGAGGTAGTTAGTGTACCCAGTACCATTCGTTGACAACAACAAACACCTCTCAAAATAATTTTACTCCTGTCTTTATAAAAATGAAAAGCTCTAGCGCATGTTAATCCCTCGCTTCCCTCTGCGAAGGGTCAATCTTTTACTTTTATGTTGTGTCTCCATTATTTCTTTGAGCACTATCTTGAGAGCACAACTTGTCATTCTTAGTATAATATGCTTGTCTCAAAATATGATTGATTGTGTTATAACTTTGATGCATTTATCTTTTGACAATCACTACTTCTAGTCTTTCTATGAACTCCGGAGGTGCCCGGGCATTTATGTTTTGCCAATCAAATACGAGCAAGCGAGATACCACTTTATCATACTCTCTTATGAACATTGCAATCCTGCTTATATACATGATTCATGATGCTTATTATTAATTGTTGGTACCTCTCCATGATTGACATAGCTGTTAGATGATCTTATTTGCATGTATCTCATTATGAATTGCTTAAGTATTAGCCATAGCATGAGAATATATACATCATATGAGCAAATGTGTTCGTGAAAGTTCTTTTATCGCTCAGTTGTTAACTGAATTGCTTGAGGACAAGCAATAAGCTAAGCTTGGGGGGAGTTGATACGTCCAAAACGTATCTACTTTCCCGAACACTTTTGCTATTGTTTTGCCTCTAATTTGTGTATTTTGGATGCAACTAACACGGACTAACGCTGTTTTCAGCAGAACTGTTATGGTGTCTCGTTTTTGTGCAGAAATCCAACTTTCGGGAAAATCCTCGGAATTTATGCAGAAGGCCCTATTTTCTCAGAATAATGACGGAGCCAGAAGGACAATTAAGGTGGAGGCCCGAGGGCCCCACACCATAGGGCGGGCGGCCCAGGGGGGGCCCGCGCGGCCCTGTGGTGTGGCCCCCTCGGCCGGCCTCCGACGCCCTCCTTCGGACTATTTATCGGCCTCGACCTAAAAACGCACGGGGAGAAGTCGAAGTCGCCAGAAACCCTCCAGAACGCTGCAACATCGCGAAACTCCGTCGCGGGAGCCAGAAGTCTCCGTTCTGGCACTCCGCAGGGACGGGGAATTGGAGGAGATCATCGCCGCCATCACCGCCAACGCCTCTACATCAACCAGCCATGTTTCCCCCATCCATGTGTGAGTAATCCCCCCGCTGTAGGCCGAAGGGGATGGTAGGGATTGGATGAGATTGGTCATGTAATAGCATAAGATTGTTAGGGCATAGTGCCTAGTGTCCGTAATTGGTACTTTGATGATATTGTTGCAACTTGTTATGCTTAATGCTTGTCACTAGGGCCCGAGTGCCATGATCTCAGATCTGAACATGTTATTGTTTCATCAAGATAATCATTGTTTATGGTCTTACCTATAAGTTGTATACACATGTCGCTGTCCGGAACCAATGGCCCCGAAGTGACAAGAATTGGGACAACCGGAGGGGATGGTAGCGATGTGAGGATCACATGTGTTCACGGAGTGTTAATGCTTTGCTCCGGTACTCTATTAAAAGGAGTACCTTAATATCCAGTAGTTTCCCTTGAGGCCCGGCTGCCACCGGCTGGTAGGACAAAAGATGTTGTGCAAGTTTCTCATTGCGAGCACGCACGACTATATATGGAACACATGCCTATTGATTGCTTTGTACTTGGACACCGTTTTATTATTATCCGCAAATGCCCTGCTATGATTGTTACATGAGTTTCTCTCATCCATGCAACGCCCGTCATCCGTCCCCGTGCCTACGGTATTTTAATCCTGCTGTTTACTAAAATCACTACTGCTGTCTTTGTTACTCTGTCGCTGTTATTTCACTACCGCTACTGCTATAAAACCGTTACTACTCGATAAACTCTTGCGAGCAAGTCCGTTTCCAGTGCGACTGAATTGACAACTCCGCTGTTAAGGCTTCCAAGTGTTCTTTGTCTCCCCTTGTGTCGAATCAATAAATTGGGTTTTACTTCCCTCGAAGACTGTTGCGATCCCCTATACTTGTGGGTCATCAGAAGCGCTCGCGCAGTGAGTCAATTCCCTTTTTATCACCTAGTGTTTAATTGCGTTCACATGTGTTCACACTAACAGCTTGTATTACTACTTTGCAAGTTGCATGCAGTAAAGAGTGTTCACACTGCATGCATGCACATGCACAGATCATCTCATTGATTTGCATTTAATGAGCTAACTTTTCAGCATGCTTTCGTAAGTTGTTGCATGCATACACATAGCATCTCACTTTTTTTCTTCAGCACGAGGCAGATTCTCAATTCTCTTTTTGCAATTCCCTTTTGGTTTTTTTTCGTACGGTAATTCATGTTTAAGGGGATCCTTTTGCAATTCCCTTTTTCGGGCCAGTGGTTTTTAAGGGGGAAATAACGGGTGGGAAGATCCACTTGCAACTCAAATGAACTACCACTTGCTACTCAAATTAAGTATTATTTTTAAGCTGTAAGCTAACAAAAGTTGCTAAAATATTCTAAATGAAATTTACTTTTTTAGGGTTGCTGGGTATTTATATTTACCGTTGATAAATAACGGGGCACCGGGTTGATAACTTGTAAACAAAAAAAGAGTCGCTACATATTTTAAATTAAATAAAAAAATTAGGGTTGATATTTATTTATATTTACCATTGATAAATAGCGGATCACCGGGTTGATAGCTTGTAAACTAAAAGAGAGTCGCTAAAATATTCTAAATGAAATACTTTTTAGCGTTATTATTTATTTATATTTATAGTTGATAAATAACGAGGCACAAGGTTGATAGCTTGTAAAATAAAAAAATGTTCGCTAAAATATTTCTAAATGAAATACTTTTTAGGGTTGGTAGTTATTTATAATTACCATTGATAAATAACTAGGCTCCGGGTTGATAACTTGTAAACTAAAAAGAGTCGCCAAAATATTTGAAATAAATTTAGATTTTTAGGGTTGGTAGTTATTCATATTTACTATTGATAAATATCAGGACACCGGGTTGATAGCTGCTAAACTAAAAAAGATTCGCTAAAATGTTTAAAATAAAATTAACTTTGGGGTTGATAATTTTATACATTTACCGTTGATCACTCAAGTACGGAGGGGTTGATTATTCCAAACAAAGAGGGTTGATAACTTTTAGTCCGAAAAAAAGTTGCTCGAAACATATCAACATGGGTGCTAGTTTTGAAGATCTCGTCGAGACGGATTTATTGGTGAAAGCGAATCTTAATTTGGAGTTGTCGTTCGAAAGTTAAAACGTTTTAAATTTTCAAATTTGGAAAAGATTCCGCTGACATCAGCAGATTCGTCTATTTGTGCATGCATGCAGAACTTTTTCTCAATACCCTGCACAAGGTTGATAATTTTATACATTTACCGTTGATCACTCAAATACGGAGAGGTTGTTTATTCAAATAGAGAGGGTTGATAACTTTTAGTCCGAAAAAAAGTTGCTCGAAACATATCAACATGGGTGCTAGTTTTGAAGATCTCGTCGAGACAGATTTATTGGTGAAAGCGAATCTTAATTTGGAGTTGTCGTTTGAAAGTTAAAACGTTTTGAATTTTCAAATTTGGAAAAGATTCCGCCGACATCGGCAGATTCGTCTATTTGTGCATGCATGCGGAACTTTCCCTCAATACCCTGCACCGGGTTGATAATTTTATACATTTACTCGTTGATCACTCAAGTACGGAGGGGTTGGTTATTCAAATAGAGAGGCTTGATAACTTTTAGCCGAAAAAAAGTTTGTCGAAACATATTAACATGGGTGCTAGTTTTGAAGATCTCGTCGAGACGGATTTATTGGTGAAAGCGGATCTTAATTTGGAGTTGTCGTTTGAAAGTTAAAACATTTTGAATTTTGAAATTTGGAAAAGATTACGCTGACATCAGCAGATTCGTCTATTTGTGCATGCATGCAGAACTTTCCCTCAATACCCTGCACTAGGTTGATAATTTTATACCTTTGCCGTTGATCACTCAAGTACGGAGGGGTTGATTATTCAAATAGAGAGGGTTGATAACTTTTAGCCCAAAAAAAAGTCGTCGAAACATATTAACATGGGTGCTAGTTTTGAAGATCTCGTCGAGACAGATTTATTGGTGAAAGCGGATTTTAATTTGGAGTTGTCGTTTGAAAGTTAAAACGTTTTAAACTTTTAAATTTGTTTCTTTTTGCATGCATGCAAATGTACGGCAAGGTAAAACACGTTTGCTCCTAATCATGTCTGAAACCGATCGCTCGCTAATCTCCTAGCGATCGAGCGCCAGCTAGGGCAGCCCATCAAAGACATGCGCGGGCGACTTTGTAGTCTGTTCTTTTTTGTGCAGAGGAGAAATTAGTTTACGTGATCGATCTTTTTTTTTTGAAAAACATAGTAAAAACGTAGACGCTCACATACACACGCATACACCCACCTCTATCATACACACATACACCATATTCCTATGAGCACCTCCGAAAGACTGAGCCGGCGGATTGGATCTTGAAATTGACGAAGTCACCACAGCCGCCTCGCTGTCGACGGGAACATCACCTCCCACTGAATAAATATTTCGCCTTTATAAGACATAAAGATGTCAAACTTAGGATTTGAACTCTGGTGGGCTGGAGATACAACCATCCTCCTAACCACCCAACTTCTCTCTGCCACTGCATGCACTCTCCGCTCCTTGCTTTCACCTCGCACCCTAGCTTTGCCTCTCTGCTGCCAATTAGTTGGGCAAGCAATCAAGGCAACCTCCCATCAACACTAGTAAAAAAGACGACAACTAACGTGTCAACACCTGGATTTTTAAGTCCAGATGCCTATTATGCCATTCATCGCAATCCCAGGAATATTGTTTTTGCGAGACATAATAGATTGATATCACAATACATCATTCATTACATACCATAATCGTCTTACAAATAAAGGATCACATCATCCAGTCTCATTACAATAATAGAAGTTCTATTTATTCATTACATAACACATAGCGGAAGCGAAATAGCGTAGTAGTAGTCCATCTATTCCACAGGCAACTGTTGACGTCAGGAGTGATCCTAGTTGTCGTAGACGTCCTGCTGTCCTTCTTCCGGGTTCTGGTACTCGTCTTCATAGTCTGGCCATTTGAATAGCCAGGGACAAGGCCATGAGTACTTTAAAGTACTCGCAAACTAATACTAAGGTAAAATACTATCAACTACAGTAAGGGGGTTCTAAGCTCTAGTTTCATTTGCATAAAGCCAGTTTTATTTCATAAACACTTTAATAATCAAAGCCTCTTTATTTGCTAAACTCAAGTGGGGAACATTAGTGTCATTCCCACAACTCAGGTGTGATTCAAAGTCAAAGTCACCTTTCAATTCAAAAATCACAAGTCACCATTCATATTTTTAGAAAAGTTCTGATGACGGAACAGTATGGCCTTTCCAACTGTCCATAACCGCGGACGCGGCTATTCGAATAGGTTTGACTCTGCAGAGGTTGTACACTTGTGCCACAACAATTGCAATAGTTCGTCAGGGGTAACTGGCCCTGATTTATCGTACGCAGTACGCGAACTACCAATCCTAACCTTTCATTTACATACTCTAGTATGAGCACCTCTCCCCATGAGCTTGGCCTCCCGGTGAAAACCGCAGTCAACCCGGGAACTGCACAGGGCTTGGGCTGGACATTCACCTCATTTCACGTCATTTCACATCACTTCACCAGTACGGAGGCAGCCTCAAGCATAACCCCTATGACGCGTGTTCAGAGGGAACCCATACTAAAATTTATAAGTTTCCAGCTAAGCCTTACCCAGATTCAGGTATTGTGGGGGTACTTGTAAAATTGGAATGGTATCGCATCCGAACCCAACCATCAGTTTTTTGTAAAATTCACCAAGTCATTCACCAGTCATATTCACCTTCAAAATCTCTCAATAGAATGACTCATCATTCCAAGGTTTTCAAAGTCATTTCAATTCACAAGTTCCCAACTAGAGTAGTCACTTTTAATATTGAGCACTAGCCACTAGTTATGAGGGGTGCTAAGTATCTTGGAGCTTGCTAGGCTAAGTGTGATTCTCTTGTACTACTCTATAATTCAACCAAGTGAATCATAAATCAAAAAGTAACTTTGATAAATAAAATCAAATAAAGCTTGTAAGGTAAAAACTTGGGATAGGTTCATAAGGTAAGAATGTAATGGTGCCTTGCTCTTGTAGAGCTTTGCACTTTGCAAGAATATAAACTTGCAACCAAAATGGTTTGCATTAGTCTAGCTTGCATTGGTAATAGCTTGCCATAATATAGCTTGCCTTGATTGGTGATGTGATCAAAGTTTTCTTGCCCTTCCTCTTGGTAGAAGACCTCTTCCTCTTGATAGTCTCCGGTACTAGCGTCTATAAACGAATACGAGGATACAATCACCAAACAACACTTAAGTAGTCTTAATTTGCCTTAATGGCTCACACAATGAATCTTAGCATCACTACTTAACATCTATTCACAAATTATGCTAGGGTTTTCTTATTTAATATTGGGGGAAATAATTTCCTCTCATTGAAAATTTGAATTAAGGTTTCTCTTTGGTTTGGAGAAATAATTTCCTCTCATTGAATTCTTCTTAAGATTTAATTTCTCTCATGAATAATATATGACCTAGGTTGACCAAAGTCAACCTCTTCATACTTATCATTTGAGAAAATGATTTAAATGAGGTTTCATACCTCATGCATTTTAATACTAACATGGTAGTGATTTAATGCCACCAAATAACTCAATATGAGATTATATAGACCATGGTCACTACCTCATGTTGAACTACTTGAAAACAAGATTTAAATGAGAGGAAAACCTCTCATATGATTTATCACATAATTGTAACTAATTTAGTAAAAACTAATATTGAGGTGATGCCATATTCTCAAATAACCAGGGATGATCCCATGTTGACCAAGATCAACACTTCACACTTATTTTTTTAGAAAAAGGATTTAAATGAGATTCATCATCTCATGTGATTTAAATAACCATTGCAATTTAAATACTATGTTGATTTAAATTCTACAAGTGGGCAAGTATGAGCCTAAGCATTTAAAGGTCAACACAATACTTCATAACACTTGTGAGAATGCTTTAAATGAGGTGCTACACCTCATAGATTTAAATTCCTAAAATTTGGATATAGTTTAAATGGGCTAGTATTGACTACATAGCCAATATTTGCTTCTAGCCCATGATCATGTACAGAACATATATCATATTTTTACATAGTAAATTAGAGTTTGTTAAATGTGAATTATTGCAATTGGATTCACTGCAAAATTCAAATTGGTTGATTTTTAAGATTTATTTGAATACAGAAAAGTATCGGGTTTGTTATTTTTGCTATTCAAAAACTACACAATATATGAGTTTGAATCCAGTGGGGTTAGTTAGAGCAATTCATAAGCTTTCCAGAACATTTGGATTTGCTAAATTTGAGTTTGTAGAATTTGAAATATTCAATGTATAGGACAGACCAGTATTGAATTTAAACCACAAAAGAATTAAACGAATTTGAATTCTGGGCTTTAGGCGGGAAGGTAAACGGGCCAAACTGAGGAAAACAGCGCTGGGCTGGCCCGGTAACGCTTCAGCGCGCCGCGGGCCAACTGACAGGGTGGGGCCTGCGTGTCAGTCTCACTTTAACACCGAATCGGTACCTGGCAACGTCGACCGTCAGATTAGAACCCGATCGCACGGTTGTGGTTCGTCTTCTTCTCCGGCGAGAGGAGGGCATGCTGGCGACGGAGGTTGGGGGTCGGGGAGCGTCCTGGGCCGCCGGCGGTCGAGGGAGAGGGGCGAGGCGACGTTGTCGAGGGTGTAGAGGCCCCTGGTACCGCGGCGAGGCTCGGGGTGGCTCCAGGCGAAGCAGATGATCTGCGGGGCTCCGGCGGGAACGAGCTGGCGATTGGAGCTTCTCCGGCGAGGTAATGTAAAATTGGTGGGAGGAGAAGGGGCAAGGATGAGAGAGGAGCAGATGGTGTGAAGAATCGTGGCTCCGATCTTTCCTATTTATAGGCTGGTGCGAGGGCCGTGGCTGCGGCGAAGGGGTCGACGACGACAATGGCGCTACGGGCTACGAAAGGGCAAGGCGAGGTGCGCATCTTGTAGGCGACATCTAGGCGAGGCTCTGGGTGTAGCTGGCGCGTCCAGGGCGTGATGGAATGGCTCGGGAGCTTCTGCGACGAGGACGGTACCGGGCGGCAGGATTCCGATCATGGCGACGGCGACAAGGCTTGGGCCAGCTAGCGAGCATGTCCAGAGGGTAGCTGTGGTCGTGATGATCATTCGTGCCAAGTGGGAGAGGGAGAGGAGGACTAGAGCGACGGGTCGACGGCGTGCTCTGGCGTGTCCAGGGTGGTGCTGGTGCACGCTCACCGCGTGCCTGGCACGCTTTCTGGCGCGTCTGGGCACGGCTTGCCTGGCCAATGGCGTGCACGGATGGGCTAGGGCTTGGTACTGGCTTCGTCCTTGTGTGCTAGGGGAGCTCTGTGACATGGTGAAAGTGAGAGGGGAAGGCCAGAGAGAGGAGGGGCAAGCATGGCCGGCATGGGTACGGCATGAGTTTTTTTGTGATCATGCCAACGCTTTAATCGACCAAACTGGTACCAGGCTTGATGCAGGGGTTGCAGAGGGTGGTGATCATCACGAGTTGAAAGGGGTTTAGGCCAAAATCCTCTGGATAATAGCATGTAACATGAAGCAAAGATGCTGCCTGCCATGTGTTCGATAAAATGGCCGCATGAAAAATTTTATGGAATTTTGGAAATCTTTTTGGTGAATCTCATTCTTATATTTAATGTGATGGAAAGGTGGTGGTGGTGTTCATTTTGGTGAAGTTTTGCAACAATTCAAAAAGTGGATCATCTTCTCTTTAATTCAAAGTCTCCACTTGGCAAGTCTCTACTGGTCAACCTGGTCAACTTCAGCAGGGATGGTCAACATGAAAGTTGTTGACCTTGACATGGTCTTGGATTACATGGTCATAGTTGACCATGTTTGGTTGAAGAAAAATCAAAGCCAGAGGGGTAAAGAGGGGATCATGTTAAAAATCACCAAAATGACCATCATCACATGTGAGATGGTTTTGAGATTTCCTTTGATTTGATTCTTGTTTCTTTGATGCAATTGTGTTTGTTTATCAAATATAAGTATTCTACAAGCAAGAGATCAAGCAATGGTGGCCTTGGTTGAAGATTTGCAAATTTGGCTAAGTGTATGTGAGTGAATTTTGGGGATTTTCTCCCTATTTGATTTCTCTCCATTTGAGTTGACTTTTGTTGACTCTAATGTGGTTCTTATTAGTTTAGAAACATATTCCAACCATTGAAACCAATTCAAAAGGTCTTGGTCAAAGATTTGCAAAAATGGCCATAACACATAAGAGGTGATGTGTCACTTTTCACTATTCTTGTAAATTGTTGATCTTGCTTTAATTGGGCATGGGTTAGGGTCAATTTAGGGTTATATTAGGTTGAGAGATGGTTTCCCATCATTTGGTCAAGATTTAAAGTCATAGGGCAAAAATTGGGTATTATGGCTATGTGTCACATATGCCTCTATGCATATGTTGCATTTGAGATTTAATTTGACTTGGCTTGACCCAATTGGTGTTGTTGAGTGTTGAAATGGTATATGGAAGTGATCCAACCATTCACAACAAGTATTAGGGTCAATATTCTCAAATTCACAGATTTGCACTTTTGCTCTCATATGCCTCTATGGCATTTTTAGTTTCTTTTTAATTTCTTTGGAAAACACTTGGATTTGGTTTGATAAGCCTTAGGTAAGGTGTATGAAGGTTTTCCAAACCTCTAAGCAAAGTAGAAAAGCTTAGGGTAAAGTTTTATAAATATAGCCATAGGCAAATATGCCTTTTTCTTATTTATTTTCCTTTTATTTTATTTTAACTAGGAGGGTGAAAAGAGGGGTGAGGTTTAGGGTTTTAGATCACTTCAACTTCTAATAACAAGCAATCATAGCAATAGCACAAGAATTAAGCAAGGTCACTATGGATCATACTTAATTGAATAAAAGTTTTTGTTGGTTCCAAAATTTGGAACTAGGGAAGTGCATTGTCTTTGTTTTGAAATTTTTGGGATGTTACAAACCCTTCCCCCTTAAACAAATCTCGTCCCGAGATTTTAAGAAAAGTTAGGTTCCTAAGAGAGATTGAGCATTTTATTAACAGGTAGACATACTTGGCATGGTCTGGGGTGCTTCCTGAGCTTCAGTGGCAGTCATGTGGTAGAGACGGCCGTTGTTGTTGTTCTGGTTCCTTCTACCTGCGAAGCGACGCTGTTGCTGAGCAGGTGCTGCGGTATTGGCGGCAATCCTGGCAAGCTTTTTGGGGCACTCATTGGAGAAGTGACCCACAACTCCACATTCATAGCAGTTGACGGTGGACTTGTCTTTGGGGATTACGGGGGTAGCATTGCTTCCAGTCCTTGGGGCAGTATTGGTGTTGTTGTTGTTTCCATTGTTGTTGTTGTTGTTGTTGTTGGGGTGGTTGTTGCTGCTGCTATTGTTGTTGTTATTGCCTCCGGGCTTCGGGGGTCTTCCGTTGTTGTTGTGGTGGTTGGGGCGATAACTCTGAGCAGGGGGTTTGTTGTATCTTGGGGTGAATCCTCCAGAGGAGTTGTTGCGGTACTTCTGGGTGTGGTGGGGTCCATTCTGGTTCATCATTCTGCGCTTGCGGTTCTCATTGGCCTGATGCAGCTTTCCTTCCATCTGTATGGCTGAGTCTACCAGGGCTTCTAAGTCAGCGAACGGAATGTTCACTAACACAGTTTGCATCTCATCATGCAGTCCGTTCAGAAATCTTTCCTTTCTCTTCTCATTGGTGTCGGTCTCATCCGGGGCGTACCTTGACAGAGTGAGAAACCTGTCGCGGTATTCCACCACGGACATCCTTCCTTGCTTGAGTTCATGGAACTCGTCTCTCATCTTCTTGATCAGTCCTTGGGGCACATGATATTTGCTGAATTTCAGCTTAAAGTCTTCCCATGTCATCATCTGTCCCGCATTCATTGCACGGGCACTTGTCCACCAGGCTCTGGCAGGTCCTGACAGGTAGTGGGTGGCAAACAGTACTTTTTCTGCGGCTTCTACTCCCGCAACTTCGAGGTTGTTCTCCATGGTCTGGAGCCAGTCATCAGCATGTAGGGGCTCTTCAGTCTTGTTGAACATCGGTGGGTTGGTGTGCTGAAAGTTCTTCAACTTCGACCCAGGGTGATCGTGGTTTCCATGGCCGTTGTTGTTCTGAGCGAGCTGTTGCAGTGCAGCAATGTTGGCTTGGCGTTCAGCTCTCTCGACTTCTCGGTCTGCCATCATTGTCTGCAGCAGTTGCATCATGGCATCCTGGGTGGCGTTGCGGGTTGGTGGGGCCATCTAAACATTGATGTAGAGGATAAGATAAGAGGGAAATTTCTATGGTTTGTTTTGTTAAAGTTTAGAAAGTTCATAAATTGAAAACTTGAGTAGTGTTGCGGGGGTAAAAACCAACAACACTTTTTCATTCATACCAAGCATCATACATTACAAAGCTAACACACCGTTGGTTTGAAGAACCATTCATCGCTCTACGATACAAGGGGATCCTGATACAACTCACACCTACTTAAGTGCTGGGGTGATACTACTCTTCCGGGTGGATTCTTCTTCTTCACGGGTGATGTGCTTGGCGAGAGGCGAGGGCGTTGTCCAAATCCCTGCGGGTTTTGTACTGCCTGAAGTCCTGAGGTGCTACATAGGGGTTCATCTCCGGGGGTGGGGGCATGGTCATCGGTCTTCCCATGGAGTCATGTCTTGGGTAGTAGATGAAACGAGTGTTCTTGATCTTGTCCTCATTTTGTCCACACAGATGGGAAATTGCTTCTTGCATAGCTTTGACTAGTCCTTCCTTCCAAGTGTTTCCCGTTACAGAAAACCATATGGTTTCCCATACCGGGGCATCATGCTTCCTTCGTAGATCAGTAGAAACGTCCCACCGAGGTAGTTCTCCGGAGTGGTTGTTGAGGGGTATTCCGAAGAACTCGGGATACGGGTGTCCCAGATATTCCACTAGTTGCTTCAACTCCTTTTCAAACCGCAGTTCTCCTCCGTGACCAAGCTGATAGCACTCCCAATTGTACTCCATCTGTGAAGAATTATGATGAGTAAGTTAGAGAAGTGTGTCAAAATTTTAGGTAATAGTATAAGAAGAATAGAGCATAACTTTCTTATTTGAAAAAGATCTCAATGATAAGAGGGAGAATAAGTTTTCTTAAATAGTCATTTCATTTGTTTTGAAACTAAAATTTTCAGACGTCCATTCTAACTAGGGTCTCCTAAGGTCAACAATGGCTCTGATACCAACTTGTCAACACCCGGATTTTTAAGTCCAGATGCCTATTATGCCATTCATCGCAATCCCAGGAATATTGTTTTTGCGAGACATAATAGATTGATATCACAATACATCATTCATTACATACCATAATCGTCTTACAAATAAAGGATCACATCATCCAGTCTCATTACAATAATAGAAGTTCTATTTATTCATTACATAACACATAGCGGAAGCGAAATAGCGTAGTAGTAGTCCATCTATTCCACGAGCAACCGTTGACGTCGGGAGTGATCCTAGTTGTCGTAGACGTCCCGCTGTCCTTCTTCCGGGTTACGGTACTCGTCTTCATAGTCCGGCCATTTGAATAGCCGGGGACAAGGCCATGAGTACTTTAAAGTACTCGCAAACTAATACTAAGGTAAAATACTATCAACTACGAGTAAGGGGGTTCTAAGCTCTAGTTTCATTTGCATAAAGCCGGTTTTATTTCATAAACACTTTAATAATCAAAGCCTCTTTATTTGCTAAACTCAAGTGGGGAACATTAGTGTCATTCCCACAACTCAGGTGTGATTCAAAGTCAAAGTCACCTTTCAATTCAAAAATCACAAGTCACCATTCATATTTTTAGAAAAGTTCTGATGACGGAACAGTATGGCCTTTCCAACTGTCCATAACCGCGGACGCGGCTATTCGAATAGGTTTGACTCTGCAGAGGTTGTACACTTGTGCCACAACAATTGCAATAGTTCGTCAGGGGTAACTGGCCCTGATTTATCATACGCAGTACGCGAACTACCAATCCTAACCTTTCATTTACATAATCTAGTATGAGCACCTCTCCCCATGAGCTTGGCCTCCCGGTGAAAACCGCAGTCAACCCGGGGACTGCACAGGGCTTGGGCCGGACATTCACCTCATTTCACGTCATTTCACATCACTTCACCAGTACGGAGGCAGCCTCAAGCATAACCCCTATGACGCGTGTTCAGAGGGAACCCATACTAAAATATATAAGTTTCCAGCTAAGCCTTACCCAGATTCAGGTATTGTGGGGGTACTTGTAAAATTGGAATGGTATCGCATCCGAACCCAACCATCAGTTTTTTGTAAAATTCACCAAGTCATTCACCAGTCATATTCACCTTCAAAATCTCTCAATAGAATGACTCATCATTCCAAGGTTTTCAAAGTCATTTCAATTCACAAGTTCCCAACTAGAGTAGTCACTTTTAATATTGAGCACCAGCCACTAGTTATGAGGGGTGCTAAGTATCTTGGAGCTTGCTAGGCTAAGTGTGATTCTCTTGTACTACTCTATAATTCAACCAAGTGAATCATAAATCAAAAAGTAACTTTGATAAATAAAATCAAATAAAGCTTGTAAGGTAAAAACTTGGGATAGGTTCATAAGGTAAGAATGTAATGGTGCCTTGCTCTTGTAGAGCTTTGCACTTTGCAAGAATATAAACTTGCAACCAAAATGGTTTGCATTAGTCTAGCTTGCATTGGTAATAGCTTGCCATAATATAGCTTGCCTTGATTGGTGATGTGATCAAAGTTTTCTTGCCCTTCCTCTTGGTAGAAGACCTCTTCCTCTTGATAGTCTCCGGTACTAGCGTCTATAAACGAATACGAGGATACAATCACCAAACAACACTTAAGTAGTCTTAATTTGCCTTAATGGCTCACACAATGAATCTTAGCATCACTACTTAACATCTATTCACAAATTATGCTAGGGTTTTCTTATTTAATATTAGGGGAAATAATTTCCTCTCATTGAAAATTTGAATTAAGGTTTCTCTTTAGTTTGGAGAAATAATTTCCTCTCATTGAATTCTTCTTAAGATTTAATTTCTCTCATGAATAATATATGACCTAGGTTGACCAAAGTCAACCTCTTCATACTTATCATTTGAGAAAATGATTTAAATGAGGTTTCATACCTCATGCATTTTAATACTAACATGGTAGTGATTTAATGCCACCAAATAACTCAATATGAGATTATATAGACCATGGTCACTACCTCATGTTGAACTACTTGAAAACAAGATTTAAATGAGAGGAAAACCTCTCATATGATTTATCACATAATTGTAACTAATTTAGTAAAAACTAATATTGAGGTGATGCCATATTCTCAAATAACCAGGGATGATCCCATGTTGACCAAGGTCAACACTTCACACTTAGTTTTTGAGAAAAGGGATTTAAATGAGATTCATCATCTCATGTGATTTAAATAACCATTGCAATTTAAATACTATGTTGATTTAAATTCTACAAGTGGGCAAGTATGAGCCTAAGCATTTAAAGGTCAACACAATACTTCATAACACTTGTGAGAATGCTTTAAATGAGGTGCTACACCTCATAGATTTAAATTCCTAAAATTTGGATATAGTTTAAATGGGCTAGTATTGACTACATAGCCAATATTTGCTTCTAGCCCATGATCATGTACAGAACATATATCATATTTTTACATAGTAAATTAGAGTTTGTTAAATGTGAATTATTGCAATTGGATTCACTGCAAAATTCAAATTGGTTGATTTTTAAGATTTATTTGAATACAGAAAAGTATCTGGTTTGTTATTTTTGCTATTCAAAAACTACACAATATATGAGTTTGAATCCAGTGGGGTTAGTTAGAGCAATTCATAAGCTTTCTAAAACATTTGGATTTGCTAAATTTGAGTTTGTAGAATTTGAAATATTCAATGTATAGGACAGACCAGTATTGAATTTAAACCACAAAAGAATTAAACGAATTTGAATTCTGGGCTTTAGGCGGGAAGGTAAACGGGCCAAACTGAGGAAGACAGCGCTGGGCTGGCCCGGTAACGCTTCAGCGCGCCGCGGGCCAACTGACAGGGTGGGGCCTGTGTGTCAGTCTCACTTTAACACCGAATCGGTACCTGGCAACGTCGACCGTCAGATTAGAACCCGATCGCACGGTTGTGGTTCGTCTTCTTCTCCGGCGAGAGGAGGGCATGCTGGCGACGGAGGTTGGGGGTCGGGGAGCGTCCTGGGCCGCCGGTGGTCGAGGGAGAGGGGCGAGGCGACGTTGTCGAGGGTGTAGAGGCCCCTGGTACCGCGGCGAGGCTCGGGGTGGCTCCAGGCGAAGCAGATGATCTGCGGGGCTCCGGCGGGAACGAGCTGGCGATTGGAGCTTCTCCGGCGAGGTAATGTAAAATTGGTGGGAGGAGAAGGGGCAAGGATGAGAGAGGAGCAGATGGTGTGAAGAATCGTGGCTCCGATCTTTCCTATTTATAGGCTGGTGCGAGGGCCGTGGCTGCGGCGAAGGGGTCGACGACGACAATGGCGCTACGGGCTGCGAAAGGGCAAGGCGAGGTGCGCATCTTGTAGGCGACGTCTAGGCGAGGCTCTGGGTGTAGCTGGCGCGTCCAGGGCGTGATGGAATGGCTCGGGAGCTTCTGCGACGAGGACGGTACCGGGCGGCAGTATTCCGATCATGGCGACGGCGACAAGGCTTGGGCCAGCTAGCGAGCATGTCCAGAGGGTAGCTGTGGTCGTGATGATCATTCGTGCCAAGTGGGAGAGGGAGAGGAGGACTAGAGCGACGGGTCGACGGCGTGCTCTGGCGTGTCCAGGGTGGTGCTGGTGCATGCTCACCGCGTGCCTGGCACGCTTTCTGGCGCGTCTGGGCACGGCTTGCCTGGCCAATGGCGTGCACGGATGGGCTAGGGCTTGGTACTGGCTTCGTCCTTGTGTGCTAGGGGAGCTCTGTGACATGGTGAAAGTGAGAGGGGAAGGCTAGAGAGAGGAGGGGCAAGCATGGCCGGCATGGGTACGGCATGAGTTTTTTTGTGATCATGCCAACGCTTTAATCGACCAAACTGGTACCAGGCTTGATGCAGGGGTTGCAGAGGGTGGTGATCATCACGAGTTGAAAGGGGTTTAGGCCAAAATCCTCTGGATAATAGCATGTAACATGAAACAAAGATGCTGCCTGCCATGTGTTCGATAAAATGGCCGCATGAAAAATTTTATGCAATTTTGGAAATCTTTTTGGTGAATCTCATTCTTATATTTAATGTGATGGAAAGGTGGTGGTGGTGTTCATTTTGGTGAAGTTTTGCAACAATTCAAAAAGTGGATCATCTTCTCTTTAATTCAAAGTCTCCACTTGGCAAGTATCTACTAGTCAACCTGGTCAACTTCAGCAGGGATGGTCAACATGAAAGTTGTTGACCTTGACATGGTCTTGGATGACATGGTCATAGTTGACCATGTTTGGTTGAAGAAAAATCAAAGCCAGAGGGGTAAAGAGGGGATCATGTTAAAAATCACCAAAATGACCATCATCACATGTGAGATGGTTTTGAGATTTCCTTTGATTTGATTCTTGTTTCTTTGATGCAATTGTGTTTGTTTATCAAATATAAGTATTCTACAAGCAAGAGATCAAGCAATGGTGGCCTTGTTTGAAGATTTGCAAATTTGGCTAAGTGTATGTGAGTGAATTTTGGGGATTTTCTCCCTATTTGATTTCTCTCCATTTGAGTTGACTTTTGTTGACTCTAATGTGGTTCTTATTAGTTTAGAAACATATTCCAACCATTGAAACCAATTCAAAAGGTCTTGGTCAAAGATTTGCAAAAATGGCCGTAACACATAAGAGGTGATGTGTCACTTTTCACTATTCTTGTAAATTGTTGATCTTGCTTTAATTGGGCATGGGTTAGGGTCAATTTAGGGTTATATTAGGTTGAGAGATGGTTTCCCATCATTTGGTCAAGATTTAAAGTCATAGGGCAAAAATAGGGTATTATGGCTATGTGTCACATATGCCTCTATGCATATGTTGCATTTGAGATTTAATTTGACTTGGCTTGACCCAATTGGTGTTGTTGAGTGTTGAAATGGTATATGGAAGTGATCCAACCATTCACAACAAGTATTAGGGTCAATATTCTCAAATTCACAGATTTGCACTTTTGCTCTCATATGCCTCTATGGCATTTTTAGTTTCTTTTTAATTTCTTTGGAAACCACTTGGATTTGGTTTGATAAGCCTTAGGTAAGGTGTATGAAGGTTTTCCAAACCTCTAAGCAAAGTAGAAAAGCTTAGGGTAAAGTTTTATAAATATAGCCATAGGCAAATATGCCTTTTTCTTATTTATTTTCCTTTTATTTTATTTTAACTAGGAGGGTGAAAAGAGGGGTGAGGTTTAGGGTTTTAGATCACTTCAACTTCTAATAACAAGCAATCATAGCAATAGCACAAGAATTAAGAAAGGTCACTATGGATCATACTTAATTGAATAAAAGTTTTTGTTGGTTCCAAAATTTGGAACTAGGGAAGTGCATTGTCTTTGTTTTGAAATTTTTGGGATGTTACATAACACTAGACCCACTGAACACACACCAAGCTCCCGAGGCCTTGTTTGGGAGGTTTTCTTCGTTGTACCCTCTCAGCTCCATGATTCTGAAAAGTTGGAGCAGCTCCAACTTTTAATTAAAAAACTGTGGAGCTGGCTGCATTAATTTTACACAACTCTGCCTCTGTCGACCGAAGCGAGGCGCGGAACTTGTTCGGCCAACTCCGTGCGGTACAAATGTGGGCTGCAAGTCCATTTAGGCTTGATGGAGTGCAGTGGATATGTGAGTTTTGAAAAGGCTTGGTTGGGTTGCCACTTTTTTTGTCAGACAAAGCGGACGGAGGTTGGACGTGGCAGCTATGACCTCATGGCTGATGGCGGGAGGCTCCTAGATACGATGTCAAGCTGCTAGCGGCCACGACGAGCTCGTGGCTTCAGTTGCGAGCAGGGGTGGCGCCAGGGTCGATTCTCGTAGCTGCAAGCTATGACTGCAGAGGCGGGGTCAATTTGTTCATCCGAGAGCTAGTTTAGGCGACGACAGCGAGCTACAACTCGATTTACGTGGCGGTGAGAACGAATTGAACAAGTTCGACTCTGGTGGAAGGTACCTCGATTCGGTGGCTGCATACGTCAGTCGTGCTGCGGTGAAGTCAAGTCAAGGAAGAGTATGGGTGCCCAAAAACATGCCCGGGAGAGGAGGGATGAGAGAGAGAGAGATAAGATGTGTGTAATGTTTTGATCACTTATCGATGGTAGGGGATGTAAATTATAGCCGCTCCGCGTTTTCTATTCCGCGAAATCAACTCCACGTGTTTGTACTAAAAGCTGCACCAACTTCAACTTTTCAGAACCGTGGAGCTAGGACGAAGGAGGGACACCGGAGCAAAAGTGCTTGTTCGGTAGTAGTGTTTTGCAGGGTATTTTTCCTGCCCAACGAAAATACACCAAAATACACGACTAGGCTATTTGACAAGCCGGTCGTGGGTGGATTGAGCCTGAATAAACTTTCGAAAACTCATGGAGAGTGCTAGCCGTCGGCCGACCAATGGGAGAGAGAAAATCGGTCGTATGCAGGCCGTTGGATTTGCCTCATCCCTCTGTAGAAAACTCGCTCAAGCATACGTTGCTTTCATCGACATGTCTTTCTGCACGTTTTTGCCGGTCGCATGTGTGGAGCCTGCCCTCCTGCTGCTCCTTTGCATGCATGCGCTCGAAGGTGCATCGATGCTAGCGCCTGCCTAGTACCTATCCTTGCGTGCTTATTGTTCACTATTATTGTTACCCTTACACACTACTACACACGATATCTTACACACATGGCTACTGATGGCTCAATTTTTTTTATTGTACTAGTATCTCACAAATATGTTCAAAAAATATGTACTATTACACAACATCATGGAAAAAATATGTTTTCAAAAAGTAATTCTACAAAAATTAAAAAAAATTAAACCCCTCACCATTTTGATATTTACATCCTAGTTATTTACTCTAGGATAGGAAGTATGGCAACAAAACTTTTCAACATGAATACAGAAAACTTATATTGTTACAACAAAACGTAGCAACATTTTAAAATAAAGGTAATGCCACAACAATAAGTGGTTAACAACAATTTTTTTCTTCAAGTCGATTCATCACAAAAATTTCCAGTAAGTTCTACAAAAATTAGAAACAATTACAACAAAAACCCTTGTATTTGCAATAATCAAGAAATGATTAAACAAACAATTAATTTTCTACATATTAATTGACAACAAAAATGATCAACTACTTTACAAAAAAACATAAAGGGTTACAACAAAATAACTATATGTTTGCAACATTATGAAAAAGTATGCCAACATTGTCGAAAATCTGAGAAAACACACAACTTGTGGCAACCCTTTACAACATCTAATGTCTGATTTGCCAACAAAAATCATATGTGTTTGTTAGATTATGAAATAGCTTATGCAACATTGAAAACCTAGGGGAAACATAAACTTGTGCCAAACCCCCACGAAAACATTGCAACATCTCGCATGTGTTCTCACTACAAAATGCATATGCATTTGTTACAAAATTAACTAATGTATGCAACATCAAAAATTTCACGGGCAACAATTGCCAATGGTGGACCATATCTCACCAATTCGGCGTTACCGTCCGTGAAATCCATCTTGTAAAATCCCTTCAATACTGTATACGACACCCCGAGACCGTTCCCACCGCTTCATCGTGTTGGAGATATGCCCAAGAGGCAATAATAAAGTGGTTATTATAATATCTTTGTGTTTATGATAAATGTTTATATACCATGCTATAATTGTATTAACCGAAACATTGATACATGTGTGTTATGTAAACAACAAGGAGTTCCTAGTAAGCCTCTTGTATAACTAGCTTGTTGATTAATAGATGATCATGGTTTCGTGATCATGAACATTGGATGTTATTAATAACAAGGTTGTGTCATTAGTTGAATGATATAATGGACACACACCCAAATGAGCGTACCATAAGATCAAGTCATCAAGTTCATTTGCTATAAGCTTTCAATACATAGTTGTCTTAATCCTTCGACCATGAGATCATGTAAATCACTCACACCGAAAGGGTACTTTGATTACATCAAACGTCATTGCGTAAATGGGTGACAATAAAGGTGGGATTAAGTATTTGGAAAGTGTGAGTTGAGGCATATGGATCAACAGTGGGATTTGTCCATCCTGATGACGGATAGATATACTCTGGGCCCTCTCGGTGGAATGTCATCTGGTTAGCTTGCAAGCATATGAATAGTTCATAAGAGATCACATACCACGTGATACGTCTCCAACGTATCGATAATTTCTTATGTTCCATGCCACATTATTGTTGTTATCTACATGTTTTATGCACACTTTATGTCATATTCGTGCATCTTCTGGAACTAACCTATTAACAAGATGCCGAAGTGCCAGTTCCTGTTTTCTGCTGTTTTTGGTTTCAGAAATCCTAGTAACGAAATATTCTCGGAATCGGACGAAATCAACGCCAAAGATCTTAGAATCCCCGGAAGCATCCAGAACACACGAGAGGGACCAGAGGGGGGGGCACAGGCCCACCACACCATACCCTGGCGCGGCCTAGGGGGGGCCCGCGCCCCCCTAGGGTTTGGCCAGCCCTTTGATGGCGTGTATTTCACACGTTCGTTGGGCAACCCCAAGAGGAAGGTATGATGCGCACAGCAGCAAGTTTTCCCTCAGAAAGAAACCAAGGTTTATCGAACCAGGAGGAGCCAAGAAGCACGTTGAAGGTTGATGGCGGCGAGATGTAGTGCGGCGCAACACCAGGGATTCCGGCGCCAACGTGGAACCCGCACAACACAACCAAACTACTTTGCCCCAACGAAACAGTGAGGTTGTCAATCTCACCGGCTTGCTGTAACAAAGGATTAACCGTATTGTGTGGAAGATGATTGTTTGCGAGAAAACAAGTAGAACAAGTATTGCGGTAGATTGTATTACGAGTAGATTGTATTACGAGAAAGAGAATTGGACCGGGGTCCACAGTTCACTAGAGGTGTCTCTCCCATAAGACGAACAGCATGTTGGGTGAACAAATTACGAGTTGGGCAATTGACAAATAAAGAGAGCATGACAATGCACATACATATCATGATGAGTATAGTGAGATTTAATTGGGCATTACGACAAAGTACATAGACCGCCATCCAACCGCATCTATGCCTAAAAAGTCCACCTTCAGAGTTATCATCCGAACCCCTCCAGTATTAAGTTGCTAACAACGAGACAATTGCATTAAGTATTGCGCGTAATGTAACTAGTGACTACATCCTTGAACATAGCACTAATGTTTTATCCCTAGTGGCAACAAGACATCCATAACCTTAGTGGTTCTTGTCACTCCTCCGCATTCACGGAGGCATGAACCCACTATCGAGCATAAATACTCCCTCTTGGAGTTACTAGCATCAACTTGGCCGGAGCATCTACTAATAACGGAGAGCATGCAAGATCATAAACATCACATAGATATAACTTTGATAATCAACATGACAAGTATTCTCTATTCATCGGATCCCAACAAACGCAACATATAGAATTACGGATAGATGATCTTGATCATGTTAGGCAGCTCACAAGATCCGACAATGATAGCACAATGGGGAGAAGACAACCATCTAGCTACCGCTATGGACCCATAGTCCAGGGGTAGACTACTCACACATCACACCGGAGGCGACCATGGCGGCGTAGAGTCCTCCGGGAGATGATTCCCCTCTCCGGCAGGGTGCCGGAGGCGATCTCCTGGATCCCCCGAGATGGGATCGGCGGCGACGGCGTCTCAGTATGGTTTTCCGTATCGTGGCTCTCGGTACTGGGGGTTTCGTCACGGAGGCTTTTTATAGGCGGAAGGGCAGGTCAAGAGGCGGCACGGGGGCCCCACACCACAGGGCCGCGCGGCCAAGGGGGGGGCCGCGCCGCCCTAGGGTGTGGCCCCTCCGTGGCCCCTCTTCGTCTCTCCTTCGGACTTCCGGAAGCTTCGTGAGAAAATAGGCCCCTGGGCTTTGATTTCGTCCAATTCCGAGAATATTTCCTTACTAGGATTTCTGAAACCAAAAACAGCAGAAAACAACAATCGGCACTTCGGCATCTTGTTAATAGGTTAGTTCCAGAAAATGCACGAATATGACATAAAGTGTGCATAAAACATGTAGATAACATCAATAATGTGGCATAGAACATAAGAAATTATCGATACGTTGGAGACGTATCAGCATCCCCAAGCTTAGTTCTGCTCGTCCCGAGCAGGTAAAACGATAACACAGATAATTTCTGGAGTGACATGCCATCATAATCTTGATCATACTATTTGTAAAGCATATGTAATGAATGCAGCGATCAAAACAATGTGTATGACATGAGTAAACAAGTGAATCATAGAGCAAAGACTTTTCATGAATAGCACTTCAAGACAAGCATCAATAAGTCTTGCATAAGAGTTAACTCATAAAGCAATAATTCAAAGTAAAGGTATTGAAGCAACACAAAAGAAGATTAAGTTTCAGCGGTTGCTTTCAACTTGTAACATGTATATCTCATGGATATTGTCAACATAGAGTAATATAGTAAGTGCAATAAGCAAGTATGTAGGAATCAATGCACAGTTCACACAAGTGTTTGCTTCTTGAGGTGGAGAGAAATAGGTGAACTGACTCAACATTGAAAGTAAAAGAATGGTCCTCATAGAGGAAAAGCATCGATTGCTATATTTGTGCTAGAGCTTTGATTTTGAAAACATGAAACAATTTTGTCAACGGTAGTAATAAAGCATATGCATCATGTAAATTATATCTTATAAGTTGCAAGCCTCATGCATAGTGTACTAATAGTGCCCGCACCTTGTCCTAATTAGCTTGGACTACCGGATCATAACATGCATTGTTTTTACCAAGTGTCACAAAGGGGTACCTCTATGCCGCCTGTACAAAGGTCTAAGGAGAAAGCTCGCATTGGATTTCTCGCTATTGATTATTCTTCAACTTAGACATCCATACCGGGACAACATAGACAACAGATAATGGACTCCTCTTTTATGCATAAGCATATAACAACAATTAATAATTTTCTCATTTGAGATTTGAGGATTGTTGTCCACAACTGAAACTTCCACCATGGAGCATGGCTTTAGTTAGCGGCCCAATGTTCTTCTCTAACATATGCATGCATGACCATATGGTGGTAGATCTCTCTTGCTTCAGACAAGACGAACATGCATAGCAACTCACATGAAATTCAACAATGAATAATTGATGGCGTTCCCAGTGAACATGGTTATCGCACAACAAGCAACTTAATAAGAGATAAAGTGCATAATTACATATTCAATACCACAATAGTTTTTAAGCTATTTGTCCCATGAGCTATATATTGCAAAGGTGAATGATGGAATTTTAAAGGTAGCACTCAAGCAATTTACTTTGGAATGGCGGGAAAATACCATGTAGTATAGGTAGGTATGGTGGACACAATTGGCATAGTGGTTGGCTCAAGTATTTTGGATGCATGAGAAGTATTCCCTCTCGATACAAGGTTTAGGCTAGCAAGGCTTATTTGAAACAAACACAAGGATGAACGGTACAACAAAACTCACATAAAAGACATATTGAAAACATTATAAGACTCTACACCGTCTTCCTTGTTGTTCAAACTCAATACTAGAAATTATCTAGACCTTAGAGAAACCAAATATGCAAACCAAATTTTAGCATGCTCTATGTATTTCTTCATTAATGGGTGCAAAGCATATGATACAGAGCTTAAACATGAGCACAACAATTGCCAAGTATCACATTACCCAAGACATTTATAGCAATTACTACATGTATCATTTTCCAATTCCAACCATATAACAATTTAACGAAGGAGAAACTTCGCCATGAATACTATGAGTAGAAACCAAGGACATACTTGTCCATATGCTACAGCGGAGCGTGTCTCTCTCCCATAAAGTGAATGCTAGGATCCATTTTATTCAAACAAAACAAAAAACAAAACAAACCGACGCTCCAAGAAAAAGCACATAAGATGTGATGGAATAAAAATATAGTTTCGGGGAGGAACCTGATAATGTTGTCGATGAAGAAGGGGATGCCTTGGGCATCCCCAAGCTTAGACGCTTGAGTCTTCTTGATATATGCAGGGGTGAACCGCCGGGTGCATCCCCAAGCTTAGAGCTTTCACTCTCCTTGATCATGTTGCATCATACTCCTCTCTTGATCCTTGAAAACTTCCTCCACACCAAACTCGAAACAACTCATTAGAGGGTTAGTGCACAATATAAATTGACATATTCAGAGGTGACACAATCATTCTTAACACTTCTGGACATTGCATAATGCTACTGGACATTAGTGGATCAAAGAAATTCATCCAACATAGCGAAAGAGGCAATGCGAAATAAAAGGCAGAATCTGTCAAAACAGAACAGTTCGTATTGACGAATTTTAAAATAGCACCAGACTTGCTCAAATGAAAATGCTCAAATTGAATGAAAGTTGCGTACATATCTGAGGATCATGCACGTAAATTGGCATAATTTTCTGAGCTTCCTGCAGGGCAGTGGGCTCAGATTCGTGACAGCAAAGAAATCTGGAACTGCGCAGTAATCCAAATCTAGTACTTACTTTTCTATCAACGGCTTAACTTGGCACAACAAAACACAAAACTAAGATAAGGAGAGGTTGCTACAGTAGTAAACAACTTCCAAGACACAAAATAAAAACAAAGTACTGTAGCAAAATAACACATGGGTTATCTCCCAAGAAGTTCTTTCTTTATAGCCATTAAGATGGGCTCAGCAATTTTAATGATGCACTCGCAAGAAATAGTATTTGAAGCAAAAGAGAGCATCAAGAGGCAAATTCAAAACACATTTAAGTCTAAAATGCTTCCTATGCATAGGAGTCTTGTAAATAAACAAGTTCATGAAGAGCAAAGTAACAAGCATAGGAAGATGAAACAAGTGTAGCTTCAAAAATTTCAGCACATAGAGAGGTGTTTTAGTAACATGAAAATTTCTACAACCATATTTTCCTCTCTCATAATAATTTTCAGTAGCATCATGAGCAAACTCAACAATGTAACTATCACATAAAGCATTCTTATCATGAGTCTCATGCATAAAATTATTACTCTCCACGTAAGCATAATCAATTTTATTAGTTGTAATGGGAGCAAATTCAACAAAGTGGCTATCATCATATATAGGAGGCATATTGTAATCATAAAAGAAAATTTTCTCCTCAATGCTTGGGGGACTAAAAGATCATGCTCATCAGAGCCAGCTTCCCCAAGCTTAGACTTTTCCATAGCATTAGCAACAATGGTGTTCAAAGCATCCATAGTAATAACATTCCCATTAGCATGCATATAAAGTTCCATGGGTTTTTTAATTCTCTCTTCAAACACATCATGTCCTAATTCAAGATAAAGTTCATAAAGATCTCTCATATTTTTGTTGTTTTCCATTATGCTTAACTAGTGAAATAAAAACATGCATGATATTAAGTAAAGTAAAACAAGTAACTAATTTTTTTTTTGTGTTTTTGATATAGCGAACAAGATCGCAAATAAAGTAAAACTAGCAACTAATTTTTTTGTATTTTGATTTAGTGCAGCAAACAAAGTAGTAAATAAAATAAAGCAAGACAAAAACAAAGTAAAGAGATTGAGAAGTGGAGACTCCCCTTGCAGCGTGTCTTGATCTCCCCGGCAACGGCGCCAGAAAATATGCTGGTGCGTAGTTGACGTGGGAGTTAGAAATCTTTGTGGTGTAGCTTTTCTTCAGTTCCCCGGCAACGGCGCCAGAAAATATGCTTGATGGCGTGTATTTCACACGTTCGTATGGCAACCCCAAGAGGAAGGTATGATGCGCACAGCAGCAAGTTTTCCCTCAGAAAGAAACCAAGGTTTATCGAACCAGGAGGAGCCAAGAAGCACGTTGAAGGTTGATGGCGGCGAGATGTAGTGCGGCGCAACACCAGGGATTCCGGCGCCAACGTGGAACCTGCACAACACAACCAAACTACTTTGCCCCAACGAAACAGTGAGGTTGTCAATCTCACCGGCTTGCTGTAACAAAGGATTAACCGTATTGTGTGGAAGATGATTGTTTGCAGAAAACAGTAGAACAAGTATTGCAGTAGATTGTATTACAGTAAAGAGAATTGGACCGGGGTCCACAGTTCACTAGAGGTGTCTCTCCCATAAGACGAACAGCATGTTGGGTGAACAAATTACAGTTGGGCAATTGACAAATAAAGAGAGCATGACAATGCACATACATATCATGATGAGTATAGTGAGATTTAATTGGGCATTACGACAAAGTACATAGACCGCCATCCAACTGCATCTATGCCTAAAAAGTCCACCTTCGAGGTTATCATCCGAACCCCTCCAGTATTAAGTTGCTAACAACGGACAATTGCATTAAGTATTGCGCGTAATGTAACTAGTGACTACATCCTTGAACATAGCACTAATGTTTTATCCCTAGTGGCAACAGCACATCCATAACCTTAGTGGTTCTTGTCACTCCTCCAGCATTCACGGAGGCATGAACCCACTATCGAGCATAAATACTCCCTCTTGGAGTTACTAGCATCAACTTGGCCAGAGCATCTACTAATAACGGAGAGCATGCAAGATCATAAACATCACATAGATATAACTTTGATAATCAACATGACAAGTATTCTCTATTCATCGGATCCCAACAAACGCAACATATAGAATTACAGATAGATGATCTTGATCATGTTAGGCAGCTCACAAGATTCGACAATGATAGCACAATGGGGAGAAGACAACCATCTAGCTACTGCTATGGACCCATAGTCCAGGGGTAGACTACTCACACATCACACCGGAGGCGACCATGGCGGCGTAGAGTCCTCCGGGAGATGATTCCCCTCTCCGGCAGGGTGCCGGAGGCGATCTCCTGGATCCCCCGAGATGGGATCGGCGGCGACGGCGTCTCAGTATGGTTTTCCGTATCGTGGCTCTCGGTACTGGGGGTTTCGTCACGGAGGCTTTTTATAGGCGGAAGGGCAGGTCAAGAGGCGGCACGGGGGCCCCACACCACAGGGCCGCGCGGCCAAGGGGGGGCGCCGCCCTAGGGTGTGGCCCCTCCGTGGCCCCTCTTCGTCTCTCCTTCGGACTTCGGAAGCTTCGTGAGAAAATAGGCCCCTGGGCTTTGATTTCGTCCAATTCCGAGAATATTTCCTTACTAGGATTTCTGAAACCAAAAACAGCAGAAAACAAGAATCGGCACTTCGGCATCTTGTTAATAGGTTAGTTCCAGAAAATGCACGAATATGACATAAAGTGTGCATAAAACATGTAGATAACATCAATAATGTGGCATAGAACATAAGAAATTATCGATACGTTGGAGACGTATCACCCTTCGACCCTCTGGCGCCGCCTCTTCGCCTATATAAAGCCCCTGGATCAGAAAACCCTAGGACGTTCGACGAAACCCACGAAAACCTTCCAGAGCCGCCGCCATCGCGAAGCCAAGATCTGGGGGACAGGATCTCTGTTCCGGCACCCTGCCGGAGCGGGGAAGTGCCCCCGGAAGGCTTCTCCATCGACACCGCTGCCATCTCCACCGCCATCTTCATCACCGCTGCTGCTCCCATGAGGAGGGAGTAGTTCTCCATCGAGGTTCGGGGCTGTACCGGTAGCTATGTGGTTAATCTCTCTACTATGTACTTCAATACAATGATCTCATGAGCTGCTTTACATGATTGAGATTCATATGAGTTTTGTATCACTACTATCTATCTGCTACTCTAGCAAAGTTATTAAAGTAGTTCTATTCCTCCTGCACGAGTGTAAAGGTGACAGTGTGTGCACCGTGTTAGTACTTGGTTTATGCTATGATCATGATCTCTTGTAGATTATGGAGTTAACTATTGCTATGATAATATTGATGTGATCTATTCCTCCTACATATGCATGAAGGTGACAAGTGTGCATGCTATGCTAGTACTTGGTTTAGTAGCGTTGATCTATCTTACACTAAAGGTTACTTAAACATGAGCATTATTGTGGAGCTTGTTAACTCCGGCATTGAGGGTTCGTGTAATCCTACGCAATGTGTTCATCATCCAACAAAAGTGTAGAGTATGCATTTATCTATTCCGTTATGTGATCAATGTTGAGAGTGTCCACTAGTGAAAGTGTAATCCCTAGGCCTTGTTCCTAAATACTGCTGAGTTACTACTGCTTGTTTACTGTTTTACTGTGTTACTACTGCTGCAATACCACCACCATCAACTACGCGCCAAGCACTTTTCTGGCACCGTTGTTACTGCTCATATATATTCATACCACCTGTATTTCACTATCTCTTCGCCGAACTAGTGCACCTATTTGGTGTGTTGGGGACACAAGAGACTTCTTGCTTTGTGGTTGCAGGGTTGCATGAGAGGGATATCTTTGACCTCTTCCTCCCTGAGTTCGATAAACCTTGGGTATCCACTTAAGGGAAACTTGCTGCTGTTCTACAAACCTCTGCTCTTGGAGGCCCAACACTGTCTACAGGAAAGGAGGGGGAACATAGACATCACCACGGTACGAGTAAAGAGTACTTGTCGGTAACGAGGTTGAACAAGGTATGGAGATACTGATGATCAAACCTCGGACAAGTAAAATATCGCGAGACAAAGGGAATTGGCATCGTATGTAAATGGTTCAATCGATCACTAAGTCATCGTTGAATATGTGGGAGCCATTATGGATCTCCAGATCCCGCTATTGGTTATTGCTCGGAGAG